>NW_026988821.1:0-359380 GCF_030222135.1 Aotus nancymaae | reverse complement strand
TAAATCCAAAACGCAGCTATCTAACAGAACGGTTGTCAATGTGTGCACTCAACTTCCAGAGTTAAACCCGTGTGTGGATTCAGCAGTCTGCAAACACTTTCTCTGCAGAGTCCCAAAACAGGCGTTTTCAGCCCATTACCGGCATATGGAAGAAAGAGCAGTAAGCACAGGGAAATATCTGCTTCTAAATCCAAAACGCAGCTATCTAACAGAACGGTTGTCAATGTGTGCACTCAACTTCCAGAGTTAAAGCCGTGTGTGGATTCAGCAGTCTGCAAACACTTTCTCTGCAGAGTCCCAAAACAGGCGTTTTCAGCCCATTACCGGCATATGGAAGAAACAGCAGTAAGCACAGGGAAATATCTGCTTCTAAATCCAAAACGCAGCTATCTAACAGAACGGTTGTCAATGTGTGCACTCAACTTCCAGAGTTAAACCCGTGCGTGGATTCAGCAGTCTGCAAACACTTTCTCTGCAGAGTCCCAAAACAGGCGTTTTCAGCCCATTAGCGGCATATGGAAGAAACAGCAGTAAGCACAGGGAAATATCTGCTTCTAAATCCAAAACGCAGCTATCTAACAGAACGGTTGTCAATGTGTGCACTCAACTTCCAGAGTTAAACCCGTGTGTGGATTCAGCAGTCTGCAAACTCTTTCTCTGCAGAGTCCCAAAACAGGCGTTTTCAGCCCATTACCGGCATATGGAAGAAACAGCAGTAAGCCCAGGGAAATATCTGCTTCTAAATCCAAAACGCAGCTATCTACCAGAACGGTTGTCAATGTGTGCACTCAACTTCCAGAGTTAAAGCCGTGTGTGGATTCAGCCGTCTGCACACCGTTTCTCTGCAGAGTCCCAAAACAGGCGTTTTCAGCCCATTACCGGCATATGGAAGAAACAGCAGTAAGCCCAGGGAAATATCTGCTTCTAAATCCAAAACGCAGCTATCTAACAGAACGGTTGTCAATGTGTGCACTCAACTTCCAGAGTTAAACCCGTGTGTGGATTCAGCAGTCTCGAAACCCTTTCTCTGCAGAGTCCCAAAACAGGCGTTTTCTGCCCATTACCGGCATATGGAAGAAACAGCAGTAAGCCCAGGGAAATATCTGCTTCTAAATCCAAAACGCAGCTATCTAACAGAACGGTTGTCAATGTGTGCACTCAACTTCCAGAGTTAAACCCGTGTGTGGATTCAGCAGTCTGCAAACACTTTCTCTGCAGAGTCCCAAAACAGGCGTTTTCAGCCCATTACCGGCATATGGAAGAAACAGCAGTAAGCCCAGGGAAATATCTGCTTCTAAATCCAAAACGCAGCTATCTAACAGAACGGTTGTCAATGTGTGCACTCAACTTCCAGAGTTAAACCCGTGTGTGGATTCAGCAGTCTGCAAACACTTTCTCTGCAGAGTCCCAAAACAGGCGTTTTCAGCCTATTACCGGCATATGGAAGAAACAGCAGTAAGCACAGGGAAATATCTGCTTCTAAATCCAAAACGCAGCTATCTAACAGAACTGTTGTCAATGTGTGCACTCAACTTCCAGAGTTAAACCCGTGTGTGGATTCAGCAGTCTGCAAACACTTTCTCTGCAGAGTCCCAAAACAGGCGTTTTCAGCCCATTACCGGCATATGGAAGAAACAGCAGTAAGCCCAGGGAAATATCTGCTTCTAAATCCAAAACGCAGCTATCTAACAGAACGGTTGTCAATGTGTGCACTCAACTTCCAGAGTTAAACCGGTGTGTGGATTCAGCAGTCTGCAAACACTTTCTCTGCAGAGTCCCAAAACAGGCGTTTTCAGCCCATTACCGGCATATGGAAGAAACAGCAGTAAGCACAGGGAAATATCTGCTTCTAAATCCAAGACGCAGCTATCTAACAGAACGGTTGTCAATGTGTGCACTCAACTTCCAGAGTTAAACCCGTGTGTGGATTCAGCAGTCTGCAAACACTTTCTCTGCAGAGTCCCAAAACAGTCGTTTTCAGCCCATTACCGGCATAAGGAAGAATCAGCAGTAAGCACAGGGAAATATCTGCTTCTAAATCCAAAACGCAGCTATCTAACAGAACGGTTGTCAATGTGTGCACTCAACTTCCAGAGTTAAACCCGTGTGTGGATTCAGCAGTCTGCAAACACTTTCTCTGCAGAGTCCCAAAACAGGCGTTTTCAGCCCATTACCGGCATATGGAAGAAACAGCAGTAAGCCCAGGGAAATATCTGCTTCTAAATCCAAAACGCAGCTATCTAACAGAACGGTTGTCAATGTGTGCACTCAACTTCCAGAGTTAAACCCGTGTGTGGATTCAGCAGTCTGCAAACACTTTCTCTGCAGAGTCCCAAAACAGGCGTTTTCAGCCCATTACCGGCATATGGAAGAAACAGCAGTAAGCACAGGGAAATATCTGCTTCTAAATCCAAAACGCAGCTATCTAACAGAACGGTTGTCAATGTGTGCACTCAACTTCCAGAGTTAAACCCGTGTGTGGATTCAGCAGTCTGCAAACACTTTCTCTGCAGAGTCCCAAAACAGGCGTTTTCAGCCCATTACCGGCATATGGAAGAAACAGCAGTAAGCACAGGGAAATTTCTGCTTCTAAATCCAAAACGCAGCTATCTAACAGAACGGTTGTCAATGTGTGCACTCAACTTCCAGAGTTAAAGCCGTGTGTGGATTCAGCAGTCTGCAAACACTTTCTCTGCAGAGTCCCAAAACAGGCGTTTTCAGCCCATTACCGGCATATGGAAGAAACAGCAGTAAGCACAGGGAAATATCTGCTTCTAAATCCAAAACGCAGCTATCTAACAGAACGGTTGTCAATGTCTGCACTCAACTTCCAGAGTTAAACCCGTGTGTGGATTCAGCAGTCTGCAAACTCTTTCTCTGCAGAGTCCCAAAACAGGCGTTTTCAGCCCATTACCGGCATATGGAAGAAACAGCAGTAAGCACAGGGAAATATCTGCTTCTAAATCCAAAACGCAGCAATCCAGCAGAACTGTTGTCAATGTGTTCACTCAACTTCCAGAGTTAAACCCATGTGTGGATTCAGCAGTCTGCAAACACTTTCTCTGCAGAGTCCCAAAACAGGCGTTTTCAGCCCATTACCGGCATATGGAAGAAACAGCAGTAAGCCCAGGGAAATATCTGCTTCTAAATCCAAAACGCAGCTATCTAACAGAACGGTTGTCAATCTGTGCACTCAACTTCCAGAGTTAAACCCGTGTGTGGATTCAGCAGTCTGCAAACACTTTCTCTGCAGAGTCCCAAAACAGGCGTTTTCAGCCCATTACCGGCATATGGAAGAAACAGCAGTAAGCACAGGGAAATATCTGCTTCTAAATCCAAAACGCAGCTATCTAACAGAACGGTTGTCAATGTGTGCACTCAACTTCCAGAGTTAAACCCGTGTGTGGATTCAGCAGTCTGCAAACACTTTCTCTGCAGAGTCCCAAAACAGGCGTTTTCAGCCCATTACCGGCATAAGGAAGAAACAGCAGTAAGCACAGGGAAATATCTGCTTCTAAATCCAAAACGCAGCTATCTAACAGAACGGTTGTCAATGTGTGCACTCAACTTCCAGAGTTAAACCCGTGTGTGGATTCAGCAGTCTGCAAACACTTTCTCTGCAGAGTCCCAAAACAGGCGTTTTCAGCCCATTACCGGCATATGGAAGAAACAGCAGTAAGCACAGGGAAATATCTGCTTCTAAATCCAAAACGCAGCTATCTAACAGAACGGTTGTCAATGTGTGCACTCAACTTCCAGAGTTAAAGCCGTGTGTGGATTCAGCAGTCTGCAAACACTTTCTCTGCAGAGTCCCAAAACAGGCGTTTTCAGCCCATTACCGGCATATGGAAGAAACAGCAGTAAGCACAGGGAAATATCTGCTTCTAAATCCAAAACGCAGCTATCTAACAGAACGGTTGTCAATGTCTGCACTCAACTTCCAGAGTTAAACCCGTGTGTGGATTCAGCAGTCTGCAAACACTTTCTCTGCAGAGTCCCAAAACAGGCGTTTTCAGCCCATTACCGGCATATGGAAGAAACAGCAGTAAGCACAGGGAAATATCTGCTTCTAAATCCAAAACGCAGCAATCCAGCAGAACTGTTGTCAATGTGTTCACTCAACTTCCAGAGTTAAACCCATGTGTGGATTCAGCAGTCTGCAAACACTTTCTCTGCAGAGTCCCAAAACAGGCGTTTTCAGCCCATTACCGGCATATGGAAGAAACAGCAGTAAGCCCAGGGAAATATCTGCTTCTAAATCCAAAACGCAGCTATCTAACAGAACGGTTGTCAATCTGTGCACTCAACTTCCAGAGTTAAACCCGTGTGTGGATTCAGCAGTCTGCAAACACTTTCTCTGCAGAGTCCCAAAACAGGCGTTTTCAGCCCATTACCGGCATATGGAAGAAACAGCAGTAAGCACAGGGAAATATCTGCTTCTAAATCCAAAACGCAGCTATCTAACAGAACGGTTGTCAATGTGTGCACTCAACTTCCAGAGTTAAACCCGTGTGTGGATTCAGCAGTCTGCAAACACTTTCTCTGCAGAGTCCCAAAACAGGCGTTTTCAGCCCATTACCGGCATAAGGAAGAAACAGCAGTAAGCACAGGGAAATATCTGCTTCTAAATCCAAAACGCAGCTATCTAACAGAACGGTTGTCAATGTGTGCACTCAACTTCCAGAGTTAAACCCGTGTGTGGATTCAGCAGTCTGCAAACACTTTCTCTGCAGAGTCCCAAAACAGGCGTTTTCAGCCCATTACCGGCATATGGAAGAAACAGCAGTAAGCACAGGGAAATATCTGCTTCTAAATCCAAAACGCAGCTATCTAACAGAACGGTTGTCAATGTGTGCACTCAACTTCCAGAGTTAAACCCGTGTGTGGATTCAGCAGTCTGCAAACACTTTCTCTGCAGAGTCCCAAAACAGGCGTTTTCAGCCCATTACCGGCATATGGAAGAAACAGCAGTAAGCACAGGGAAATATCTGCTTCTAAATCCAAAACGCAGCTATCTAACAGAACGGTTGTCAATGTGTGCACTCAACTTCCAGAGTTAAACACGTGTGTGGATTCAGCATTCTGCAAACCCTTTCTCTGCAGGGTCCCAAAACAGGCGTTTTCAGCCCATTACCGGCATATGGAAGAAACAGCAGTAAGCACAGGGAAATATCTGCTTCTAAATCCAAAACGCAGCTATCTAACAGAACGGTTGTCAATGTGTGCACTCAACTTCCAGAGTTAAACCCGTGTGTGGATTCAGCAGTCTGCAAACACTTTCTCTGCAGAGTCCCAAAACAGGCGTTTTCAGCCCATTACCGGCATATGGAAGAAACAGCAGTAAGCCCAGGGAAATAACTGCTTCTAAATCCAAAACGCAGCTATCTAACAGAACGGTTGTCAATGTGTGCACTCAACTTCCAGAGTTAAACCCGTGTGTGGATTCAGCAGTCTACAAACACTTTCTCTGCAGAGTCCCAAAACAGGCGTTTTCAGCCCATTACCGGCATATGGAAGAAACAGCAGTAAGCACAGGGAAATATCTGCTTCTAAATCCAAAACGCAGCTATCTAACAGAATGGTTGTCAATGTGTGCACTCAACTTCCAGAGTTAAACCCGTGTGTGGATTCAGCAGTCTGCAAACACTTTCTCTGCAGAGTCCCAAAACAGGCGTTTTCAGCCCATTACCGGCATATGGAAGAAACAGCAGTAAGCACTGGGAAATATCTGCTTCTAAATCCAAAACGCAGCTATCTAACAGAACGGTTGTCAATGTGTGCACTCAACTTCCAGAGTTAAACCCGTGTGTGGATTCAGCAGTCTGCAAACACTTTCTCTGCAGAGTCTCAAAACAGGCCTTTCCGGCCCAGTACCGGCATATATAAGAAAGAGCATTAAGACTGCGTCTAAAACTCAGAAGAATCGTTTCTTTCAAACTGCTTGGCCTTGTGTTCTTTGGCCTAAGGGCGTTGAATCTATGTTTAGATTCAGCGAGATAGAAACACGTTTATTCTAGGAGCTGTCTTTGGATATTCCAGATTGAATGGGAGTATATGCTGTAAAGATAAATATCTGTTTCTAAAACCAAAATGGATCTATCTAGCAGAGTGGTTGTGAATGTGTGCCTTCGGCTTAAAGAGGTAAACTGCTCTTCTCATGCAGCACTTTAGAAACCCTTTATATGCAAATTCTCATACAGACCTTTCCGGCAAAACACCAGCCTATAGGAAATAGCAGTAAGACTGCATCTTTAACATGGAAGAAACTGTTTTCAAACTGCTCTGCTGTGTGTTCATTCATATAAGAGACTTGAATATATGTTCAGATTCAGCTAGTTAGCAACACGTTTCTTCCAGGAGCTGTGTTTGCCTATTCCAGAGTATACTGGAGTATAAGATGTAAAGACAAATGTCTCGTTCCAAAAGAAAAACGGATGATCTAATGGAATGGTTGTCAATGTGTGCATTCAACTTACTGAGCTAAACTGCTGTTTGTATGCAGCAGTTTAGAAAACATTTCTGTGTAGATTCTCAAACAGACATTTCCAGCAAAATACCGGCCTATAAGAAATAGCAGTAAGACTGCGTCTAAAACTCAGAGGGAACGTTTCTTTCAAACTGCTCTGCAGTGTGTTCGTTCACCAAAGGTCGTTGAATCTATGTTTGGATTCAGCGAGTTTGAAACACGTTTATTCTAGGAGCTGCATTTCGATATTCCAGAGTGTATGGGAGTAAATGCTGTAAAGAGAAATATCTGTTTCTAAAACCAAAACGGAGCTATCTAACAGAATGGTTGTGAATGTGTGCATTCAACTTAAAGGGTTAATCTGCTCTTCTTAGGCAGCAGTTTAGAAACCCTTTATATGCAAATTCTAAAATCAACATTTGCAGCAAAACACCAGCCTAAAAGAAGTAGCAGTAAGACTGCATCTATAACATAGAAGAAACGTTTTCTTCAAAATGCTCTGCTCTGTGTTCATTCACCTAAGAGTCTTGAGTATATGTTCAGATTCAGCGAGTAAGAAACACGTTTCTTCCAGGAGCTGCATTTGCATATTCCAGAGTGTACTGGAGTATAAGGTTTAAAGTGAAATATCTGGTTCTAAAACAAACACGGAGCCATCTAACAGAATGGTTGTCACTGTGTGCATTCAGCTTATTGAGATAAACTGTTGTTTCTATGCAGCAGTTTAGAAAAGATTTTTGTGCAGATTCTAAAACAGACATTCCCAGCAAAATACCGGCCTCTAAGAAATAGCAATAAGACTGCGTCTAAAACTCAAATAAAACGTTTCTTTCAAACTGCTGTGCTGTGTGTTCGTTCACCTAAGGGAGTTGAATCTATGTTTAGATTCAGCGACTTAGAAACACGTCTATTCTGGGAGCTGTGTTTGGCTATTCCAGAATGAATGGGAGTATATGCTGTAACTAGAAACACAGGCTTCTAAAACCAAAACGGAGATAGCTAACAGAATGATTGTGAATGAGGGCATTCAACTTAACGAATTAAACTGCTCCACTTAAGCAGCAGTTTACAAACCATTTATATGGAAATTCTAAAAGCAACATTTCCAGGAAAACACCAGCCTAAAAGCAATGGCAGTAACAGTGCATCTATAACATAGAAGAAATGTTTTTTTCAAACTCCTCTGCTGTGTGTTCATTCACCTAAGAGACTTCAATATATGCACAGATTCAGCGAGTTACAAACACGTTTCTTCCAGGAGCTGCGTATGCATATATCAGAGTGTACTGGGGTACAAGATGTAAAGAGAAATATCTGATTATACTTAGAAACCCGTTTCTTTTAGGAGCTGCGTTTGGATATTCCAGAGTGAATGAGAGTATATGCTGTAAAGAGAAATAACTGCTTCTAAAACCAAAAGGCAGCTATCTAACTGAATGGTTGTCAATGCGTGCACTCAACTTCCAGAGATAAATCCGAGTGTGGATTCAGCAGTCTGCAAACACTTTCTCTGCAGAGTCCCAAAACAGGCGTTTTCAGCCCATTACCGGCATATGGAAGAAACAGCAGTAAGCCCAGGGAAATATCTGCTTCTAAATCCAAAACGCAGCTATCTAACAGAACGGTTGTCAATGTGTGCACTCAACTTCCAGAGTTAAACCCGTGTGTGGATTCAGCAGTCTGCAAACACTTTCTCTGCAGAGTCCCAAAACAGTCGTTTTCAGCCCATTACCGGCATATGGAAGAAACAGCAGTAAGCACAGGGAAATATCTGCTTCTAAATCCAAAACGCAGCTATCTAACAGAACGGTTGTCAATGTGTGCACTCAACTTCCAGAGTTAAACCCGTGTGTGGATTCAGCAGTCTGCAAACACTTTCTCTGCAGAGTCCCAAAACAGGCGTTTTCAGCCCATTACCGGCATATGGAAGAAACAGCAGTAAGCCCAGGGAAATATCTGCTTCTAAATCCAAAACGCAGCTATCTAACAGAACGGTTGTCAATGTGTGCACTCAACTTCCAGAGTTAAACCCGTGTGTGGATTCAACAGTCTGCAAACTCTTTCTCTGCAGAGTCCCAAAACAGGCGTTTTCAGCCCATTACCGGCATATGGAAGAAACAGCAGTAAACACAGGGAAATATCTGCTTCTAAATCCAAAACGCAGCTATCTAACAGAACGGTTGTCAATGTGTGCACTCAACTTCCAGAGTTAAACCCGTGTGTGGATTCAGCAGTCTGCAAACACTTTCTCTGCAGAGTCCCAAAACAGGCGTTTTCAGCCCATTACCGGCATATGGAAGAAACAGCAGTAAGCCCAGGGAAATATCTGCTTCTAAATCCAAAACGCAGCTATCTAACAGAACGGTTGTCAATGTGTGCACTCAACTTCCAGAGTTAAACCCGTGTGTGGATTCAGCAGTCTGCAAACACTTTCTGTGCAGAGTCCCAAAACAGGCGTTTTCAGCCCATTACCGGCATATGGAAGAAACAGCAGTAAGCCCAGGGAAATATCTGCTTCTAAATCCAAAACGCAGCTATCTAACAGAACGGTTGTCAATGTGTGCACTCAACTTCCAGAGTTAAACCCGTGTGTGGATTCAGCAGTCTGCAAACACTTTCTCTGCAGAGTCCCAAAACAGGCGTTTTCAGCCCATTACCGGCATATGGAAGAAACAGCAGTAAGCACAGGGAAATATCTGCTTCTAAATCCAAAACGCAGCTATCTAACAGAACGGTTGTCAATGTGTGCACTCAACTTCCAGAGTTAAACCCGTGTGTGGATTCAGCAGTCTGCAAACACTTTCTCTGCAGAGTCCCAAAACAGGCGTTTTCAGCCCATTACCGGCATATGGAAGAAACAGCAGTAAGCCCAGGGAAATATCTGCTTCTAAATCCAAAACGCAGCTATCTAATAGAACGGTTGTCAATGTGTGCACTCAACTTCCAGAGTTAAACCCGTGTGTGGATTCAGCAGTCTGCAAACACATTCTCTGCAGAGTCCCAAAACAGGCGTTTTCAGCACATTACCGGCATATGGAAGAAACAGCAGTAAGCACAGGGAAATATCTGCTTCTAAATCCAAAACGCAGCTATCTAACAGAACGGTTGTCAATGTGTGCACTCAACTTCCAGAGTTAAACCCGTGTGTGGATTCAGCAGTCTGCAAACACTTTCTCTGCAGAGTCCCAAAACAGGCGTTTTCAGCCCATTACCGGCATATGGAAGAAACAGCAGTAAGCCCAGGGAAATATCTGCTTCTAAATCCAAAACGCAGCTATCTAACAGAACGGTTGTCAATGTGTGCACTCAACTTCCAGAGTTAAACCCGTGTGTGGATTCAGCAGTCTGCAAACACTTTCTCTGCAGAGTCCCAAAACAGGCGTTTTCAGCCCATTACCGGCATATGGAAGAAACAGCAGTAAGCACAGGGAAATATCTGCTTCTAAATCCAAAACGCAGCTATCTAACAGAACGGTTGTCAATGTGTGCACTCAACCTCCAGAGTTAAACCCGTGTGTGGATTCAGCAGTCTGCAAACACTTTCTCTGCAGAGTCCCAAAACAGGCGTTTTCAGCCCATTACCGGCATATGGAAGAAACAGCAGTAAGCCCAGGGAAATATCTGCTTCTAAATCCAAAACGCAGCTATCTAACAGAACGGTTGTCAATGTGTGCACTCAACTTCCAGAGTTAAACCAGTGTGTGGATTCAGCAGTCTGCAAACTCTTTCTCTGCAGAGTCCCAAAACAGGCGTTTTCAGCCCATTACCGGCATATGGAAGAAACAGCAGTAAGCACAGGGAAATATCTGCTTCTAAATCCAAAACGCAGCTATCTAACAGGACGGTTGTCAATGAGTGCACTCAACTTCCAGAGTTAAACCCGTGTGTGGATTCAGCAGTCTGCAAACACTTTCTCTGCAGAGTCCCAAAACAGGCGTTTTCAGCCCATTACCGGCATATGGAAGAAACAGCAGTAAGCACAGGGAAATATCTGCTTCTAAATCCAAAACGCAGCTATCTAACAGAACGGTTGTCAATGTGTGCACTCAGCTTCCAGAGTTAAACCCGTGTGTGGATTCAGCAGTCTGCAAACACTTTCTCTGCAGAGTCCCAAAACAGGCGTTTTCAGCCCATTACCGGCATATGGAAGAAACAGCAGTAAGCACAGGGAAATATCTGCTTCTAAATCCAAAACGCAGCTATCTAACAGAACGGTTGTCAATGTGTGCACTCAACTTCCAGAGTTAAACCCGTGTGTGGATTCAGCAGTCTGCAAACACTTTCTCTGCAGAGTCCCAAAACAGGCGTTTTCAGCCCATTACCGGCATGTGGAAGAAACAGCAGTAAGCCCAGGGAAATATCTGCTTCTCAATCCAAAACGCAGCTATCTAACAGAACGGTTGTCAATGTGTGCACTCAACTTCCAGAGTTAAACTCGTGTGTGGATTCAGCAGTCTGCAAACCCTTTCACTGCAGAGTCCCAAAACAGGCGTTTTCAGCCCATTACCGGCATATGGAAGAAACAGCAGTAAGCCCAGGGAAATATCTGCTTCTAAATCCAAAACGCAGCTATCTAACAGAACGGTTGTCAATGTCTGCACTCAACTTCCAGAGTTAAACCCGTGTGTGGATTCAGCAGTCTGCAAACACTTTCTCTGCAGAGTCCCAAAACAGGCGTTTTCAGCCCATTACCGGCATATGGAAGAAACAGCAGTAAGCACAGGGAAATATCTGCTTCTAAATCCAAAACGCAGCTATCTAACAGAACGGTTGTCAATGTGTGCACTCAACTTCCAGAGTTAAACCCGTGTGTGGATTCAGCAGTCTGCAAACACTTTCTCTGCAGAGTCCCAAAACAGGCGTTTTCAGCCCTTACCGGCATATGGAAGAAACAGCAGTAAGCACAGGGAAATATCTGCTTCTAAATCCAAAACGCAGCTATCTAACAGAACGGTTGTCAATGTGTGCACTCAACTTCCAGAGTTAAACCCGTGTGTGGATTCAGCAGTCTGCAAACACTTTCTCTGCAGAGTCCCAAAACAGGCGTTTTCAGCCCATTACCGGCATATGGAAGAAACAGCAGTAAGCACAGGGAAATATCTGCTTCTAAATCCAAAACGCAGCTATCTAACAGAACGGTTGTCAATGTGTGCACTCAACTTCCAGAGTTAAAGCCGTGTGTGGATTCAGCAGTCTGCAAACACTTTCTGTGCAGAGTCCCAAAACAGGCGTTTTCAGCCCATTACCGGCATATGGAAGAAACAGCAGTAAGCACAGGGAAATATCTGCTTCTAAATCCAAAACGCAGCTATCTAACAGAACGGTTGTCAATGTGTGCACTCAACTTCCAGAGTTAAACCCGTGTGTGGATTCAGCAGTCTGCAAACACTTTCTCTGCAGAGTCCCAAAACAGGCGTTTTCAGCCCATTACCGGCATATGGAAGAAACAGCAGTAAGCACAGGGAAATATCTGCTTCTAAATCCAAAACGCAGCTATCTAACAGAACTGTTGTCAATGTGTTCACTCAACTTCCAGAGTTAAACCCATGTGTGGATTCAGCAGTCTGCAAACACTTTCTCTGCAGAGTCCCAAAACAGGCGTTTTCAGCCCATTACCGGCATATGGAAGAAACAGCAGTAAGCCCAGGGAAATATCTGCTTCTAAATCGAAAACGCAGCTATCTAACAGAACGGTTGTCAATCTGTGCACTCAACTTCCAGAGTTAAACCCGTGTGTGGATTCAGCAGTCTGCAAACACTTTCTCTGCAGAGTCCCAAAACAGGCGTTTTCAGCCCATTACCGGCATATGGAAGAAACAGCAGTAAGCACAGGGAAATATCTGCTTCTAAATCCAAAACGCAGCTATCTAACAGAACGGTTGTCAATGTGTGCACTCAACTTCCAGAGTTAAACCCGTGTGTGGATTCAGCAGTCTGCAAACACTTTCTCTGCAGAGTCTCAAAACAGGCCTTTCCGGCCCAGTACCGGCATATATAAGAAAGAGCATTAAGACTGCGTCTAAAACTCAGAAGAATCGTTTCTTTCAAACTGCTTGGCCTTGTGTTCTTTGGCCTAAGGGCGTTGAATCTATGTTTAGATTCAGCGAGATAGAAACACGTTTATTCTAGGAGCTGTCTTTGGATATTCCAGATTGAATGGGAGTATATGCTGTAAAGATAAATATCTGTTTCTAAAACCAAAATGGATCTATCTAGCAGAGTGGTTGTGAATGTGTGCCTTCGGCTTAAAGAGGTAAACTGCTCTTCTCATGCAGCACTTTAGAAACCCTTTATATGCAAATTCTCATACAGACCTTTCCGGCAAAACACCAGCCTATAGGAAATAGCAGTAAGACTGCATCTTTAACATGGAAGAAACTGTTTTCAAACTGCTCTGCTGTGTGTTCATTCATATAAGAGACTTGAATATATGTTCAGATTCAGCTAGTTAGCAACACGTTTCTTCCAGGAGCTGTGTTTGCCTATTCCAGAGTATACTGGAGTATAAGATGTAAAGACAAATGTCTCGTTCCAAAAGAAAAACGGATGATCTAATGGAATGGTTGTCAATGTGTGCATTCAACTTACTGAGCTAAACTGCTGTTTGTATGCAGCAGTTTAGAAAACATTTCTGTGTAGATTCTCAAACAGACATTTCCAGCAAAATACCGGCCTATAAGAAATAGCAGTAAGACTGCGTCTAAAACTCAGAGGGAACGTTTCTTTCAAACTGCTCTGCAGTGTGTTCGTTCACCAAAGGTCGTTGAATCTATGTTTGGATTCAGCGAGTTTGAAACACGTTTATTCTAGGAGCTGCATTTCGATATTCCAGAGTGTATGGGAGTAAATGCTGTAAAGAGAAATATCTGTTTCTAAAACCAAAACGGAGCTATCTAACAGAATGGTTGTGAATGTGTGCATTCAACTTAAAGGGTTAATCTGCTCTTCTTAGGCAGCAGTTTAGAAACCCTTTATATGCAAATTCTAAAATCAACATTTGCAGCAAAACACCAGCCTAAAAGAAGTAGCAGTAAGACTGCATCTATAACATAGAAGAAACGTTTTCTTCAAAATGCTCTGCTCTGTGTTCATTCACCTAAGAGTCTTGAGTATATGTTCAGATTCAGCGAGTAAGAAACACGTTTCTTCCAGGAGCTGCATTTGCATATTCCAGAGTGTACTGGAGTATAAGGTTTAAAGTGAAATATCTGGTTCTAAAACAAACACGGAGCCATCTAACAGAATGGTTGTCACTGTGTGCATTCAGCTTATTGAGATAAACTGTTGTTTCTATGCAGCAGTTTAGAAAAGATTTTTGTGCAGATTCTAAAACAGACATTCCCAGCAAAATACCGGCCTCTAAGAAATAGCAATAAGACTGCGTCTAAAACTCAAATAAAACGTTTCTTTCAAACTGCTGTGCTGTGTGTTCGTTCACCTAAGGGAGTTGAATCTATGTTTAGATTCAGCGACTTAGAAACACGTCTATTCTGGGAGCTGTGTTTGGCTATTCCAGAATGAATGGGAGTATATGCTGTAACTAGAAACACAGGCTTCTAAAACCAAAACGGAGATAGCTAACAGAATGATTGTGAATGAGGGCATTCAACTTAACGAATTAAACTGCTCCACTTAAGCAGCAGTTTACAAACCATTTATATGGAAATTCTAAAAGCAACATTTCCAGGAAAACACCAGCCTAAAAGCAATGGCAGTAACAGTGCATCTATAACATAGAAGAAATGTTTTTTTCAAACTCCTCTGCTGTGTGTTCATTCACCTAAGAGACTTCAATATATGCACAGATTCAGCGAGTTACAAACACGTTTCTTCCAGGAGCTGCGTATGCATATATCAGAGTGTACTGGGGTACAAGATGTAAAGAGAAATATCTGATTATACTTAGAAACCCGTTTCTTTTAGGAGCTGCGTTTGGATATTCCAGAGTGAATGAGAGTATATGCTGTAAAGAGAAATAACTGCTTCTAAAACCAAAAGGCAGCTATCTAACTGAATGGTTGTCAATGCGTGCACTCAACTTCCAGAGATAAATCCGAGTGTGGATTCAGCAGTCTGCAAACACTTTCTCTGCAGAGTCCCAAAACAGGCGTTTTCAGCCCATTACCGGCATATGGAAGAAACAGCAGTAAGCCCAGGGAAATATCTGCTTCTAAATCCAAAACGCAGCTATCTAACAGAACGGTTGTCAATGTGTGCACTCAACTTCCAGAGTTAAACCCGTGTGTGGATTCAGCAGTCTGCAAACACTTTCTCTGCAGAGTCCCAAAACAGTCGTTTTCAGCCCATTACCGGCATATGGAAGAAACAGCAGTAAGCACAGGGAAATATCTGCTTCTAAATCCAAAACGCAGCTATCTAACAGAACGGTTGTCAATGTGTGCACTCAACTTCCAGAGTTAAACCCGTGTGTGGATTCAGCAGTCTGCAAACACTTTCTCTGCAGAGTCCCAAAACAGGCGTTTTCAGCCCATTACCGGCATATGGAAGAAACAGCAGTAAGCCCAGGGAAATATCTGCTTCTAAATCCAAAACGCAGCTATCTAACAGAACGGTTGTCAATGTGTGCACTCAACTTCCAGAGTTAAACCCGTGTGTGGATTCAACAGTCTGCAAACTCTTTCTCTGCAGAGTCCCAAAACAGGCGTTTTCAGCCCATTACCGGCATATGGAAGAAACAGCAGTAAACACAGGGAAATATCTGCTTCTAAATCCAAAACGCAGCTATCTAACAGAACGGTTGTCAATGTGTGCACTCAACTTCCAGAGTTAAACCCGTGTGTGGATTCAGCAGTCTGCAAACACTTTCTCTGCAGAGTCCCAAAACAGGCGTTTTCAGCCCATTACCGGCATATGGAAGAAACAGCAGTAAGCCCAGGGAAATATCTGCTTCTAAATCCAAAACGCAGCTATCTAACAGAACGGTTGTCAATGTGTGCACTCAACTTCCAGAGTTAAACCCGTGTGTGGATTCAGCAGTCTGCAAACACTTTCTGTGCAGAGTCCCAAAACAGGCGTTTTCAGCCCATTACCGGCATATGGAAGAAACAGCAGTAAGCCCAGGGAAATATCTGCTTCTAAATCCAAAACGCAGCTATCTAACAGAACGGTTGTCAATGTGTGCACTCAACTTCCAGAGTTAAACCCGTGTGTGGATTCAGCAGTCTGCAAACACTTTCTCTGCAGAGTCCCAAAACAGGCGTTTTCAGCCCATTACCGGCATATGGAAGAAACAGCAGTAAGCACAGGGAAATATCTGCTTCTAAATCCAAAACGCAGCTATCTAACAGAACGGTTGTCAATGTGTGCACTCAACTTCCAGAGTTAAACCCGTGTGTGGATTCAGCAGTCTGCAAACACTTTCTCTGCAGAGTCCCAAAACAGGCGTTTTCAGCCCATTACCGGCATATGGAAGAAACAGCAGTAAGCCCAGGGAAATATCTGCTTCTAAATCCAAAACGCAGCTATCTAATAGAACGGTTGTCAATGTGTGCACTCAACTTCCAGAGTTAAACCCGTGTGTGGATTCAGCAGTCTGCAAACACATTCTCTGCAGAGTCCCAAAACAGGCGTTTTCAGCACATTACCGGCATATGGAAGAAACAGCAGTAAGCACAGGGAAATATCTGCTTCTAAATCCAAAACGCAGCTATCTAACAGAACGGTTGTCAATGTGTGCACTCAACTTCCAGAGTTAAACCCGTGTGTGGATTCAGCAGTCTGCAAACACTTTCTCTGCAGAGTCCCAAAACAGGCGTTTTCAGCCCATTACCGGCATATGGAAGAAACAGCAGTAAGCCCAGGGAAATATCTGCTTCTAAATCCAAAACGCAGCTATCTAACAGAACGGTTGTCAATGTGTGCACTCAACTTCCAGAGTTAAACCCGTGTGTGGATTCAGCAGTCTGCAAACACTTTCTCTGCAGAGTCCCAAAACAGGCGTTTTCAGCCCATTACCGGCATATGGAAGAAACAGCAGTAAGCACAGGGAAATATCTGCTTCTAAATCCAAAACGCAGCTATCTAACAGAACGGTTGTCAATGTGTGCACTCAACCTCCAGAGTTAAACCCGTGTGTGGATTCAGCAGTCTGCAAACACTTTCTCTGCAGAGTCCCAAAACAGGCGTTTTCAGCCCATTACCGGCATATGGAAGAAACAGCAGTAAGCCCAGGGAAATATCTGCTTCTAAATCCAAAACGCAGCTATCTAACAGAACGGTTGTCAATGTGTGCACTCAACTTCCAGAGTTAAACCAGTGTGTGGATTCAGCAGTCTGCAAACTCTTTCTCTGCAGAGTCCCAAAACAGGCGTTTTCAGCCCATTACCGGCATATGGAAGAAACAGCAGTAAGCACAGGGAAATATCTGCTTCTAAATCCAAAACGCAGCTATCTAACAGGACGGTTGTCAATGAGTGCACTCAACTTCCAGAGTTAAACCCGTGTGTGGATTCAGCAGTCTGCAAACACTTTCTCTGCAGAGTCCCAAAACAGGCGTTTTCAGCCCATTACCGGCATATGGAAGAAACAGCAGTAAGCACAGGGAAATATCTGCTTCTAAATCCAAAACGCAGCTATCTAACAGAACGGTTGTCAATGTGTGCACTCAGCTTCCAGAGTTAAACCCGTGTGTGGATTCAGCAGTCTGCAAACACTTTCTCTGCAGAGTCCCAAAACAGGCGTTTTCAGCCCATTACCGGCATATGGAAGAAACAGCAGTAAGCACAGGGAAATATCTGCTTCTAAATCCAAAACGCAGCTATCTAACAGAACGGTTGTCAATGTGTGCACTCAACTTCCAGAGTTAAACCCGTGTGTGGATTCAGCAGTCTGCAAACACTTTCTCTGCAGAGTCCCAAAACAGGCGTTTTCAGCCCATTACCGGCATGTGGAAGAAACAGCAGTAAGCCCAGGGAAATATCTGCTTCTCAATCCAAAACGCAGCTATCTAACAGAACGGTTGTCAATGTGTGCACTCAACTTCCAGAGTTAAACTCGTGTGTGGATTCAGCAGTCTGCAAACCCTTTCACTGCAGAGTCCCAAAACAGGCGTTTTCAGCCCATTACCGGCATATGGAAGAAACAGCAGTAAGCCCAGGGAAATATCTGCTTCTAAATCCAAAACGCAGCTATCTAACAGAACGGTTGTCAATGTCTGCACTCAACTTCCAGAGTTAAACCCGTGTGTGGATTCAGCAGTCTGCAAACACTTTCTCTGCAGAGTCCCAAAACAGGCGTTTTCAGCCCATTACCGGCATATGGAAGAAACAGCAGTAAGCACAGGGAAATATCTGCTTCTAAATCCAAAACGCAGCTATCTAACAGAACGGTTGTCAATGTGTGCACTCAACTTCCAGAGTTAAACCCGTGTGTGGATTCAGCAGTCTGCAAACACTTTCTCTGCAGAGTCCCAAAACAGGCGTTTTCAGCCCTTACCGGCATATGGAAGAAACAGCAGTAAGCACAGGGAAATATCTGCTTCTAAATCCAAAACGCAGCTATCTAACAGAACGGTTGTCAATGTGTGCACTCAACTTCCAGAGTTAAACCCGTGTGTGGATTCAGCAGTCTGCAAACACTTTCTCTGCAGAGTCCCAAAACAGGCGTTTTCAGCCCATTACCGGCATATGGAAGAAACAGCAGTAAGCACAGGGAAATATCTGCTTCTAAATCCAAAACGCAGCTATCTAACAGAACGGTTGTCAATGTGTGCACTCAACTTCCAGAGTTAAAGCCGTGTGTGGATTCAGCAGTCTGCAAACACTTTCTGTGCAGAGTCCCAAAACAGGCGTTTTCAGCCCATTACCGGCATATGGAAGAAACAGCAGTAAGCACAGGGAAATATCTGCTTCTAAATCCAAAACGCAGCTATCTAACAGAACGGTTGTCAATGTGTGCACTCAACTTCCAGAGTTAAACCCGTGTGTGGATTCAGCAGTCTGCAAACACTTTCTCTGCAGAGTCCCAAAACAGGCGTTTTCAGCCCATTACCGGCATATGGAAGAAACAGCAGTAAGCACAGGGAAATATCTGCTTCTAAATCCAAAACGCAGCTATCTAACAGAACTGTTGTCAATGTGTTCACTCAACTTCCAGAGTTAAACCCATGTGTGGATTCAGCAGTCTGCAAACACTTTCTCTGCAGAGTCCCAAAACAGGCGTTTTCAGCCCATTACCGGCATATGGAAGAAACAGCAGTAAGCCCAGGGAAATATCTGCTTCTAAATCGAAAACGCAGCTATCTAACAGAACGGTTGTCAATCTGTGCACTCAACTTCCAGAGTTAAACCCGTGTGTGGATTCAGCAGTCTGCAAACACTTTCTCTGCAGAGTCCCAAAACAGGCGTTTTCAGCCCATTACCGGCATATGGAAGAAAGAGCAGTAAGCACAGGGAAATATCTGCTTCTAAATCCAAAACGCAGCTATCTAACAGAACGGTTGTCAATGTGTGCACTCAACTTCCAGAGTTAAACCCGTGTGTGGATTCAGCAGTCTGCAAACACTTTCTCTGCAGAGTCCCAAAACAGGCGTTTTCAGCCCATTACCGGCATAAGGAAGAAACAGCAGTAAGCACAGGGAAATATCTGCTTCTAAATCCAAAACGCAGCTATCTAACAGAACGGTTGTCAATGTGTGCACTCAACTTCCAGAGTTAAACCCGTGTGTGGATTCAGCAGTCTGCAAACACTTTCTCTGCAGAGTCCCAAAACAGGCGTTTTCAGCCCATTACCGGCATATGGAAGAAAGAGCAGTAAGCACAGGGAAATATCTGCTTCTAAATCCAAAACGCAGCTATCTAACAGAACGGTTGTCAATGTGTGCACTCAACTTCCAGAGTTAAAGCCGTGTGTGGATTCAGCAGTCTGCAAACACTTTCTCTGCAGAGTCCCAAAACAGGCGTTTTCAGCCCATTACCGGCATATGGAAGAAACAGCAGTAAGCACAGGGAAATATCTGCTTCTAAATCCAAAACGCAGCTATCTAACAGAACGGTTGTCAATGTGTGCACTCAACTTCCAGAGTTAAACCCGTGCGTGGATTCAGCAGTCTGCAAACACTTTCTCTGCAGAGTCCCAAAACAGGCGTTTTCAGCCCATTACCGGCATATGGAAGAAACAGCAGTAAGCACAGGGAAATATCTGCTTCTAAATCCAAAACGCAGCTATCTAACAGAACGGTTGTCAATGTGTGCACTCAACTTCCAGAGTTAAACCCGTGTGTGGATTCAGCAGTCTGCAAACACTTTCTCTGCAGAGTCCCAAAACAGGCGTTTTCAGCCTATTACCGGCATATGGAAGAAACAGCAGTAAGCACAGGGAAATATCTGCTTCTAAATCCAAAACGCAGCTATCTAACAGAACTGTTGTCAATGTGTGCACTCAACTTCCAGAGTTAAACCCGTGTGTGGATTCAGCAGTCTGCAAACACTTTCTCTGCAGAGTCCCAAAACAGGCGTTTTCAGCCCATTACCGGCATATGGAAGAAACAGCAGTAAGCCCAGGGAAATATCTGCTTCTAAATCCAAAACGCAGCTATCTAACAGAACGGTTGTCAATGTGTGCACTCAACTTCCAGAGTTAAACCGGTGTGTGGATTCAGCAGTCTGCAAACACTTTCTCTGCAGAGTCCCAAAACAGGCGTTTTCAGCCCATTACCGGCATATGGAAGAAACAGCAGTAAGCACAGGGAAATATCTGCTTCTAAATCCAAGACGCAGCTATCTAACAGAACGGTTGTCAATGTGTGCACTCAACTTCCAGAGTTAAACCCGTGTGTGGATTCAGCAGTCTGCAAACACTTTCTCTGCAGAGTCCCAAAACAGTCGTTTTCAGCCCATTACCGGCATAAGGAAGAATCAGCAGTAAGCACAGGGAAATATCTGCTTCTAAATCCAAAACGCAGCTATCTAACAGAACGGTTGTCAATGTGTGCACTCAACTTCCAGAGTTAAACCCGTGTGTGGATTCAGCAGTCTGCAAACACTTTCTCTGCAGAGTCCCAAAACAGGCGTTTTCAGCCCATTACCGGCATATGGAAGAAACAGCAGTAAGCCCAGGGAAATATCTGCTTCTAAATCCAAAACGCAGCTATCTAACAGAACGGTTGTCAATGTGTGCACTCAACTTCCAGAGTTAAACCCGTGTGTGGATTCAGCAGTCTGCAAACACTTTCTCTGCAGAGTCCCAAAACAGGCGTTTTCAGCCCATTACCGGCATATGGAAGAAACAGCAGTAAGCACAGGGAAATATCTGCTTCTAAATCCAAAACGCAGCTATCTAACAGAACGGTTGTCAATGTGTGCACTCAACTTCCAGAGTTAAACCCGTGTGTGGATTCAGCAGTCTGCAAACACTTTCTCTGCAGAGTCCCAAAACAGGCGTTTTCAGCCCATTACCGGCATATGGAAGAAACAGCAGTAAGCACAGGGAAATTTCTGCTTCTAAATCCAAAACGCAGCTATCTAACAGAACGGTTGTCAATGTGTGCACTCAACTTCCAGAGTTAAAGCCGTGTGTGGATTCAGCAGTCTGCAAACACTTTCTCTGCAGAGTCCCAAAACAGGCGTTTTCAGCCCATTACCGGCATATGGAAGAAACAGCAGTAAGCACAGGGAAATATCTGCTTCTAAATCCAAAACGCAGCTATCTAACAGAACGGTTGTCAATGTCTGCACTCAACTTCCAGAGTTAAACCCGTGTGTGGATTCAGCAGTCTGCAAACTCTTTCTCTGCAGAGTCCCAAAACAGGCGTTTTCAGCCCATTACCGGCATATGGAAGAAACAGCAGTAAGCACAGGGAAATATCTGCTTCTAAATCCAAAACGCAGCAATCCAGCAGAACTGTTGTCAATGTGTTCACTCAACTTCCAGAGTTAAACCCATGTGTGGATTCAGCAGTCTGCAAACACTTTCTCTGCAGAGTCCCAAAACAGGCGTTTTCAGCCCATTACCGGCATATGGAAGAAACAGCAGTAAGCCCAGGGAAATATCTGCTTCTAAATCCAAAACGCAGCTATCTAACAGAACGGTTGTCAATCTGTGCACTCAACTTCCAGAGTTAAACCCGTGTGTGGATTCAGCAGTCTGCAAACACTTTCTCTGCAGAGTCCCAAAACAGGCGTTTTCAGCCCATTACCGGCATATGGAAGAAACAGCAGTAAGCACAGGGAAATATCTGCTTCTAAATCCAAAACGCAGCTATCTAACAGAACGGTTGTCAATGTGTGCACTCAACTTCCAGAGTTAAACCCGTGTGTGGATTCAGCAGTCTGCAAACACTTTCTCTGCAGAGTCCCAAAACAGGCGTTTTCAGCCCATTACCAGCATAAGGAAGAAACAGCAGTAAGCACAGGGAAATATCTGCTTCTAAATCCAAAACGCAGCTATCTAACAGAACGGTTGTCAATGTGTGCACTCAACTTCCAGAGTTAAACCCGTGTGTGGATTCAGCAGTCTGCAAACACTTTCTCTGCAGAGTCCCAAAACAGGCGTTTTCAGCCCATTACCGGCATATGGAAGAAACAGCAGTAAGCACAGGGAAATATCTGCTTCTAAATCCAAAACGCAGCTATCTAACAGAACGGTTGTCAATGTGTGCACTCAACTTCCAGAGTTAAAGCCGTGTGTGGATTCAGCAGTCTGCAAACACTTTCTCTGCAGAGTCCCAAAACAGGCGTTTTCAGCCCATTACCGGCATATGGAAGAAACAGCAGTAAGCACAGGGAAATATCTGCTTCTAAATCCAAAACGCAGCTATCTAACAGAACGGTTGTCAATGTCTGCACTCAACTTCCAGAGTTAAACCCGTGTGTGGATTCAGCAGTCTGCAAACACTTTCTCTGCAGAGTCCCAAAACAGGCGTTTTCAGCCCATTACCGGCATATGGAAGAAACAGCAGTAAGCACAGGGAAATATCTGCTTCTAAATCCAAAACGCAGCAATCCAGCAGAACTGTTGTCAATGTGTTCACTCAACTTCCAGAGTTAAACCCATGTGTGGATTCAGCAGTCTGCAAACACTTTCTCTGCAGAGTCCCAAAACAGGCGTTTTCAGCCCATTACCGGCATATGGAAGAAACAGCAGTAAGCCCAGGGAAATATCTGCTTCTAAATCCAAAACGCAGCTATCTAACAGAACGGTTGTCAATCTGTGCACTCAACTTCCAGAGTTAAACCCGTGTGTGGATTCAGCAGTCTGCAAACACTTTCTCTGCAGAGTCCCAAAACAGGCGTTTTCAGCCCATTACCGGCATATGGAAGAAACAGCAGTAAGCACAGGGAAATATCTGCTTCTAAATCCAAAACGCAGCTATCTAACAGAACGGTTGTCAATGTGTGCACTCAACTTCCAGAGTTAAACCCGTGTGTGGATTCAGCAGTCTGCAAACACTTTCTCTGCAGAGTCCCAAAACAGGCGTTTTCAGCCCATTACCGGCATAAGGAAGAAACAGCAGTAAGCACAGGGAAATATCTGCTTCTAAATCCAAAACGCAGCTATCTAACAGAACGGTTGTCAATGTGTGCACTCAACTTCCAGAGTTAAACCCGTGTGTGGATTCAGCAGTCTGCAAACACTTTCTCTGCAGAGTCCCAAAACAGGCGTTTTCAGCCCATTACCGGCATATGGAAGAAACAGCAGTAAGCACAGGGAAATATCTGCTTCTAAATCCAAAACGCAGCTATCTAACAGAACGGTTGTCAATGTGTGCACTCAACTTCCAGAGTTAAAGCCGTGTGTGGATTCAGCAGTCTGCAAACACTTTCTCTGCAGAGTCCCAAAACAGGCGTTTTCAGCCCATTACCGGCATATGGAAGAAACAGCAGTAAGCACAGGGAAATATCTGCTTCTAAATCCAAAACGCAGCTATCTAACAGAACGGTTGTCAATGTGTGCACTCAACTTCCAGAGTTAAACACGTGTGTGGATTCAGCATTCTGCAAACCCTTTCTCTGCAGGGTCCCAAAACAGGCGTTTTCAGCCCATTACCGGCATATGGAAGAAACAGCAGTAAGCACAGGGAAATATCTGCTTCTAAATCCAAAACGCAGCTATCTAACAGAACGGTTGTCAATGTGTGCACTCAACTTCCAGAGTTAAACCCGTGTGTGGATTCAGCAGTCTGCAAACACTTTCTCTGCAGAGTCCCAAAACAGGCGTTTTCAGCCCATTACCGGCATATGGAAGAAACAGCAGTAAGCCCAGGGAAATAACTGCTTCTAAATCCAAAACGCAGCTATCTAACAGAACGGTTGTCAATGTGTGCACTCAACTTCCAGAGTTAAACCCGTGTGTGGATTCAGCAGTCTACAAACACTTTCTCTGCAGAGTCCCAAAACAGGCGTTTTCAGCCCATTACCGGCATATGGAAGAAACAGCAGTAAGCACAGGGAAATATCTGCTTCTAAATCCAAAACGCAGCTATCTAACAGAATGGTTGTCAATGTGTGCACTCAACTTCCAGAGTTAAACCCGTGTGTGGATTCAGCAGTCTGCAAACACTTTCTCTGCAGAGTCCCAAAACAGGCGTTTTCAGCCCATTACCGGCATATGGAAGAAACAGCAGTAAGCACTGGGAAATATCTGCTTCTAAATCCAAAACGCAGCTATCTAACAGAACGGTTGTCAATGTGTGCACTCAACTTCCAGAGTTAAACCCGTGTGTGGATTCAGCAGTCTGCAAACACTTTCTCTGCAGAGTCTCAAAACAGGCCTTTCCGGCCCAGTACCGGCATATATAAGAAAGAGCATTAAGACTGCGTCTAAAACTCAGAAGAATCGTTTCTTTCAAACTGCTTGGCCTTGTGTTCTTTGGCCTAAGGGCGTTGAATCTATGTTTAGATTCAGCGAGATAGAAACACGTTTATTCTAGGAGCTGTCTTTGGATATTCCAGATTGAATGGGAGTATATGCTGTAAAGATAAATATCTGTTTCTAAAACCAAAATGGATCTATCTAGCAGAGTGGTTGTGAATGTGTGCCTTCGGCTTAAAGAGGTAAACTGCTCTTCTCATGCAGCACTTTAGAAACCCTTTATATGCAAATTCTCATACAGACCTTTCCGGCAAAACACCAGCCTATAGGAAATAGCAGTAAGACTGCATCTTTAACATGGAAGAAACTGTTTTCAAACTGCTCTGCTGTGTGTTCATTCATATAAGAGACTTGAATATATGTTCAGATTCAGCTAGTTAGCAACACGTTTCTTCCAGGAGCTGTGTTTGCCTATTCCAGAGTATACTGGAGTATAAGATGTAAAGACAAATGTCTCGTTCCAAAAGAAAAACGGATGATCTAATGGAATGGTTGTCAATGTGTGCATTCAACTTACTGAGCTAAACTGCTGTTTGTATGCAGCAGTTTAGAAAACATTTCTGTGTAGATTCTCAAACAGACATTTCCAGCAAAATACCGGCCTATAAGAAATAGCAGTAAGACTGCGTCTAAAACTCAGAGGGAACGTTTCTTTCAAACTGCTCTGCAGTGTGTTCGTTCACCAAAGGTCGTTGAATCTATGTTTGGATTCAGCGAGTTTGAAACACGTTTATTCTAGGAGCTGCATTTCGATATTCCAGAGTGTATGGGAGTAAATGCTGTAAAGAGAAATATCTGTTTCTAAAACCAAAACGGAGCTATCTAACAGAATGGTTGTGAATGTGTGCATTCAACTTAAAGGGTTAATCTGCTCTTCTTAGGCAGCAGTTTAGAAACCCTTTATATGCAAATTCTAAAATCAACATTTGCAGCAAAACACCAGCCTAAAAGAAGTAGCAGTAAGACTGCATCTATAACATAGAAGAAACGTTTTCTTCAAAATGCTCTGCTCTGTGTTCATTCACCTAAGAGTCTTGAGTATATGTTCAGATTCAGCGAGTAAGAAACACGTTTCTTCCAGGAGCTGCATTTGCATATTCCAGAGTGTACTGGAGTATAAGGTTTAAAGTGAAATATCTGGTTCTAAAACAAACACGGAGCCATCTAACAGAATGGTTGTCACTGTGTGCATTCAGCTTATTGAGATAAACTGTTGTTTCTATGCAGCAGTTTAGAAAAGATTTTTGTGCAGATTCTAAAACAGACATTCCCAGCAAAATACCGGCCTCTAAGAAATAGCAATAAGACTGCGTCTAAAACTCAAATAAAACGTTTCTTTCAAACTGCTGTGCTGTGTGTTCGTTCACCTAAGGGAGTTGAATCTATGTTTAGATTCAGCGACTTAGAAACACGTCTATTCTGGGAGCTGTGTTTGGCTATTCCAGAATGAATGGGAGTATATGCTGTAACTAGAAACACAGGCTTCTAAAACCAAAACGGAGATAGCTAACAGAATGATTGTGAATGAGGGCATTCAACTTAACGAATTAAACTGCTCCACTTAAGCAGCAGTTTACAAACCATTTATATGGAAATTCTAAAAGCAACATTTCCAGGAAAACACCAGCCTAAAAGCAATGGCAGTAACAGTGCATCTATAACATAGAAGAAATGTTTTTTTCAAACTCCTCTGCTGTGTGTTCATTCACCTAAGAGACTTCAATATATGCACAGATTCAGCGAGTTACAAACACGTTTCTTCCAGGAGCTGCGTATGCATATATCAGAGTGTACTGGGGTACAAGATGTAAAGAGAAATATCTGATTATACTTAGAAACCCGTTTCTTTTAGGAGCTGCGTTTGGATATTCCAGAGTGAATGAGAGTATATGCTGTAAAGAGAAATAACTGCTTCTAAAACCAAAAGGCAGCTATCTAACTGAATGGTTGTCAATGCGTGCACTCAACTTCCAGAGATAAATCCGAGTGTGGATTCAGCAGTCTGCAAACACTTTCTCTGCAGAGTCCCAAAACAGGCGTTTTCAGCCCATTACCGGCATATGGAAGAAACAGCAGTAAGCCCAGGGAAATATCTGCTTCTAAATCCAAAACGCAGCTATCTAACAGAACGGTTGTCAATGTGTGCACTCAACTTCCAGAGTTAAACCCGTGTGTGGATTCAGCAGTCTGCAAACACTTTCTCTGCAGAGTCCCAAAACAGTCGTTTTCAGCCCATTACCGGCATATGGAAGAAACAGCAGTAAGCACAGGGAAATATCTGCTTCTAAATCCAAAACGCAGCTATCTAACAGAACGGTTGTCAATGTGTGCACTCAACTTCCAGAGTTAAACCCGTGTGTGGATTCAGCAGTCTGCAAACACTTTCTCTGCAGAGTCCCAAAACAGGCGTTTTCAGCCCATTACCGGCATATGGAAGAAACAGCAGTAAGCCCAGGGAAATATCTGCTTCTAAATCCAAAACGCAGCTATCTAACAGAACGGTTGTCAATGTGTGCACTCAACTTCCAGAGTTAAACCCGTGTGTGGATTCAACAGTCTGCAAACTCTTTCTCTGCAGAGTCCCAAAACAGGCGTTTTCAGCCCATTACCGGCATATGGAAGAAACAGCAGTAAACACAGGGAAATATCTGCTTCTAAATCCAAAACGCAGCTATCTAACAGAACGGTTGTCAATGTGTGCACTCAACTTCCAGAGTTAAACCCGTGTGTGGATTCAGCAGTCTGCAAACACTTTCTCTGCAGAGTCCCAAAACAGGCGTTTTCAGCCCATTACCGGCATATGGAAGAAACAGCAGTAAGCCCAGGGAAATATCTGCTTCTAAATCCAAAACGCAGCTATCTAACAGAACGGTTGTCAATGTGTGCACTCAACTTCCAGAGTTAAACCCGTGTGTGGATTCAGCAGTCTGCAAACACTTTCTGTGCAGAGTCCCAAAACAGGCGTTTTCAGCCCATTACCGGCATATGGAAGAAACAGCAGTAAGCCCAGGGAAATATCTGCTTCTAAATCCAAAACGCAGCTATCTAACAGAACGGTTGTCAATGTGTGCACTCAACTTCCAGAGTTAAACCCGTGTGTGGATTCAGCAGTCTGCAAACACTTTCTCTGCAGAGTCCCAAAACAGGCGTTTTCAGCCCATTACCGGCATATGGAAGAAACAGCAGTAAGCACAGGGAAATATCTGCTTCTAAATCCAAAACGCAGCTATCTAACAGAACGGTTGTCAATGTGTGCACTCAACTTCCAGAGTTAAACCCGTGTGTGGATTCAGCAGTCTGCAAACACTTTCTCTGCAGAGTCCCAAAACAGGCGTTTTCAGCCCATTACCGGCATATGGAAGAAACAGCAGTAAGCCCAGGGAAATATCTGCTTCTAAATCCAAAACGCAGCTATCTAATAGAACGGTTGTCAATGTGTGCACTCAACTTCCAGAGTTAAACCCGTGTGTGGATTCAGCAGTCTGCAAACACATTCTCTGCAGAGTCCCAAAACAGGCGTTTTCAGCACATTACCGGCATATGGAAGAAACAGCAGTAAGCACAGGGAAATATCTGCTTCTAAATCCAAAACGCAGCTATCTAACAGAACGGTTGTCAATGTGTGCACTCAACTTCCAGAGTTAAACCCGTGTGTGGATTCAGCAGTCTGCAAACACTTTCTCTGCAGAGTCCCAAAACAGGCGTTTTCAGCCCATTACCGGCATATGGAAGAAACAGCAGTAAGCCCAGGGAAATATCTGCTTCTAAATCCAAAACGCAGCTATCTAACAGAACGGTTGTCAATGTGTGCACTCAACTTCCAGAGTTAAACCCGTGTGTGGATTCAGCAGTCTGCAAACACTTTCTCTGCAGAGTCCCAAAACAGGCGTTTTCAGCCCATTACCGGCATATGGAAGAAACAGCAGTAAGCACAGGGAAATATCTGCTTCTAAATCCAAAACGCAGCTATCTAACAGAACGGTTGTCAATGTGTGCACTCAACCTCCAGAGTTAAACCCGTGTGTGGATTCAGCAGTCTGCAAACACTTTCTCTGCAGAGTCCCAAAACAGGCGTTTTCAGCCCATTACCGGCATATGGAAGAAACAGCAGTAAGCCCAGGGAAATATCTGCTTCTAAATCCAAAACGCAGCTATCTAACAGAACGGTTGTCAATGTGTGCACTCAACTTCCAGAGTTAAACCAGTGTGTGGATTCAGCAGTCTGCAAACTCTTTCTCTGCAGAGTCCCAAAACAGGCGTTTTCAGCCCATTACCGGCATATGGAAGAAACAGCAGTAAGCACAGGGAAATATCTGCTTCTAAATCCAAAACGCAGCTATCTAACAGGACGGTTGTCAATGAGTGCACTCAACTTCCAGAGTTAAACCCGTGTGTGGATTCAGCAGTCTGCAAACACTTTCTCTGCAGAGTCCCAAAACAGGCGTTTTCAGCCCATTACCGGCATATGGAAGAAACAGCAGTAAGCACAGGGAAATATCTGCTTCTAAATCCAAAACGCAGCTATCTAACAGAACGGTTGTCAATGTGTGCACTCAGCTTCCAGAGTTAAACCCGTGTGTGGATTCAGCAGTCTGCAAACACTTTCTCTGCAGAGTCCCAAAACAGGCGTTTTCAGCCCATTACCGGCATATGGAAGAAACAGCAGTAAGCACAGGGAAATATCTGCTTCTAAATCCAAAACGCAGCTATCTAACAGAACGGTTGTCAATGTGTGCACTCAACTTCCAGAGTTAAACCCGTGTGTGGATTCAGCAGTCTGCAAACACTTTCTCTGCAGAGTCCCAAAACAGGCGTTTTCAGCCCATTACCGGCATGTGGAAGAAACAGCAGTAAGCCCAGGGAAATATCTGCTTCTCAATCCAAAACGCAGCTATCTAACAGAACGGTTGTCAATGTGTGCACTCAACTTCCAGAGTTAAACTCGTGTGTGGATTCAGCAGTCTGCAAACCCTTTCACTGCAGAGTCCCAAAACAGGCGTTTTCAGCCCATTACCGGCATATGGAAGAAACAGCAGTAAGCCCAGGGAAATATCTGCTTCTAAATCCAAAACGCAGCTATCTAACAGAACGGTTGTCAATGTCTGCACTCAACTTCCAGAGTTAAACCCGTGTGTGGATTCAGCAGTCTGCAAACACTTTCTCTGCAGAGTCCCAAAACAGGCGTTTTCAGCCCATTACCGGCATATGGAAGAAACAGCAGTAAGCACAGGGAAATATCTGCTTCTAAATCCAAAACGCAGCTATCTAACAGAACGGTTGTCAATGTGTGCACTCAACTTCCAGAGTTAAACCCGTGTGTGGATTCAGCAGTCTGCAAACACTTTCTCTGCAGAGTCCCAAAACAGGCGTTTTCAGCCCTTACCGGCATATGGAAGAAACAGCAGTAAGCACAGGGAAATATCTGCTTCTAAATCCAAAACGCAGCTATCTAACAGAACGGTTGTCAATGTGTGCACTCAACTTCCAGAGTTAAACCCGTGTGTGGATTCAGCAGTCTGCAAACACTTTCTCTGCAGAGTCCCAAAACAGGCGTTTTCAGCCCATTACCGGCATATGGAAGAAACAGCAGTAAGCACAGGGAAATATCTGCTTCTAAATCCAAAACGCAGCTATCTAACAGAACGGTTGTCAATGTGTGCACTCAACTTCCAGAGTTAAAGCCGTGTGTGGATTCAGCAGTCTGCAAACACTTTCTGTGCAGAGTCCCAAAACAGGCGTTTTCAGCCCATTACCGGCATATGGAAGAAACAGCAGTAAGCACAGGGAAATATCTGCTTCTAAATCCAAAACGCAGCTATCTAACAGAACGGTTGTCAATGTGTGCACTCAACTTCCAGAGTTAAACCCGTGTGTGGATTCAGCAGTCTGCAAACACTTTCTCTGCAGAGTCCCAAAACAGGCGTTTTCAGCCCATTACCGGCATATGGAAGAAACAGCAGTAAGCACAGGGAAATATCTGCTTCTAAATCCAAAACGCAGCTATCTAACAGAACTGTTGTCAATGTGTTCACTCAACTTCCAGAGTTAAACCCATGTGTGGATTCAGCAGTCTGCAAACACTTTCTCTGCAGAGTCCCAAAACAGGCGTTTTCAGCCCATTACCGGCATATGGAAGAAACAGCAGTAAGCCCAGGGAAATATCTGCTTCTAAATCCAAAACGCAGCTATCTAACAGAACGGTTGTCAATCTGTGCACTCAACTTCCAGAGTTAAACCCGTGTGTGGATTCAGCAGTCTGCAAACACTTTCTCTGCAGAGTCCCAAAACAGGCGTTTTCAGCCCATTACCGGCATATGGAAGAAAGAGCAGTAAGCACAGGGAAATATCTGCTTCTAAATCCAAAACGCAGCTATCTAACAGAACGGTTGTCAATGTGTGCACTCAACTTCCAGAGTTAAACCCGTGTGTGGATTCAGCAGTCTGCAAACACTTTCTCTGCAGAGTCCCAAAACAGGCGTTTTCAGCCCATTACCGGCATAAGGAAGAAACAGCAGTAAGCACAGGGAAATATCTGCTTCTAAATCCAAAACGCAGCTATCTAACAGAACGGTTGTCAATGTGTGCACTCAACTTCCAGAGTTAAACCCGTGTGTGGATTCAGCAGTCTGCAAACACTTTCTCTGCAGAGTCCCAAAACAGGCGTTTTCAGCCCATTACCGGCATATGGAAGAAAGAGCAGTAAGCACAGGGAAATATCTGCTTCTAAATCCAAAACGCAGCTATCTAACAGAACGGTTGTCAATGTGTGCACTCAACTTCCAGAGTTAAAGCCGTGTGTGGATTCAGCAGTCTGCAAACACTTTCTCTGCAGAGTCCCAAAACAGGCGTTTTCAGCCCATTACCGGCATATGGAAGAAACAGCAGTAAGCACAGGGAAATATCTGCTTCTAAATCCAAAACGCAGCTATCTAACAGAACGGTTGTCAATGTGTGCACTCAACTTCCAGAGTTAAACCCGTGCGTGGATTCAGCAGTCTGCAAACACTTTCTCTGCAGAGTCCCAAAACAGGCGTTTTCAGCCCATTACCGGCATATGGAAGAAACAGCAGTAAGCACAGGGAAATATCTGCTTCTAAATCCAAAACGCAGCTATCTAACAGAACGGTTGTCAATGTGTGCACTCAACTTCCAGAGTTAAACCCGTGTGTGGATTCAGCAGTCTGCAAACACTTTCTCTGCAGAGTCCCAAAACAGGCGTTTTCAGCCCATTACCGGCATATGGAAGAAACAGCAGTAAGCACAGGGAAATATCTGCTTCTAAATCCAAAACGCAGCTATCTAACAGAACGGTTGTCAATGTGTGCACTCAACTTCCAGAGTTAAACCCGTGTGTGGATTCAGCAGTCTGCAAACACATTCTCTGCAGAGTCCCAAAACAGGCGTTTTCAGCCCATTACCGGCATATGGAAGAAACAGCAGTAAGCCCAGGGAAATATCTGCTTCTAAATCCAAAACGCAGCTATCTAACAGAACGGTTGTCAATGTGTGCACTCAACTTCCAGAATTAAACCCGTGTGTGGATTCAGCAGTCTGCAAACACTTTCTCTGCAGAGTCCCAAAACAGGCGTTTTCAGCCCATTACCGGCATATGGAAGAAACAGCAGTAAGCCCAGGGAAATATCTGCTTCTAAATCCAAAACGCAGCTATCTAACAGAACGGTTGTCAATGTGTGCACTCAACTTCCAGAGTTAAACCCGTGTGTGGATTCAGCAGTCTGCAAACACTTTCTCTGCAGAGTCCCAAAACAGGCGTTTTCAGCCCATTACCGGCATATGGAAGAAACAGCAGTAAGCACAGGGAAATATCTGCTTCTAAATCCAAGACGCAGCTATCTAACAGAACGGTTGTCAATGTGTGCACTCAACTTCCAGAGTTAAACCCGTGTGTGGATTCAGCAGTCTGCAAACACTTTCTCTGCAGAGTCCCAAAACAGTCGTTTTCAGCCCATTACCGGCATAAGGAAGAATCAGCAGTAAGCACAGGGAAATATCTGCTTCTAAATCCAAAACGCAGCTATCTAACAGAACGGTTGTCAATGTGTGCACTCAACTTCCAGAGTTAAACCCGTGTGTGGATTCAGCAGTCTGCAAACACTTTCTCTGCAGATTCCCAAAACAGGCGTTTTCAGCCCATTACCGGCATATGGAAGAAACAGCAGTAAGCACAGGGATATATCTGCTTCTAAATCCAAAACGCAGCTATCTAACAGAACGGTTGTCAATGTGTGCACTCAACTTCCAGAGTTAAACCCGTGTGTGGATTCAGCAGTCTGCAAACACTTTCTCTGCAGAGTCCCAAAACAGGCGTTTTCAGCCCATTACCGGCATATGGAAGAAACAGCAGTAAGCCCAGGGAAATATCTGCTTCTAAATCCAAAACGCAGCTATCTAACAGAACGGTTGTCAATGTGTGCACTCAACTTCCAGAGTTAAACCCGTGTGTGGATTCAGCAGTCTGCAAACACTTTCTCTGCAGAGTCCCAAAACAGGCGTTTTCAGCCCTTACCGGCATATGGAAGAAACAGCAGTAAGCACAGGGAAATATCTGCTTCTAAATCCAAAACGCAGCTATCTAACAGAACGGTTGTCAATGTGTGCACTCAACTTCCAGAGTTAAACCCGTGTGTGGATTCAGCAGTCTGCAAACACTTTCTCTGCAGAGTCCCAAAACAGGCGTTTTCAGCCCATTACCGGCATATGGAAGAAACAGCAGTAAGCACAGGGAAATATCTGCTTCTAAATCCAAAACGCAGCTATCTAACAGAACGGTTGTCAATGTGTGCACTCAACTTCCAGAGTTAAAGCCGTGTGTGGATTCAGCAGTCTGCAAACACTTTCTCTGCAGAGTCCCAAAACAGGCGTTTTCAGCCCATTACCGGCATATGGAAGAAACAGCAGTAAGCACAGGGAAATATCTGCTTCTAAATCCAAAACGCAGCTATCTAACAGAACGGTTGTCAATGTCTGCACTCAACTTCCAGAGTTAAACCCGTGTGTGGATTCAGCAGTCTGCAAACACTTTCTCTGCAGAGTCCCAAAACAGGCGTTTTCAGCCCATTACCGGCATATGGAAGAAACAGCAGTAAGCACAGGGAAATATCTGCTTCTAAATCCAAAACGCAGCTATCTAACAGAACTGTTGTCAATGTGTTCACTCAACTTCCAGAGTTAAACCCATGTGTGGATTCAGCAGTCTGCAAACACTTTCTCTGCAGAGTCCCAAAACAGGCGTTTTCAGCCCATTACCGGCATATGGAAGAAACAGCAGTAAGCCCAGGGAAATATCTGCTTCTAAATCCAAAACGCAGCTATCTAACAGAACGGTTGTCAATCTGTGCACTCAACTTCCAGAGTTAAACCCGTGTGTGGATTCAGCAGTCTGCAAACACTTTCTCTGCAGAGTCCCAAAACAGGCGTTTTCAGCCCATTACCGGCATATGGAAGAAACAGCAGTAAGCACAGGGAAATATCTGCTTCTAAATCCAAAACGCAGCTTTTTAACAGAACGGTTGTCAATGTGTGCACTCAACTTCCAGAGTTAAACCCGTGTGTGGATTCAGCAGTCTGCAAACTCTTTCTCTGCAGAGTCCCAAAACAGGCGTTTTCAGCCCATTACCGGCATAAGGAAGAAACAGCAGTAAGCACAGGGAAATATCTGCTTCTAAATCCAAAACGCAGCTATCTAACAGAACGGTTGTCAATGTGTGCACTCAACTTCCAGAGTTAAACCCGTGTGTGGATTCAGCAGTCTGCAAACACTTTCTCTGCAGAGTCCCAAAACAGGCGTTTTCAGCCCATTACCGGCATATGGAAGAAAGAGCAGTAAGCACAGGGAAATATCTGCTTCTAAATCCAAAACGCAGCTATCTAACAGAACGGTTGTCAATGTGTGCACTCAACTTCCAGAGTTAAAGCCGTGTGTGGATTCAGCAGTCTGCAAACACTTTCTCTGCAGAGTCCCAAAACAGGCGTTTTCAGCCCATTACCGGCATATGGAAGAAACAGCAGTAACCACAGGGAAATATCTGCTTCTAAATCCAAAACGCAGCTATCTAACAGAACGGTTGTCAATGTGTGCACTCAACTTCCAGAGTTAAACCCGTGTGTGGATTCAGCAGTCTGCAAACACATTCTCTGCAGAGTCCCAAAACAGGCGTTTTCAGCACATTACCGGCATATGGAAGAAACAGCAGTAAGCACAGGGAAATATCTGCTTCTAAATCCAAAACGCAGCTATCTAACAGAACGGTTGTCAATGTGTGCACTCAACTTCCAGAGTTAAACCCGTGTGTGGATTCAGCAGTCTGCAAACACTTTCTCTGCAGAGTCCCAAAACAGGCGTTTTCAGCCCATTACCGGCATATGGAAGAAACAGCAGTAAGCCCAGGGAAATATCTGCTTCTAAATCCAAAACGCAGCTATCTAACAGAACGGTTGTCAATGTGTGCACTCAACTTCCAGAGTTAAACCCGTGTGTGGATTCAGCAGTCTGCAAACACTTTCTCTGCAGAGTCCCAAAACAGGCGTTTTCAGCCCATTACCGGCATATGGAAGAAACAGCAGTAAGCACAGGGAAATATCTGCTTCTAAATCCAAAACGCAGCTATCTAACAGAACGGTTGTCAATGTGTGCACTCAACCTCCAGAGTTAAACCCGTGTGTGGATTCAGCAGTCTGCAAACACTTTCTCTGCAGAGTCCCAAAACAGGCGTTTTCAGCCCATTACCGGCATATGGAAGAAACAGCAGTAAGCCCAGGGAAATATCTGCTTCTAAATCCAAAACGCAGCTATCTAACAGAACGGTTGTCAATGTGTGCACTCAACTTCCAGAGTTAAACCAGTGTGTGGATTCAGCAGTCTGCAAACTCTTTCTCTGCAGAGTCCCAAAACAGGCGTTTTCAGCCCATTACCGGCATATGGAAGAAACAGCAGTAAGCACAGGGAAATATCTGCTTCTAAATCCAAAACGCAGCTATCTAACAGGACGGTTGTCAATGAGTGCACTCAACTTCCAGAGTTAAACCCGTGTGTGGATTCAGCAGTCTGCAAACACTTTCTCTGCAGAGTCCCAAAACAGGCGTTTTCAGCCCATTACCGGCATATGGAAGAAACAGCAGTAAGCACAGGGAAATATCTGCTTCTAAATCCAAAACGCAGCTATCTAACAGAACGGTTGTCAATGTGTGCACTCAGCTTCCAGAGTTAAACCCGTGTGTGGATTCAGCAGTCTGCAAACACTTTCTCTGCAGAGTCCCAAAACAGGCGTTTTCAGCCCATTACCGGCATATGGAAGAAACAGCAGTAAGCACAGGGAAATATCTGCTTCTAAATCCAAAACGCAGCTATCTAACAGAACGGTTGTCAATGTGTGCACTCAACTTCCAGAGTTAAACCCGTGTGTGGATTCAGCAGTCTGCAAACACTTTCTCTGCAGAGTCCCAAAACAGGCGTTTTCAGCCCATTACCGGCATGTGGAAGAAACAGCAGTAAGCCCAGGGAAATATCTGCTTCTCAATCCAAAACGCAGCTATCTAACAGAACGGTTGTCAATGTGTGCACTCAACTTCCAGAGTTAAACTCGTGTGTGGATTCAGCAGTCTGCAAACCCTTTCACTGCAGAGTCCCAAAACAGGCGTTTTCAGCCCATTACCGGCATATGGAAGAAACAGCAGTAAGCCCAGGGAAATATCTGCTTCTAAATCCAAAACGCAGCTATCTAACAGAACGGTTGTCAATGTGTGCACTCAACTTCCAGAGTTAAACCCGTGTGTGGATTCAGCAGTCTGCAAACACTTTCTCTGCAGAGTCCCAAAACAGGCGTTTTCAGCCCATTACCGGCATATGGAAGAAACAGCAGTAAGCACAGGGATATATCTGCTTCTAAATCCAAAACGCAGCTATCTAACAGAACGGTTGTCAATGTCTGCACTCAACTTCCAGAGTTAAACCCGTGTGTGGATTCAGCAGTCTGCAAACACTTTCTCTGCAGAGTCCCAAAACAGGCGTTTTCAGCCCATTACCGGCATATGGAAGAAACAGCAGTAAGCACAGGGAAATATCTGCTTCTAAATCCAAAACGCAGCTATCTAACAGAACGGTTGTCAATGTGTGCACTCAACTTCCAGAGTTAAACCCGTGTGTGGATTCAGCAGTCTGCAAACACTTTCTCTGCAGAGTCCCAAAACAGGCGTTTTCAGCCCTTACCGGCATATGGAAGAAACAGCAGTAAGCACAGGGAAATATCTGCTTCTAAATCCAAAACGCAGCTATCTAACAGAACGGTTGTCAATGTGTGCACTCAACTTCCAGAGTTAAACCCGTGTGTGGATTCAGCAGTCTGCAAACACTTTCTCTGCAGAGTCCCAAAACAGGCGTTTTCAGCCCATTACCGGCATATGGAAGAAACAGCAGTAAGCCCAGGGAAATATCTGCTTCTAAATCCAAAACGCAGGTATCTAACAGAACGGTTGTCAATGTGTGCACTCAACTTCCAGAGTTAAAGCCGTGTGTGGATTCAGCAGTCTGCAAACACTTTCTGTGCAGAGTCCCAAAACAGGCGTTTTCAGCCCATTACCGGCATATGGAAGAAACAGCAGTAAGCACAGGGAAATATCTGCTTCTAAATCCAAAACGCAGCTATCTAACAGAACGGTTGTCAATGTGTGCACTCAACTTCCAGAGTTAAACCCGTGTGTGGATTCAGCAGTCTGCAAACACTTTCTCTGCAGAGTCCCAAAACAGGCGTTTTCAGCCCATTACCGGCATATGGAAGAAACAGCAGTAAGCACAGGGAAATATCTGCTTCTAAATCCAAAACGCAGCTATCTAACAGAACTGTTGTCAATGTGTTCACTCAACTTCCAGAGTTAAACCCATGTGTGGATTCAGCAGTCTGCAAACACTTTCTCTGCAGAGTCCCAAAACAGGCGTTTTCAGCCCATTACCGGCATATGGAAGAAACAGCAGTAAGCCCAGGGAAATATCTGCTTCTAAATCCAAAACGCAGCTATCTAACAGAACGGTTGTCAATCTGTGCACTCAACTTCCAGAGTTAAACCCGTGTGTGGATTCAGCAGTCTGCAAACACTTTCTCTGCAGAGTCCCAAAACAGGCGTTTTCAGCCCATTACCGGCATATGGAAGAAACAGCAGTAAGCACAGGGAAATATCTGCTTCTAAATCCAAAACGCAGCTATCTAACAGAACGGTTGTCAATGTGTGCACTCAACTTCCAGAGTTAAACCCGTGTGTGGATTCAGCAGTCTGCAAACACTTTCTCTGCAGAGTCCCAAAACAGGCGTTTTCAGCCCATTACCGGCATAAGGAAGAAACAGCAGTAAGCACAGGGAAATATCTGCTTCTAAATCCAAAACGCAGCTATCTAACAGAACGGTTGTCAATGTGTGCACTCAACTTCCAGAGTTAAACCCGTGTGTGGATTCAGCAGTCTGCAAACACTTTCTCTGCAGAGTCCCAAAACAGGCGTTTTCAGCCCATTACCGGCATATGGAAGAAAGAGCAGTAAGCACAGGGAAATATCTGCTTCTAAATCCAAAACGCAGCTATCTAACAGAACGGTTGTCAATGTGTGCACTCAACTTCCAGAGTTAAAGCCGTGTGTGGATTCAGCAGTCTGCAAACACTTTCTCTGCAGAGTCCCAAAACAGGCGTTTTCAGCCCATTACCGGCATATGGAAGAAACAGCAGTAAGCACAGGGAAATATCTGCTTCTAAATCCAAAACGCAGCTATCTAACAGAACGGTTGTCAATGTGTGCACTCAACTTCCAGAGTTAAACCCGTGCGTGGATTCAGCAGTCTGCAAACACTTTCTCTGCAGAGTCCCAAAACAGGCGTTTTCAGCCCATTACCGGCATATGGAAGAAACAGCAGTAAGCACAGGGAAATATCTGCTTCTAAATCCAAAACGCAGCTATCTAACAGAACGGTTGTCAATGTGTGCACTCAACTTCCAGAGTTAAACCCGTGTGTGGATTCAGCAGTCTGCAAACACTTTCTCTGCAGAGTCCCAAAACAGGCGTTTTCAGCCCATTACCGGCATATGGAAGAAACAGCAGTAAGCACAGGGAAATATCTGCTTCTAAATCCAAAACGCAGCTATCTAACAGAACGGTTGTCAATGTGTGCACTCAACTTCCAGAGTTAAACCCGTGTGTGGATTCAGCAGTCTGCAAACACTTTCTCTGCAGAGTCCCAAAACAGTCGTTTTCAGCCCATTACCGGCATAAGGAAGAATCAGCAGTAAGCACAGGGAAATATCTGCTTCTAAATCCTAAACGCAGCTATCTAACAGAACGGTTGTCAATGTGTGCACTCAACTTCCAGAGTTAAACCCGTGTGTGGATTCAGCAGTCTGCAAACACTTTCTCTGCAGATTCCCAAAACAGGCGTTTTCAGCCCATTACCGGCATATGGAAGAAACAGCAGTAAGCACAGGGATATATCTGCTTCTAAATCCAAAACGCAGCTATCTAACAGAACGGTTGTCAATGTGTGCACTCAACTTCCAGAGTTAAACCCGTGTGTGGATTCAGCAGTCTGCAAACACTTTCTCTGCAGAGTCCCAAAACAGGCGTTTTCAGCCCATTACCGGCATATGGAAGAAACAGCAGTAAGCCCAGGGAAATATCTGCTTCTAAATCCAAAACGCAGCTATCTAACAGAACGGTTGTCAATGTGTGCACTCAACTTCCAGAGTTAAACCCGTGTGTGGATTCAGCAGTCTGCAAACACTTTCTCTGCAGAGTCCCAAAACAGGCGTTTTCAGCCCTTACCGGCATATGGAAGAAACAGCAGTAAGCACAGGGAAATATCTGCTTCTAAATCCAAAACGCAGCTATCTAACAGAACGGTTGTCAATGTGTGCACTCAACTTCCAGAGTTAAACCCGTGTGTGGATTCAGCAGTCTGCAAACACTTTCTCTGCAGAGTCCCAAAACAGGCGTTTTCAGCCCATTACCGGCATATGGAAGAAACAGCAGTAAGCACAGGGAAATATCTGCTTCTAAATCCAAAACGCAGCTATCTAACAGAACGGTTGTCAATGTGTGCACTCAACTTCCAGAGTTAAAGCCGTGTGTGGATTCAGCAGTCTGCAAACACTTTCTCTGCAGAGTCCCAAAACAGGCGTTTTCAGCCCATTACCGGCATATGGAAGAAACAGCAGTAAGCACAGGGAAATATCTGCTTCTAAATCCAAAACGCAGCTATCTAACAGAACGGTTGTCAATGTCTGCACTCAACTTCCAGAGTTAAACCCGTGTGTGGATTCAGCAGTCTGCAAACACTTTCTCTGCAGAGTCCCAAAACAGGCGTTTTCAGCCCATTACCGGCATATGGAAGAAACAGCAGTAAGCACAGGGAAATATCTGCTTCTAAATCCAAAACGCAGCTATCTAACAGAACTGTTGTCAATGTGTTCACTCAACTTCCAGAGTTAAACCCATGTGTGGATTCAGCAGTCTGCAAACACTTTCTCTGCAGAGTCCCAAAACAGGCGTTTTCAGCCCATTACCGGCATATGGAAGAAACAGCAGTAAGCCCAGGGAAATATCTGCTTCTAAATCCAAAACGCAGCTATCTAACAGAACGGTTGTCAATCTGTGCACTCAACTTCCAGAGTTAAACCCGTGTGTGGATTCAGCAGTCTGCAAACACTTTCTCTGCAGAGTCCCAAAACAGGCGTTTTCAGCCCATTACCGGCATATGGAAGAAACAGCAGTAAGCCCAGGGAAATATCTGCTTCTAAATCCAAAACGCAGCTTTTTAACAGAACGGTTGTCAATGTGTGCACTCAACTTCCAGAGTTAAACCCGTGTGTGGATTCAGCAGTCTGCAAACTCTTTCTCTGCAGAGTCCCAAAACAGGCGTTTTCAGCCCATTACCGGCATAAGGAAGAAACAGCAGTAAGCACAGGGAAATATCTGCTTCTAAATCCAAAACGCAGCTATCTAACAGAACGGTTGTCAATGTGTGCACTCAACTTCCAGAGTTAAACCCGTGTGTGGATTCAGCAGTCTGCAAACACTTTCTCTGCAGAGTCCCAAAACAGGCGTTTTCAGCCCATTACCGGCATATGGAAGAAAGAGCAGTAAGCACAGGGAAATATCTGCTTCTAAATCCAAAACGCAGCTATCTAACAGAACGGTTGTCAATGTGTGCACTCAACTTCCAGAGTTAAAGCCGTGTGTGGATTCAGCAGTCTGCAAACACTTTCTCTGCAGAGTCCCAAAACAGGCGTTTTCAGCCCATTACCGGCATATGGAAGAAACAGCAGTAACCACAGGGAAATATCTGCTTCTAAATCCAAAACGCAGCTATCTAACAGAACGGTTGTCAATGTGTGCACTCAACTTCCAGAGTTAAACCCGTGCGTGGATTCAGCAGTCTGCAAACACTTTCTCTGCAGAGTCCCAAAACAGGCGTTTTCAGCCCATTAGCGGCATATGGAAGAAACAGCAGTAAGCACAGGGAAATATCTGCTTCTAAATCCAAAACGCAGCTATCTAACAGAACGGTTGTCAATGTGTGCACTCAACTTCCAGAGTTAAACCCGTGTGTGGATTCAGCAGTCTGCAAACTCTTTCTCTGCAGAGTCCCAAAACAGGCGTTTTCAGCCCATTACCGGCATATGGAAGAAACAGCAGTAAGCCCAGGGAAATATCTGCTTCTAAATCCAAAACGCAGCTATCTACCAGAACGGTTGTCAATGTGTGCACTCAACTTCCAGAGTTAAAGCCGTGTGTGGATTCAGCCGTCTGCACACCGTTTCTCTGCAGAGTCCCAAAACAGGCGTTTTCAGCCCATTACCGGCATATGGAAGAAACAGCAGTAAGCCCAGGGAAATATCTGCTTCTAAATCCAAAACGCAGCTATCTAACAGAACGGTTGTCAATGTGTGCACTCAACTTCCAGAGTTAAACCCGTGTGTGGATTCAGCAGTCTCGAAACCCTTTCTCTGCAGAGTCCCTAAACAGGCGTTTTCTGCCCATTACCGGCATATGGAAGAAACAGCAGTAAGCCCAGGGAAATATCTGCTTCTAAATCCAAAACGCAGCTATCTAACAGAACGGTTGTCAATGTGTGCACTCAACTTCCAGAGTTAAACCCGTGTGTGGATTCAGCAGTCTGCAAACACTTTCTCTGCAGAGTCCCAAAACAGGCGTTTTCAGCCCATTACCGGCATATGGAAGAAACAGCAGTAAGCCCAGGGAAATATCTGCTTCTAAATCCAAAACGCAGCTATCTAACAGAACGGTTGTCAATGTGTGCACTCAACTTCCAGAGTTAAACCCGTGTGTGGATTCAGCAGTCTGCAAACACTTTCTCTGCAGAGTCCCAAAACAGGCGTTTTCAGCCTATTACCGGCATATGGAAGAAACAGCAGTAAGCACAGGGAAATATCTGCTTCTAAATCCAAAACGCAGCTATCTAACAGAACTGTTGTCAATGTGTGCACTCAACTTCCAGAGTTAAACCCGTGTGTGGATTCAGCAGTCTGCAAACACTTTCTCTGCAGAGTCCCAAAACAGGCGTTTTCAGCCCATTACCGGCATATGGAAGAAACAGCAGTAAGCCCAGGGAAATATCTGCTTCTAAATCCAAAACGCAGCTATCTAACAGAACGGTTGTCAATGTGTGCACTCAACTTCCAGAGTTAAACCGGTGTGTGGATTCAGCAGTCTGCAAACACTTTCTCTGCAGAGTCCCAAAACAGGCGTTTTCAGCCCATTACCGGCATATGGAAGAAACAGCAGTAAGCACAGGGAAATATCTGCTTCTAAATCCAAGACGCAGCTATCTAACAGAACGGTTGTCAATGTGTGCACTCAACTTCCAGAGTTAAACCCGTGTGTGGATTCAGCAGTCTGCAAACACTTTCTCTGCAGAGTCCCAAAACAGTCGTTTTCAGCCCATTACCGGCATAAGGAAGAATCAGCAGTAAGCACAGGGAAATATCTGCTTCTAAATCCAAAACGCAGCTATCTAACAGAACGGTTGTCAATGTGTGCACTCAACTTCCAGAGTTAAACCCGTGTGTGGATTCAGCAGTCTGCAAACACTTTCTCTGCAGAGTCCCAAAACAGGCGTTTTCAGCCCATTACCGGCATATGGAAGAAACAGCAGTAAGCACAGGGATATATCTGCTTCTAAATCCAAAACGCAGCTATCTAACAGAACGGTTGTCAATGTGTGCACTCAACTTCCAGAGTTAAACCCGTGTGTGGATTCAGCAGTCTGCAAACACTTTCTGTGCAGAGTCCCAAAACAGGCGTTTTCAGCCCATTACCGGCATATGGAAGAAACAGCAGTAAGCCCAGGGAAATATCTGCTTCTAAATCCAAAACGCAGCTATCTAACAGAACGGTTGTCAATGTGTGCACTCAACTTCCAGAGTTAAACCCGTGTGTGGATTCAGCAGTCTGCAAACACTTTCTCTGCAGAGTCCCAAAACAGGCGTTTTCAGCCCATTACCGGCATATGGAAGAAACAGCAGTAAGCACAGGGAAATATCTGCTTCTAAATCCAAAACGCAGCTATCTAACAGAACGGTTGTCAATGTGTGCACTCAACTTCCAGAGTTAAACCCGTGTGTGGATTCAGCAGTCTGCAAACACTTTCTCTGCAGAGTCCCAAAACAGGCGTTTTCAGCCCATTACCGGCATATGGAAGAAACAGCAGTAAGCACAGGGAAATTTCTGCTTCTAAATCCAAAACGCAGCTATCTAACAGAACGGTTGTCAATGTGTGCACTCAACTTCCAGAGTTAAAGCCGTGTGTGGATTCAGCAGTCTGCAAACACTTTCTCTGCAGAGTCCCAAAACAGGCGTTTTCAGCCCATTACCGGCATATGGAAGAAACAGCAGTAAGCACAGGGAAATATCTGCTTCTAAATCCAAAACGCAGCTATCTAACAGAACGGTTGTCAATGTCTGCACTCAACTTCCAGAGTTAAACCCGTGTGTGGATTCAGCAGTCTGCAAACACTTTCTCTGCAGAGTCCCAAAACAGGCGTTTTCAGCCCATTACCGGCATATGGAAGAAACAGCAGTAAGCACAGGGAAATATCTGCTTCTAAATCCAAAACGCAGCAATCCAGCAGAACTGTTGTCAATGTGTTCACTCAACTTCCAGAGTTAAACCCATGTGTGGATTCAGCAGTCTGCAAACACTTTCTCTGCAGAGTCCCAAAACAGGCGTTTTCAGCCCATTACCGGCATATGGAAGAAACAGCAGTAAGCACAGGGAAATATCTGCTTCTAAATCCAAAACGCAGCTATCTAACAGAACGGTTGTCAATCTGTGCACTCAACTTCCAGAGTTAAACCCGTGTGTGGATTCAGCAGTCTGCAAACACTTTCTCTGCAGAGTCCCAAAACAGGCGTTTTCAGCCCATTACCGGCATATGGAAGAAACAGCAGTAAGCACAGGGAAATATCTGCTTCTAAATCCAAAACGCAGCTATCTAACAGAACGGTTGTCAATGTGTGCACTCAACTTCCAGAGTTAAACCCGTGTGTGGATTCAGCAGTCTGCAAACACTTTCTCTGCAGAGTCCCAACACAGGCGTTTTCAGCCCATTACCGGCATATGGAAGAAACAGCGGTAAGCACAGGGAAATATCTGCTTCTAAATCCAAAACGCAGCTATCTAACAGAACGGTTGTCAATGTGTGCACTCAACTTCCAGAGTTAAACCCGTGTGTGGATTCAGCAGTCTGCAAACACTTTCTCTGCAGAGTCCCAAAACAGGCGTTTTCAGCCCATTACCGGCATATGGAAGAAACAGCAGTAAGCACAGGGAAATATCTGCTTCTAAATCCAAAACGCAGCTATCTAACAGAACGGTTGTCAATGTGTGCACTCAACTTCCAGAGTTAAAGCCGTGTGTGGATTCAGCAGTCTGCAAACACTTTCTCTGCAGAGTCCCAAAACAGGCGTTTTCAGCCCATTACCGGCATATGGAAGAAACAGCAGTAAGCCCAGGGAAATATCTGCTTCTAAATCCAAAACGCAGCTATCTAACAGAACGGTTGTCAATGTGTGCACTCAACTTCCAGAGTTAAACCCGTGCGTGGATTCAGCAGTCTGCAAACACTTTCTCTGCAGAGTCCCAAAACAGGCGTTTTCAGCCCATTACCGGCATATGGAAGAAACAGCAGTAAGCACAGGGAAATATCTGCTTCTAAATCCAAAACGCAGCTATCTAACAGAACGGTTGTCAATGTGTGCACTCAACTTCCAGAGTTAAACACGTGTGTGGATTCAGCAGTCTGCAAACACTTTCTGTGCAGAGTCCCAAAACAGGCGTTTTCAGCCCATTACCGGCATATGGAAGAAACAGCAGTAAGCACAGGGAAATATCTGCTTCTAAATCCAAAACGCAGCTATCTAACAGAACGGTTGTCAATGTGTGCACTCAACTTCCAGAGTTAAACCCGTGTGTGGATTCAGCAGTCTGCAAACACATTCTCTGCAGAGTCCCAAAACAGGCGTTTTCAGCCCATTACCGGCATATGGAAGAAACAGCAGTAAGCCCAGGGAAATATCTGCTTCTAAATCCAAAACGCAGCTATCTAACAGAACGGTTGTCAATGTGTGCACTCAACTTCCAGAGTTAAACCCGTGTGTGGATTCAGCAGTCTGCAAACACTTTCTCTGCAGAGTCCCAAAACAGGCGTTTTCAGCCCATTACCGGCATATGGAAGAAACAGCAGTAAGCCCAGGGAAATATCTGCTTCTAAATCCAAAACGCAGCTATCTAACAGAACGGTTGTCAATGTGTGCACTCAACTTCCAGAGTTAAACCCGTGTGTGGATTCAGCAGTCTGCAAACACTTTCTCTGCAGAGTCCCAAAACAGGCGTTTTCAGCCCATTACCGGCATATGGAAGAAACAGCAGTAAGCCCAGGGAAATATCTGCTTCTAAATCCAAAACGCAGCTATCTAACAGAATGGTTGTCAATGTGTGCACTCAACTTCCAGAGTTAAACCCGTGTGTGGATTCAGCAGTCTGCAAACACTTTCTCTGCAGAGTCCCAAAACAGGCGTTTTCAGCCCTTACCGGCATATGGAAGAAACAGCAGTAAGCACACGGAAATATCTGCTTCTAAATCCAAAATGCAGCTATCTAACAGAACGGTTGTCAATGTGTGCACTCAACTTCCAGAGTTAAACCCGTGTGTGGATTCAGCAGTCTGCAAACACTTTCTCTGCAGAGTCCCAAAACAGGCGTTTTCAGCCCATTACCGGCATATGGAAGAAACAGCAGTAAGCACAGGGAAATATCTGCTTCTAAATCCAAAACGCAGCTATCTAACAGAACGGTTGTCAATGTGTGCACTCAACTTCTAGAGTTAAACCCGTGTGTGGATTCAGCAGTCTGCAAACACTTTCTCTGCAGAGTCCCAAAACAGGCGTTTTCAGCCCATTACCGGCATATGGAAGAAACAGCAGTAAGCACACGGAAATATCTGCTTCTAAATCCAAAACGCAGCTATCTAACAGAACGGTTGTCAATGTGTGCACTCAACTTCCAGAGTTAAACCCGTGTGTGGATTCAGCAGTCTGCAAACACTTTCTCTGCAGAGTCCCAAAACAGGCGTTTTCAGCCCATTACCGGCATATGGAAGAAACAGCAGTAAGCACAGGGAAATATCTGCTTCTAAATCCAAAACGCAGCTATCTAACAGAACTGTTGTCAATGTGTTCACTCAACTTCCAGAGTTAAACCCGTGTGTGGATTCAGCAGTCTGCAAACACTTTCTCTGCAGAGTCCCAAAACAGGCGTTTTCAGCCCATTACCGGCATATGGAAGAAACAGCAGTAAGCCCAGGGAAATATCTGCTTCTAAATCCAAAACGCAGCTATCTAACAGAACGGTTGTCAATGTGTGCACTCAACTTCCAGAGTTAAACCCGTGTGTGGATTCAGCAGTCTGCAAACACTTTCTCTGCAGAGTCCCAAAACAGGCGTTTTCAGCCCATTACCGGCATATGGAAGAAACAGCAGTAAGCACAGGGAAATATCTGCTTCTAAATCCAAAACGCAGCTATCTAACAGAACGGTTGTCAATGTGTGCACTCAACTTCCAGAGTTAAACCCGTGTGTGGATTCAGCAGTCTGCAAACACTTTCTCTGCAGAGTCCCAAAACAGGCATTTTCAGCCCATTACCGGCATAAGGAAGAAACAGCAGTAAGCACAGGGAAATATCTGCTTCTAAATCCAAAACGCAGCTATCTAACAGAACGGTTGTCAATGTGTGCACTCAACTTCCAGAGTTAAACCCGTGTGTGGATTCAGCAGTCTGCAAACACTTTCTCTGCAGAGTCCCAAAACAGGCGTTTTCAGCCCATTACCGGCATATGGAAGAAACAGCAGTAAGCACAGGGAAATATCTGCTTCTAAATCCAAAACGCAGCTATCTAACAGAACGGTTGTCAATGTGTGCACTCAACTTCCAGAGTTAAACCCGTGTGTGGATTCAGCAGTCTGCAAACACTTTCTCTGCAGAGTCCCAAAACAGGCGTTTTCAGCCCATTACCGGCATATGGAAGAAACAGCAGTAAGCCCAGGGAAATATCTGCTTCTAAATCCAAAACGCAGCTATCTAACAGAACGGTTGTCAATGTGTGCACTCAACTTCCAGAGTTAAACCCGTGTGTGGATTCAGCAGTCTGCAAACACTTTCTCTGCAGAGTCCCAAAACAGGCGTTTTCAGCCCATTACCGGCATATGGAAGAAACAGCAGTAAGCACAGGGAAATATCTGCTTCTAAATCCAAAACGCAGCTATCTAACAGAACGGTTGTCAATGTGTGCACTCAACTTCCAGAGTTAAACCCGTGTGTGGATTCAGCAGTCTGCAAACACTTTCTCTGCAGAGTCCCAAAACAGGCGTTTTCAGCCCATTACCAGCATATGGAAGAAACAGCAGTAAGCACAGGGAAATATCTGCTTCTAAATCCAAAACGCAGCTATCTAACAGAACGGTTGTCAATGTGTGCACTCAACTTCCAGAGTTAAACCCGTGTGTGGATTCAGCAGTCTGCAAACACTTTCTCTGCAGAGTCCCAAAACAGGCGTTTTCAGCCCATTACCGGCATATGGAAGAAACAGCAGCAAGCACAGGGAAATATCTGCTTCTAAATCCAAAACGCAGCTATCTAACAGAACGGTTGTCAATGTGTGCACTCAACTTCCAGAGTTAAACCCGTGTGTGGATTCAGCAGTCTGCAAACACTTTCTCTGCAGAGTCCCAAAACAGGCGTTTTCAGCCCATTACCGGCATATGGAAGAAACAGCAGTAAGCACAGAGAAATATCTGCTTCTAAATCCAAAACGCAGCTATCTAACAGAACGGGTGTCAATGTGTGCACTTAACTTCCAGAGTTAAACCCGTGTGTGGATTCAGCAGTCTGCAAACACTTTCTCTGCAGAGTCCCAAAACAGGCGTTTTCAGCCCATTACCGGCATATGGAAGAAACAGCAGTAAGCACAGGGAAATATCTGCTTCTAAATCCAAAACGCAGCTATCTAACAGAACGGTTGTCAATGAGTCCACTCAACTTCCAGAGTTAAACCAGTGTGTGGATTCAGCAGTCTGCAAACACTTTCTCTGCAGAGTCCCAAAACAGGCGTTTTCAGCCCTTTACCGGCATATGGAAGAAACAGCAGTAAGCACAGGGAAATATTTGCTTCTAAATCCAAAACGCAGCTATCTAACAGAACGGTTGTCAATGTGTGCACTCAACTTCCAGAGTTAAACCCGAGTGTGGATTCAGCAGTCTGCAAACACTTTCTCTGCAGAGTCCCAAAACAGGCGTTTTCAGCCCATTACCGGCATATGGAAGAAACAGCAGTAAGCCCAGGGAAATATCTGCTTCTAAATCCAAAACGCAGCTATCTAACAGAACGGTTGTCAATGTGTGCACTCAACTTCCAGAGTTAAACCCGTGTGTGGATTCAGCCGTCTGCAAACCGTTTCTCTGCAGAGTCACAAAACAGGCGTTTTCAGCCCATTACCGGCATATGGAAGAAACAGCAGTAAGCCCAGGGAAATATCTGCTTCTAAATCCAAAATGCAGCTATCTAACAGAACGGTTGTCAATGTGTGCACTCAACTTCCAGAGTTAAACCCGTGTGTGGATTCAGCAGTCTGCAAACACTTTCTCTGCAGAGTCCCAAAACAGGCGTTTTCAGCCCATTACCGGCATATGGAAGAAACAGCAGTAAGCACAGGGAGATATCTGCTTCTAAATCCAAAACGCAGCTATCTAACAGAACGGTTGTCAATGTGTGCACTCAACTTCCAGAGTTAAAGCCGTGTGTGGATTCAGCAGTCTGCAAACACTTTCTCTGCAGAGTCCCAAAACAGGCGTTTTCAGCCCATTACCGGCATATGGAAGAAACAGCAGTAAGCACAGGGAGATATCTGCTTCTAAATCCAAAACGCAGCTATCTAACAGAACGGTTGTCAATGTGTGCACTCAACTTCCAGAGTTAAAGCCGTGTGTGGATTCAGCAGTCTGCAAACACTTTCTCTGCAGAGTCCCAAAACAGGCGTTTTCAGCCCATTACCGGCATATGGAAGAAACAGCAGTAAGCACAGGGAAATATCTGCTTCTAAATCCAAAACGCAGCTATCTAACAGAACGGTTGTCAATGTCTGCACTCAACTTCCAGAGTTAAACCCGTGTGTGGATTCAGCAGTCTGCAAACACTTTCTCTGCAGAGTCCCAAAACAGGCGTTTTCAGCCCATTACCGGCATATGGAAGAAACAGCAGTAAGCACAGGGAAATATCTGCTTCTAAATCCAAAACGCAGCTATCTAACAGAACTGTTGTCAATGTGTTCACTCAACTTCCAGAGTTAAACCCATGTGTGGATTCAGCAGTCTGCAAACACTTTCTCTGCAGAGTCCCAAAACAGGCGTTTTCAGCCCATTACCGGCATATGGAAGAAACAGCAGTAAGCCCAGGGAAATATCTGCTTCTAAATCCAAAACGCAGCTATCTAACAGAACGGTTGTCAATCTGTGCACTCAACTTCCAGAGTTAAACCCGTGTGTGGATTCAGCAGTCTGCAAACACTTTCTCTGCAGAGTCCCAAAACAGGCGTTTTCAGCCCATTACCGGCATATGGAAGAAACAGCAGTAAGCACAGGGAAATATCTGCTTCTAAATCCAAAACGCAGCTATCTAACAGAACGGTTGTCAATGTGTGCACTCAACTTCCAGAGTTAAACCCGTGTGTGGATTCAGCAGTCTGCAAACACTTTCTCTGCAGAGTCCCAAAACAGGCGTTTTCAGCCCATTACCGGCATAAGGAAGAAACAGCAGTAAGCACAGGGAAATATCTGCTTCTAAATCCAAAACGCAGCTATCTAACAGAACGGTTGTCAATGTGTGCACTCAACTTCCAGAGTTAAACCCGTGTGTGGATTCAGCAGTCTGCAAACACTTTCTCTGCAGAGTCCCAAAACAGGCGTTTTCAGCCCATTACCGGCATATGGAAGAAAGAGCAGTAAGCACAGGGAAATATCTGCTTCTAAATCCAAAACGCAGCTATCTAACAGAACGGTTGTCAATGTGTGCACTCAACTTCCAGAGTTAAAGCCGTGTGTGGATTCAGCAGTCTGCAAACACTTTCTCTGCAGAGTCCCAAAACAGGCGTTTTCAGCCCTTTACCGGCATATGGAAGAAACAGCAGTAAGCACAGGGAAATAACTGCTTCTAAATCCAAAACGCAGCTATCTAACAGAACGGTTGTCAATGTGTGCACTCAACTTCCAGAGTTAAACCCGTGTGTGGATTCAGCAGTCTGCAAACACTTTCTCTGCAGAGTCCCAAAACAGGCGTTTTCAGCCCATTACCGGCATATGGAAGAAACAGCAGTAAGCACAGGGAAATATCTGCTTCTAAATCCAAAACGCAGCTATCTAACAGAACGGTTGTCAATGTGTGCACTCAACTTCCAGAGTTAAACCCGTGTGTGGATTCAGCAGTCTGCAAACACTTTCTCTGCAGAGTCCCAAAACAGGCGTTTTCAGCCCATTACCGGCATATGGAAGAAACAGCAGTAAGCACAGGGAAATATCTGCTTCTAAATCCAAAACGCAGCTATCTAACAGAACGGTTCTCAATGTGTGCACTCAACTTCCAGAGTTAAACCCGTGTGTGGATTCAGCAGTCTGCAAACACATTCTCTGCAGAGTCCCAAAACAGGCGTTTTCAGCCCATTACCGGCATATGGAAGAAACAGCAGTAAGCCCAGGGAAATATCTGCTTCTAAATCCAAAACGCAGCTATCTAACAGAACGGTTGTCAATGTGTGCACTCAACTTCCAGAGTTAAACCCGTGTGTGGATTCAGCAGTCTGCAAACACTTTCTCTGCAGAGTCCCAAAACAGGCGTTTTCAGCCCATTACCGGCATATGGAAGAAACAGCAGTAAGCCCAGGGAAATATCTGCTTCTAAATCCAAAACGCAGCTATCTAACAGAACGGTTGTCAATGTGTGCACTCAACTTCCAGAGTTAAACCCGTGTGTGGATTCAGCAGTCTGCAAACACTTTCTCTGCAGAGTCCCAAAACAGGCGTTTTCAGCCCATTACCGGCATATGGAAGAAACAGCAGTAAGCACAGGGAAATATCTGCTTCTAAATCCAAAACGCAGCTATCTAACAGAACGGTTGTCAATGTGTGCACTCAACTTCCAGAGTTAAACCCGTGTGTGGATTCAGCAGTCTGCAAACACTTTCTCTGCAGAGTCCCAAAACAGGCGTTTTCAGCCCATTTCCGGCATATGGAAGTAACAGCAGTAAGCACAGGGAAATATCTGCTTCTAAATGCAAAACACAGCTATCTAACAGAACGGTTGTCAATGTGTGCACTCAACTTCCAGAGTTAAACCCGTGTGTGGATTCAGCAGTCTGCAAACACTTTCTCTGCAGAGTCCCAAAACAGGCGTTTTCAGCCCATTACCGGCATATGGAAGTAACAGCAGTAAGCACAGGGAAATATCTGCTTCTAAATCCAAAACGCAGCTATCTAACAGAACGGTTGTCAATGTGTGCACTCAACTTCCAGAGTTAAACCCGTGTGTGGATTCAGCAGTCTGCAAACACTTTCTCTGCAGAGTCCCAAAACAGGCGTTTTCAGCCCATTACCGGCATATGGAAGAAACAGCAGTAAGCCCAGGGAAATATCTGCTTCTAAATCCAAAACGCAGCTATCTAACAGAACGGTTGTCAATGTGTGCACTCAACTTCCAGAGTTAAAGCCGTGTGTGGATTCAGCAGTCTGCAAACACTTTCTCTGCAGAGTCCCAAAACAGGCGTTTTCAGCCCATTACCGGCATATGGAAGAAACAGCAGTAAGCACAGGGAAATATCTGCTTCTAAATCCAAAACGCAGCTATCTAACAGAACGGTTGTCAATGTGTGCACTCAACTTCCAGAGTTAAACCCGTGTGTGGATTCAGCAGTCTGCAAACACTTTCTCTGCAGAGTCCCAAAACAGGCGTTTTCAGCCCATTACCGGCATATGGAAGAAACAGCAGTAAGCACAGGGAAATATCTGCTTCTAAATCCAAAACGCAGCTATCTAACAGAACTGTTGTCAATGTGTTCACTCAACTTCCAGAGTTAAACCCATGTGTGGATTCAGCAGTCTGCAAACACTTTCTCTGCAGAGTCCCAAAACAGGCGTTTTCAGCCCATTACCGGCATATGGAAGAAACAGCAGTAAGCCCAGGGAAATATCTGCTTCTAAATCCAAAACGCAGCTATATAACAGAACGGTTGTCAATCTGTGCACTCAACTTCCAGAGTTAAACCCGTGTGTGGATTCAGCAGTCTGCAAACACTTTCTCTGCAGAGTCCCAAAACAGGTGTTTTCAGCCCATTACCGGCATATGGAAGAAACAGCAGTAAGCACAGGGAAATATCTGCTTCTAAATCCAAAACGCAGCTATCTAACAGAACGGTTGTCAATGTGTGCACTCAACTTCCAGAGTTAAAGCCGTGTGTGGATTCAGCAGTCTGCAAACACTTTCTCTGCAGAGTCCCAAAACAGGCGTTTTCAGCCCATTACCGGCATATGGAAGAAACAGCAGTAAGCACAGGGAAATATCTGCTTCTAAATCCAAAACGCAGCTATCTAACAGAACGGTTGTCAATGTGTGCACTCAACTTCCAGAGTTAAACCCGTGTGTGGATTCAGCAGTCTGCAAACACTTTCTCTGCAGAGTCCCAAAACAGGCGTTTTCAGCCCATTACCGGCATATGGAAGAAACAGCAGTAAGCACAGGGAAATATCTGCTTCTAAATCCAAAACGCAGCTATCTAACAGAACGGTTGTCAATGTGTGCACTCAACTTCCAGAGTTAAACCCGTGTGTGGATTCAGCAGTCTGCAAACACTTTCTCTGCAGAGTCCCAAAACAGGCGTTTTCAGCCCATTACCGGCATATGGAAGAAACAGCAGTAAGCACAGGGAAATATCTGCTTCTAAATCCAAAACGCAGCTATCTAACAGAACGGTTGTCAATGTGTGCACTCAACTTCCAGAGTTAAACCCGTGTGTGGATTCAGCAGTCTGCAAACACATTCTCTGCAGAGTCCCAAAACAGGCGTTTTCAGCCCATTACCGGCATATGGAAGAAACAGCAGTAAGCCCAGGGAAATATCTGCTTCTAAATCCAAAACGCAGCTATCTAACAGAACGGTTGTCAATGTGTGCACTCAACTTCCAGAGTTAAACCCGTGTGTGGATTCAGCAGTCTGCAAACACTTTCTCTGCAGAGTCCCAAAACAGGTGTTTTCAGCCCATTACCGGCATATGGAAGAAACAGCAGTAAGCACAGGGAAATATCTGCTTCTAAATCCAAAACGCAGCTATCTAACAGAACGGTTGTCAATGTGTGCACTCAACTTCCAGAGTTAAACCCGTGTGTGGATTCAGCAGTCTGCAAACACTTTCTCTGCAGAGTCCCAAAACAGGCGTTTTCAGCCCATTACCGGCATATGGAAGAAAGAGCAGTAAACACAGGGAAATATCTGCTTCTAAATCCAAAACGCAGCTATCTAACAGAACGGTTGTCAATGTGTGCACTCAACTTCCAGAGTTAAAGCCGTGTGTGGATTCAGCAGTCTGCAAACACTTTCTCTGCAGAGTCCCAAAACAGGCGTTTTCAGCCCATTACCGGCATATGGAAGAAACAGCAGTAAGCACAGGGAAATATCTGCTTCTAAATCCAAAACGCAGCTATCTAACAGAACGGTTGTCAATGTGTGCACTCAACTTCCAGAGTTAAACCCGTGTGTGGATTCAGCAGTCTGCAAACACTTTCTCTGCAGAGTCCCAAAACAGGCGTTTTCAGCCCATTACCGGCATATGGAAGAAACAGCAGTAAGCACAGGGAAATATCTGCTTCTAAATCCAAAACGCAGCTATCTAACAGAACGGTTGTCAATGTGTGCACTCAACTTCCAGAGTTAAACCCGTGTGTGGATTCAGCAGTCTGCAAACACTTTCTCTGCAGAGTCCCAAAACAGGCGTTTTCAGCCCATTACCGGCATATGGAAGAAACAGCAGTAAGCACAGGGAAATATCTGCTTCTAAATCCAAAACGCAGCTATCTAACAGAACGGTTGTCAATGTGTGCACTCAACTTCCAGAGTTAAACCCGTGTGTGGATTCAGCAGTCTGCAAACACTTTCTCTGCAGAGTCCCAAAACAGGCGTTTTCAGCCCATTACCGGCATATGGAAGAAACAGCAGTAAGCACAGAGAAAGATCTGCTTCTAAATCCAAAACGCAGCTATCTAACAGAACGGTTGTCAATGTGTGCACTCAACTTCCAGAGTTAAACCCGTGTGTGGATTCAGCAGTCTGCAAACTCTTTCTCTGCAGAGTCCCAAAACAGGCGTTTTCAGCCCATTACCGGCATATGGAAGAAACAGCAGTAAGCACAGGGAAATATCTGCTTCTAAATCCAAAACGCAGCTATCTAACAGAACGGTTGTCAATGAGTGCACTCAACTTCCAGAGTTAAACCAGTGTGTGGATTCAGCAGTCTGCAAACACTTTCTCTGCAGAGTCCCAAAACAGGCGTTTTCAGCCCATTACCGGCATATGGAAGAAACAGCAGTAAGCACAGGGAAATATCTGCTTCTAAATCCAAAACGCAGCTATCTAACAGAACGGTTGTCAATGTGTGCACTCAACTTCCAGAGTTAAACCCGTGTGTGGATTCAGCAGTCTGCAAACACTTTCTCTGCAGAGTCCCAAAACAGGCGTTTTCAGCCCATTACCGGCATATGGAAGAAAGAGCAGTAAGCACAGGGAAATATCTGCTTCTAAATCCAAAACGCAGCTATCTAACAGAACGGTTGTCAATGTGTGCACTCAACTTCCAGAGTTAAACCCGTGTGTGGATTCAGCAGTCTGCAAACACTTTCTCTGCAGAGTCCCAAAACAGGCGTTTTCAGCCCATTACCGGCATATGGAAGAAACAGCAGTAAGCACAGGGAAATATCTGCTTCTAAATCCAAAACGCAGCTATCTAACAGAACTGTTGTCAATGTGTTCACTCAACTTCCAGAGTTAAACCCGTGTGTGGATTCAGCAGTCTGCAAACACTTTCTCTGCAGAGTCCCAAAACAGGCGTTTTCAGCCCATTACCGGCATATGGAAGAAACAGCAGTAAGCCCAGGGAAATATCTGCTTCTAAATCCAAAACGCAGCTATCTAACAGAACGGTTGTCAATGTGTGCACTCAACTTCCAGAGTTAAACCCGTGTGTGGATTCAGCAGTCTGCAAACACTTTCTCTGCAGAGTCCCAAAACAGGCGTTTTCAGCCCATTACCGGCATATGGAAGAAACAGCAGTAAGCACAGGGAAATATCTGCTTCTAAATCCAAAACGCAGCTATCTAACAGAACGGTTGTCAATGTGTGCACTCAACTTCCAGAGTTAAACCCGTGTGTGGATTCAGCAGTCTGCAAACACTTTCTCTGCAGAGTCCCAAAACAGGCGTTTTCAGCCCATTACCGGCATAAGGAAGAAACAGCAGTAAGCACAGGGAAATATCTGCTTCTAAATCCAAAACGCAGCTATCTAACAGAACGGTTGTCAATGTGTGCACTCAACTTCCAGAGTTAAACCCGTGTGTGGATTCAGCAGTCTGCAAACACTTTCTCTGCAGAGTCCCAAAACAGGCGTTTTCAGCCCATTACCGGCATATGGAAGAAAGAGCAGTAAGCACAGGGAAATATCTGCTTCTAAATCCAAAACGCAGCTATCTAACAGAACGGTTGTCAATGTGTGCACTCAACTTCCAGAGTTAAACCCGTGTGTGGATTCAGCAGTCTGCAAACACTTTCTCTGCAGAGTCCCAAAACAGGCGTTTTCAGCCCATTACCGGCATATGGAAGAAACAGCAGTAAGCACAGGGAAATATCTGCTTCTAAATCCAAAACGCAGCTATCTAACAGAACGGTTGTCAATGTGTGCACTCAACTTCCAGAGTTAAACCCGTGTGTGGATTCAGCAGTCTGCAAACACTTTCTCTGCAGAGTCCCAAAACAGGCGTTTTCAGCCCATTACCGGCATATGGAAGAAACAGCAGTAAGCACAGGGAAATATCTGCTTCTAAATCCAAACGCAGCTATCTAACAGAACGGTTGTCAATGTGTGCACTCAACTTCCAGAGTTAAACCCGTGTGTGGATTCAGCAGTCTGCAAACACTTTCTCTGCAGAGTCCCAAAACAGGCGTTTTCAGCCCATTACCGGCATATGGAAGAAACAGCAGTAAGCACAGGGAAATATCTGCTTCTAAATCCAAAACGCAGCTATCTAACAGAACGGTTGTCAATGTGTGCACTCAACTTCCAGAGTTAATCCCGTGTGTGGATTCAGCAGTCTGGAAACACTTTCTCTGCAGAGTCCCAAAACAGGCGTTTTCAGCCCATTACCGGCATATGGAAGAAACAGCAGTAAGCCCAGGGAAATATCTGCTTCTAAATCCAAAACGCAGCTATCTAACAGAACGGTTGTCAATGTGTGCACTCAACTTCCAGAGTTAAACCCGTGTGTGGATTCAGCAGTCTGCAAACACTTTCTCTGCAGAGTCCCAAAACAGGCGTTTTCAGCCCATTACCGGCATATGGAAGAAACAGCAGTAAGCACAGGGAAATATCTGCTTCTAAATCCAAAACGCAGCTATCTAACAGAACGGTTGTCAATGTGTGCACTCAACTTCCAGAGTTAAACCCGTGTGTGGATTCAGCAGTCTGCAAACACTTTCTCTGCAGAGTCCCAAAACAGGCGTTTTCAGCCCATTACCAGCATATGGAAGAAACAGCAGTAAGCACAGGGAAATATCTGCTTCTAAATCCAAAACGCAGCTATCTAACAGAACGGTTGTCAATGTGTGCACTCAACTTCCAGAGTTAAACCCGTGTGTGGATTCAGCAGTCTGCAAACACTTTCTCTGCAGAGTCCCAAAACAGACGTTTTCAGCCCATTACCGGCATATGGAAGAAACAGCAGCAAGCACAGGGAAATATCTGCTTCTAAATCCAAAACGCAGCTATCTAAAAGAACGGTTGTCAATGTGTGCACTCAACTTCCAGAGTTAAACCCGTGTGTGGATTCAGCAGTCTGCAAACACTTTCTCTGCAGAGTCCCAAAACAGGCGTTTTCAGCCCATTACCGGCATATGGAAGAAACAGCAGTAAGCACAGAGAAATATCTGCTTCTAAATCCAAAACGCAGCTATCTAACAGAACGGGTGTCAATGTGTGCACTCAACTTCCAGAGTTAAACCCGTGTGTGGATTCAGCAGTCTGCAAACACTTTCTCTGCAGAGTCCCAAAACAGGCGTTTTCAGCCCATTACCGGCATATGGAAGAAACAGCAGTAAGCACAGGGAAATATCTGCTTCTAAATCCAAAACGCAGCTATCTAACAGAACGGTTGTCAATGAGTCCACTCAACTTCCAGAGTTAAACCCGTGTGTGGATTCAGCAGTCTGCAAACACTTTCTCTGCAGAGTCCCAAAACAGGCGTTTTCAGCCCATTACCGGCATATGGAAGAAACAGCAGTAAGCACAGGGAAATATCTGCTTCTAAATCCAAAACGCAGCTATCTAACAGAACGGTTGTCAATGTGTGCACTCAACTTCCAGAGTTAAACCCGTGTGTGGATTCAGCAGTCTGCAAACACTTTCTCTGCAGAGTCCCAAAACAGGCGTTTTCAGCCCATTACCGGCATATGGAAGAAACAGCAGTAAGCCCAGGGAAATATCTGCTTCTAAATCCAAAACGCAGCTATCTAACAGAACGGTTGTCAATGTGTGCACTCAACTTCCAGAGTTAAACCCGTGTGTGGATTCAGCCGTCTGCAAACACTTTCTCTGCAGAGTCCCAAAACAGGCGTTTTCAGCCCATTACCGGCATATGGAAGAAACAGCAGTAAGCCCAGGGAAATATCTGCTTCTAAATCCAAAACGCAGCTATCTAACAGAACGGTTGTCAATGTGTGCACTCAACTTCCAGAGTTAAACCCGTGTGTGGATTCAGCAGTCTGCAAACACTTTCTCTGCAGAGTCCCAAAACAGGCGTTTTCAGCCCATTACCGGCATAGGGAAGTAACAGCAGTAAGCACAGGGAAATATCTGCTTCTAAATCCAAAACGCAGCTATCTAACAGAACGGTTGTCAATGTGTGCACTCAACTTCCAGAGTTAAACCCGTGTGTGGATTCAGCAGTCTGCAAACACTTTCTCTGCAGAGTCCCAAAACAGGCGTTTTCAGCCCATTACCGGCATATGGAAGAAACAGCAGTAAGCCCAGGGAAATATCTGCTTCTAAATCCAAAACGCAGCTATCTAACAGAACGGTTGTCAATGTGTGCACTCAACTTCCAGAGTTAAACCCGTGTGTGGATTCAGCAGTCTGCAAACACTTTCTCTGCAGAGTCCCAAAACAGGCGTTTTCAGCCCATTACCGGCATATGGAAGAAACAGCAGTAAGCACAGGGAAATATCTGCTTCTAAATCCAAAACGCAGCTATCTAACAGAACGGTTGTCAATGTGTGCACTCAACTTCCAGAGTTAAACCCGTGTGTGGATTCAGCAGTCTGCAAACACTTTCTCTGCAGAGTCCCAAAACAGGCGTTTTCAGCCCATTACCGGCATATTGAAGAATCAGCAGTAAGCACAGGGAAATATCTGCTTCTAAATCCAAAACGCAGCTATCTAACAGAACGGTTGTCAATGTGTGCACTCAACTTCCAGAGTTAAACCCGTGTGTGGATTCAGCAGTCTGCAAACACTTTCTCTGCAGAGTCCCAAAACAGGCGTTTTCAGCCCATTACCGGCATGTGGAAGAAACAGCAGTAAGCACAGGGAAATATCTGCTTCTAAATCCAAAACGCAGCTATCTAACAGAACGGTTGTCAATGTGTGCACTCAACTTCCAGAGTTAAACCCGTGTGTGGATTCAGCAGTCTGCAAACACTTTCTCTGCAGAGTCCCAAAACAGGCGTTTTCAGCCCATTACCGGCATATGGAAGAAAGAGCAGTAAGCACAGGGAAATATCTGCTTCTAAATCCAAAACGCAGCTATCTAACAGAACGGTTGTCAATGTGTGCACTCAACTTCCAGAGTTAAACCCGTGTGTGGATTCAGCAGTCTGCAAACACTTTCTCTGCAGAGTCCCAAAACAGGCGTTTTCAGCCCATTACCGGCATATGGAAGAAACAGCAGTAAGCACAGGGAAATATCTGCTTCTAAATCCAAAACGCAGCTATCTAACAGAACTGTTGTCAATGTGTTCACTCAACTTCCAGAGTTAAACCCGTGTGTGGATTCAGCAGTCTGCAAACACTTTCTCTGCAGAGTCCCAAAACAGGCGTTTTCAGCCCATTACCGGCATATGGAAGAAACAGCAGTAAGCCCAGGGAAATATCTGCTTCTAAATCCAAAACGCAGCTATCTAACAGAACGGTTGTCAATGTGTGCACTCAACTTCCAGAGTTAAACCCGTGTGTGGATTCAGCAGTCTGCAAACACTTTCTCTGCAGAGTCCCAAAACAGGCGTTTTCAGCCCATTACCGGCATATGGAAGAAACAGCAGTAAGCCCAGGGAAATATCTGCTTCTAAATCCAAAACGCAGCTATCTAACAGAACGGTTGTCAATGTGTGCACTCAACTTCCAGAGTTAAACCCGTGTGTGGATTCAGCAGTCTGCAAACACTTTCTCTGCAGAGTCCCAAAACAGGCGTTTTCAGCCCATTACCGGCATAGGGAAGTAACAGCAGTAAGCACAGGGAAATATCTGCTTCTAAATCCAAAACGCAGCTATCTAACAGAACGGTTGTCAATGTGTGCACTCAACTTCCAGAGTTAAACCCGTGTGTGGATTCAGCAGTCTGCAAACACTTTCTCTGCAGAGTCCCAAAACAGGCGTTTTCAGCCCATTACCGGCATATGGAAGAAACAGCAGTAAGCCCAGGGAAATATCTGCTTCTAAATCCAAAACGCAGCTATCTAACAGAACGGTTGTCAATGTGTGCACTCAACTTCCAGAGTTAAACCCGTGTGTGGATTCAGCAGTCTGCAAACACTTTCTCTGCAGAGTCCCAAAACAGGCGTTTTCAGCCCATTACCGGCATATGGAAGAAACAGCAGTAAGCACAGGGAAATATCTGCTTCTAAATCCAAAACGCAGCTATCTAACAGAACGGTTGTCAATGTGTGCACTCAACTTCCAGAGTTAAACCCGTGTGTGGATTCAGCAGTCTGCAAACACTTTCTCTGCAGAGTCCCAAAACAGGCGTTTTCAGCCCATTACCGGCATATTGAAGAATCAGCAGTAAGCACAGGGAAATATCTGCTTCTAAATCCAAAACGCAGCTATCTAACAGAACGGTTGTCAATGTGTGCACTCAACTTCCAGAGTTAAACCCGTGTGTGGATTCAGCAGTCTGCAAACACTTTCTCTGCAGAGTCCCAAAACAGGCGTTTTCAGCCCATTACCGGCATGTGGAAGAAACAGCAGTAAGCACAGGGAAATATCTGCTTCTAAATCCAAAACGCAGCTATCTAACAGAACGGTTGTCAATGTGTGCACTGAACTTCCAGAGTTAAACCCGTGTGTGGATTCAGCAGTCTGCAAACACTTTCTCTGCAGAGTCCCAAAAGAGGCGTTTTCAGCCCATTACCGGCATATGGAAGAAAGAGCAGTAAGCACAGGGAAATATCTGCTTCTAAATCCAAAACGCAGCTATCTAACAGAACGGTTGTCAATGTGTGCACTCAACTTCCAGAGTTAAACCCGTGTGTGGATTCAGCAGTCTGCAAACACTTTCTCTGCAGAGTCCCAAAACAGGCGTTTTCAGCCCATTACCGGCATATGGAAGAAACAGCAGTAAGCACAGGGAAATATCTGCTTCTAAATCCAAAACGCAGCTATCTAACAGAACTGTTGTCAATGTGTTCACTCAACTTCCAGAGTTAAACCCGTGTGTGGATTCAGCAGTCTGCAAACACTTTCTCTGCAGAGTCCCAAAACAGGCGTTTTCAGCCCATTACCGGCATATGGAAGAAACAGCAGTAAGCCCAGGGAAATATCTGCTTCTAAATCCAAAACGCAGCTATCTAACAGAACGGTTGTCAATGTGTGCACTCAACTTCCAGAGTTAAACCCGTGTGTGGATTCAGCAGTCTGCAAACACTTTCTCTGCAGAGTCCCAAAACAGGCGTTTTCAGCCCATTACCGGCATATGGAAGAAACAGCAGTAAGCACAGGGAAATATCTGCTTCTAAATCCAAAACGCAGCTATCTAACAGAACGGTTGTCAATGTGTGCACTCAACTTCCAGAGTTAAACCCGTGTGTGGATTCAGCAGTCTGCAAACACTTTCTCTGCAGAGTCCCAAAACAGGCGTTTTCAGCCCATTACCGGCATAAGGAAGAAACAGCAGTAAGCACAGGGAAATATCTGCTTCTAAATCCAAAACGCAGCTATCTAACAGAACGGTTGTCAATGTGTGCACTCAACTTCCAGAGTTAAACCCGTGTGTGGATTCAGCAGTCTGCAAACACTTTCTCTGCAGAGTCCCAAAACAGGCGTTTTCAGCCCATTACCGGCATATGGAAGAAAGAGCAGTAAGCACAGGGAAATATCTGCTTCTAAATCCAAAACGCAGCTATCTAACAGAACGGTTGTCAATGTGTGCACTCAACTTCCAGAGTTAAACCCGTGTGTGGATTCAGCAGTCTGCAAACACTTTCTCTGCAGAGTCCCAAAACAGGCGTTTTCAGCCCATTACCGGCATATGGAAGAAACAGCAGTAAGCACAGGGAAATATCTGCTTCTAAATCCAAAACGCAGCTATCTAACAGAACGGTTGTCAATGTGTGCACTCAACTTCCAGAGTTAAACCCGTGTGTGGATTCAGCAGTCTGCAAACACTTTCTCTGCAGAGTCCCAAAACAGGCGTTTTCAGCCCATTACCGGCATATGGAAGAAACAGCAGTAAGCACAGGGAAATATCTGCTTCTAAATCCAAACGCAGCTATCTAACAGAACGGTTGTCAATGTGTGCACTCAACATCCAGAGTTAAACCCGTGTGTGGATTCAGCAGTCTGCAAACACTTTCTCTGCAGAGTCCCAAAACAGGCGTTTTCAGCCCATTACCGGCATATGGAAGAAACAGCAGTAAGCACAGGGAAATATCTGCTTCTAAATCCAAAACGCAGCTATCTAACAGAACGGTTGTCAATGTGTGCACTCAACTTCCAGAGTTAAACCCGTGTGTGGATTCAGCAGTCTGCAAACACTTTCTCTGCAGAGTCCCAAAACAGGCGTTTTCAGCCCATTACCGGCATATGGAAGAAACAGCAGTAAGCCCAGGGAAATATCTGCTTCTAAATCCAAAACGCAGCTATCTAACAGAACGGTTGTCAATGTGTGCACTCAACTTCCAGAGTTAAACCCGTGTGTGGATTCAGCAGTCTGCAAACACTTTCTCTGCAGAGTCCCAAAACAGGCGTTTTCAGCCCATTACCGGCATATGGAAGAAACAGCAGTAAGCCCAGGGAAATATCTGCTTCTAAATCCAAAACGCAGCTATCTAACAGAACGGTTGTCAATGTGTGCACTCAACTTCCAGAGTTAAACCCGTGTGTGGATTCAGCAGTCTGCAAACACTTTCTCTGCAGAGTCCCAAAACAGGCGTTTTCAGCCCATTACCGGCATATGGAAGAAACAGCAGTAAGCACAGGGAAATATCTGCTTCTAAATCCAAAACGCAGCTATCTAACAGAACGGTTGTCAATGTGTGCACTCAACTTCCAGAGTTAAACCCGTGTGTGGATTCAGCAGTCTGCAAACACTTTCTCTGCAGAGTCCCAAAACAGGCGTTTTCAGCCCATTACCGGCATATTGAAGAATCAGCAGTAAGCACAGGGAAATATCTGCTTCTAAATCCAAAACGCAGCTATCTAACAGAACGGTTGTCAATGTGTGCACTCAACTTCCAGAGTTAAACCCGTGTGTGGATTCAGCAGTCTGCAAACACTTTCTCTGCAGAGTCCCAAAACAGGCGTTTTCAGCCCATTACCGGCATGTGGAAGAAACAGCAGTAAGCACAGGGAAATATCTGCTTCTAAATCCAAAACGCAGCTATCTAACAGAACGGTTGTCAATGTGTGCACTCAACTTCCAGAGTTAAACCCGTGTGTGGATTCAGCAGTCTGCAAACACTTTCTCTGCAGAGTCCCAAAACAGGCGTTTTCAGCCCATTACCGGCATATGGAAGAAAGAGCAGTAAGCACAGGGAAATATCTGCTTCTAAATCCAAAACGCAGCTATCTAACAGAACGGTTGTCAATGTGTGCACTCAACTTCCAGAGTTAAACCCGTGTGTGGATTCAGCAGTCTGCAAACACTTTCTCTGCAGGGTCCCAAAACAGGCGTTTTCAGCCCATTACCGGCATAAGGAAGAAACAGCAGTAAGCACAGGGAAATATCTGCTTCTAAATCCAAAACGCAGCTATCTAACAGAACGGTTGTCAATGTGTGCACTCAACTTCCAGAGTTAAACCCGTGTGTGGATTCAGCAGTCTGCAAACACTTTCTCTGCAGAGTCCCAAAACAGGCGTTTTCAGCCCATTACCGGCATATGGAAGAAACAGCAGTAAGCCCAGGGAAATATCTGCTTCTAAATCCAAAACGCAGCTATCTAACAGAACGGTTGTCAATGTGTGCACTCAACTTCCAGAGTTAAACCCGTGTGTGGATTCAGCAGTCTGCAAACACTTTCTCTGCAGAGTCCCAAAACAGGCGTTTTCAGCCCATTACCGGCATATGGAAGAAACAGCAGTAAGCACAGGGAAATATCTGCTTCTAAATCCAAAACGCAGCTATCTAACAGAACGGTTGTCAATGTGTGCACTCAACTTCCAGAGTTAAACCCGTGTGTGGATTCAGCAGTCTGCAAACACTTTCTCTGCAGAGTCCCAAAACAGGCGTTTTCAGCCCATTACCGGCATAAGGAAGAAACAGCAGTAAGCACAGGGAAATATCTGCTTCTAAATCCAAAACGCAGCTATCTAACAGAACGGTTGTCAATGTGTGCACTCAACTTCCAGAGTTAAACCCGTGTGTGGATTCAGCAGTCTGCAAACACTTTCTCTGCAGAGTCCCAAAACAGGCGTTTTCAGCCCATTACCGGCATATGGAAGAAAGAGCAGTAAGCACAGGGAAATATCTGCTTCTAAATCCAAAACGCAGCTATCTAACAGAACGGTTGTCAATGTGTGCACTCAACTTCCAGAGTTAAACCCGTGTGTGGATTCAGCAGTCTGCAAACACTTTCTCTGCAGAGTCCCAAAACAGGCGTTTTCAGCCCATTACCGGCATATGGAAGAAACAGCAGTAAGCACAGGGAAATATCTGCTTCTAAATCCAAAACGCAGCTATCTAACAGAACGGTTGTCAATGTGTGCACTCAACTTCCAGAGTTAAACCCGTGTGTGGATTCAGCAGTCTGCAAACACTTTCTCTGCAGAGTCCCAAAACAGGCGTTTTCAGCCCATTACCGGCATATGGAAGAAACAGCAGTAAGCACAGGGAAATATCTGCTTCTAAATCCAAACGCAGCTATCTAACAGAACGGTTGTCAATGTGTGCACTCAACATCCAGAGTTAAACCCGTGTGTGGATTCAGCAGTCTGCAAACACTTTCTCTGCAGAGTCCCAAAACAGGCGTTTTCAGCCCATTACCGGCATATGGAAGAAACAGCAGTAAGCACAGGGAAATATCTGCTTCTAAATCCAAAACGCAGCTATCTAACAGAACGGTTGTCAATGTGTGCACTCAACTTCCAGAGTTAAACCCGTGTGTGGATTCAGCAGTCTGCAAACACTTTCTCTGCAGAGTCCCAAAACAGGCGTTTTCAGCCCATTACCGGCATATGGAAGAAACAGCAGTAAGCCCAGGGAAATATCTGCTTCTAAATCCAAAACGCAGCTATCTAACAGAACGGTTGTCAATGTGTGCACTCAACTTCCAGAGTTAAACCCGTGTGTGGATTCAGCAGTCTGCAAACACTTTCTCTGCAGAGTCCCAAAACAGGCGTTTTCAGCCCATTACCGGCATATGGAAGAAACAGCAGTAAGCACAGGGAAATATCTGCTTCTAAATCCAAAACGCAGCTATCTAACAGAACGGTTGTCAATGTGTGCACTCAACTTCCAGAGTTAAACCCGTGTGTGGATTCAGCAGTCTGCAAACACTTTCTCTGCAGAGTCCCAAAACAGGCGTTTTCAGCCCATTACCGGCATACGGAAGAAACAGCAGTAAGCACAGGGAAATATCTGCTTCTAAATCCAAAACGCAGCTATCTAACAGAACGGTTCTCAATGTGTGCACTCAACTTCCAGAGTTAAACCCGTGTGTGGATTCAGCAGTCTGCAAACACATTCTCTGCAGAGTCCCAAAACAGGCGTTTTCAGCCCATTACCGGCATATGGAAGAAACAGCAGTAAGCCCAGGGAAATATCTGCTTCTAAATCCAAAACGCAGCTATCTAACAGAACGGTTGTCAATGTGTGCACTCAACTTCCAGAGTTAAACCCGTGTGTGGATTCAGCAGTCTGCAAACACTTTCTCTGCAGAGTCCCAAAACAGGCGTTTTCAGCCCATTACCGGCATATGGAAGAAACAGCAGTAAGCCCAGGGAAATATCTGCTTCTAAATCCAAAACGCAGCTATCTAACAGAACGGTTGTCAATGTGTGCACTCAACTTCCAGAGTTAAACCCGTGTGTGGATTCAGCAGTCTGCAAACACTTTCTCTGCAGAGTCCCAAAACAGGCGTTTTCAGCCCATTACCGGCATATGGAAGAAACAGCAGTAAGCACAGGGAAATATCTGCTTCTAAATCCAAAACGCAGCTATCTAACAGAACGGTTGTCAATCTGTGCACTCAACTTCCAGAGTTAAACCCGTGTGTGGATTCAGCAGTCTGCAAACACTTTCTCTGCAGAGTCCCAAAACAGGCGTTTTCAGCCCATTTCCGGCATATGGAAGTAACAGCAGTAAGCACAGGGAAATATCTGCTTCTAAATGCAAAACACAGCTATCTAACAGAACGGTTGTCAATGTGTGCACTCAACTTCCAGAGTTAAACCCGTGTGTGGATTCAGCAGTCTGCAAACACTTTCTCTGCAGAGTCCCAAAACAGGCGTTTTCAGCCCATTACCGGCATATGGAAGTAACAGCAGTAAGCACAGGGAAATATCTGCTTCTAAATCCAAAACGCAGCTATCTAACAGAACGGTTGTCAATGTGTGCACTCAACTTCCAGAGTTAAACCCGTGTGTGGATTCAGCAGTCTGCAAACACTTTCTCTGCAGAGTCCCAAAACAGGCGTTTTCAGCCCATTACCGGCATATGGAAGAAACAGCAGTAAGCCCAGGGAAATATCTGCTTCTAAATCCAAAACGCAGCTATCTAACAGAACGGTTGTCAATGTGTGCACTCAACTTCCAGAGTTAAACCCGTGTGTGGATTCAGCAGTCTGCAAACACTTTCTCTGCAGAGTCCCAAAACAGGCGTTTTCAGCCCATTACCGGCATATGGAAGAAACAGCAGTAAGCACAGGGAAATATCTGCTTCTAAATCCAAAACGCAGCTATCTAACAGAACGGTTGTCAATGTGTGCACTCAACTTCCAGAGTTAAACCCGTGTGTGGATTCAGCAGTCTGCAAACACTTTCTCTGCAGAGTCCCAAAACAGGCGTTTTCAGCCCATTACCGGCATATGGAAGAAACAGCAGTAAGCACAGGGAAATATCTGCTTCTAAATCCAAAACGCAGCTATCTAACAGAACTGTTGTCAATGTGTTCACTCAACTTCCAGAGTTAAACCCATGTGTGGATTCAGCAGTCTGCAAACACTTTCTCTGCAGAGTCCCAAAACAGGCGTTTTCAGCCCATTACCGGCATATGGAAGAAACAGCAGTAAGCCCAGGGAAATATCTGCTTCTAAATCCAAAACGCAGCTATATAACAGAACGGTTGTCAATCTGTGCACTCAACTTCCAGAGTTAAACCCGTGTGTGGATTCAGCAGTCTGCAAACACTTTCTCTGCAGAGTCCCAAAACAGGTGTTTTCAGCCCATTACCGGCATATGGAAGAAACAGCAGTAAGCACAGGGAAATATCTGCTTCTAAATCCAAAACGCAGCTATCTAACAGAACGGTTGTCAATGTGTGCACTCAACTTCCAGAGTTAAAGCCGTGTGTGGATTCAGCAGTCTGCAAACACTTTCTCTGCAGAGTCCCAAAACAGGCGTTTTCAGCCCATTACCGGCATATGGAAGAAACAGCAGTAAGCACAGGGAAATATCTGCTTCTAAATCCAAAACGCAGCTATCTAACAGAACGGTTGTCAATGTGTGCACTCAACTTCCAGAGTTAAACCCGTGTGTGGATTCAGCAGTCTGCAAACACTTTCTCTGCAGAGTCCCAAAACAGGCGTTTTCAGCCCATTACCGGCATATGGAAGAAACAGCAGTAAGCACAGGGAAATATCTGCTTCTAAATCCAAAACGCAGCTATCTAACAGAACGGTTGTCAATGTGTGCACTCAACTTCCAGAGTTAAACCCGTGTGTGGATTCAGCAGTCTGCAAACACTTTCTCTGCAGAGTCCCAAAACAGGCGTTTTCAGCCCATTACCGGCATATGGAAGAAACAGCAGTAAGCACAGGGAAATATCTGCTTCTAAATCCAAAACGCAGCTATCTAACAGAACGGTTGTCAATGTGTGCACTCAACTTCCAGAGTTAAACCCGTGTGTGGATTCAGCAGTCTGCAAACACATTCTCTGCAGAGTCCCAAAACAGGCGTTTTCAGCCCATTACCGGCATATGGAAGAAACAGCAGTAAGCCCAGGGAAATATCTGCTTCTAAATCCAAAACGCAGCTATCTAACAGAACGGTTGTCAATGTGTGCACTCAACTTCCAGAGTTAAACCCGTGTGTGGATTCAGCAGTCTGCAAACACTTTCTCTGCAGAGTCCCAAAACAGGTGTTTTCAGCCCATTACCGGCATATGGAAGAAACAGCAGTAAGCACAGGGAAATATCTGCTTCTAAATCCAAAACGCAGCTATCTAACAGAACGGTTGTCAATGTGTGCACTCAACTTCCAGAGTTAAACCCGTGTGTGGATTCAGCAGTCTGCAAACACTTTCTCTGCAGAGTCCCAAAACAGGCGTTTTCAGCCCATTACCGGCATATGGAAGAAAGAGCAGTAAACACAGGGAAATATCTGCTTCTAAATCCAAAACGCAGCTATCTAACAGAACGGTTGTCAATGTGTGCACTCAACTTCCAGAGTTAAAGCCGTGTGTGGATTCAGCAGTCTGCAAACACTTTCTCTGCAGAGTCCCAAAACAGGCGTTTTCAGCCCATTACCGGCATATGGAAGAAACAGCAGTAAGCACAGGGAAATATCTGCTTCTAAATCCAAAACGCAGCTATCTAACAGAACGGTTGTCAATGTGTGCACTCAACTTCCAGAGTTAAACCCGTGTGTGGATTCAGCAGTCTGCAAACACTTTCTCTGCAGAGTCCCAAAACAGGCGTTTTCAGCCCATTACCGGCATATGGAAGAAACAGCAGTAAGCACAGGGAAATATCTGCTTCTAAATCCAAAACGCAGCTATCTAACAGAACGGTTGTCAATGTGTGCACTCAACTTCCAGAGTTAAACCCGTGTGTGGATTCAGCAGTCTGCAAACACTTTCTCTGCAGAGTCCCAAAACAGGCGTTTTCGGCCCATTACCGGCATATGGAAGAAACAGCAGTAAGCACAGGGAAATATCTGCTTCTAAATCCAAAACGCAGCTATCTAACAGAACGGTTGTCAATGTGTGCACTCAACTTCCAGAGTTAAACCCGTGTGTGGATTCAGCAGTCTGCAAACACTTTCTCTGCAGAGTCTCAAAACAGGCCTTTCCGGCCCAGTACCGGCATATATAAGAAAGAGCATTAAGACTGCGTCTAAAACTCAGAAGAATCGTTTCTTTCAAACTGCTTGGCCTTGTGTTCTTTGGCCTAAGGGCGTTGAATCTATGTTTAGATTCAGCGAGATAGAAACACGTTTATTCTAGGAGCTGTCTTTGGATATTCCGGATTGAATGGGAGTATATGCTGTAAAGATAAATATCTGTTTCTAAAACCAAAATGGATCTATCTAGCAGAGTGGTTGTGAATGTGTGCCTTCGGCTTAAAGAGGTAAACTGCTCTTCTCATGCAGCACTTTAGAAACCCTTTATATGCAAATTCTCATACAGACCTTTCCGGCAAAACACCAGCCTATAGGAAATAGCAGTAAGACTGCATCTTTAACATGGAAGAAACTGTTTTCAAACTGCTCTGCTGTGTGTTCATTCATATAAGAGACTTGAATATATGTTCAGATTCAGCTAGTTAGCAACACGTTTCTTCCAGGAGCTGTGTTTGCCTATTCCAGAGTATACTGGAGTATAAGATGTAAAGACAAATGTCTCGTTCCAAAAGAAAAACGGATGATCTAATGGAATGGTTGTCAATGTGTGCATTCAACTTACTGAGCTAAACTGCTGTTTGTATGCAGCAGTTTAGAAAACATTTCTGTGTAGATTCTCAAACAGACATTTCCAGCAAAATACCGGCCTATAAGAAATAGCAGTAAGACTGCGTCTAAAACTCAGAGGGAACGTTTCTTTCAAACTGCTCTGCAGTGTGTTCGTTCACCAAAGGTCGTTGAATCTATGTTTGGATTCAGCGAGTTTGAAACACGTTTATTCTAGGAGCTGCATTTCGATATTCCAGAGTGTATGGGAGTAAATGCTGTAAAGAGAAATATCTGTTTCTAAAACCAAAACGGAGCTATCTAACAGAATGGTTGTGAATGTGTGCATTCAACTTAAAGGGTTAATCTGCTCTTCTTAGGCAGCAGTTTAGAAACCCTTTATATGCAAATTCTAAAATCAACATTTGCAGCAAAACACCAGCCTAAAAGAAGTAGCAGTAAGACTGCATCTATAACATAGAAGAAACGTTTTCTTCAAAATGCTCTGCTCTGTGTTCATTCACCTAAGAGTCTTGAGTATATGTTCAGATTCAGCGAGTAAGAAACACGTTTCTTCCAGGAGCTGCATTTGCATATTCCAGAGTGTACTGGAGTATAAGGTTTAAAGTGAAATATCTGGTTCTAAAACAAACACGGAGCCATCTAACAGAATGGTTGTCACTGTGTGCATTCAGCTTATTGAGATAAACTGTTGTTTCTATGCAGCAGTTTAGAAAAGATTTTTGTGCAGATTCTAAAACAGACATTCCCAGCAAAATACCGGCCTCTAAGAAATAGCAATAAGACTGCGTCTAAAGCTCAAATAAAACGTTTCTTTCAAACTGCTGTGCTGTGTGTTCGTTCACCTAAGGGAGTTGAATCTATGTTTAGATTCAGCGACTTAGAAACACGTCTATTCTGGGAGCTGTGTTTGGCTATTCCAGAATGAATGGGAGTATATGCTGTAACTAGAAACACAGGCTTCTAAAACCAAAACGGAGCTAGCTAACAGAATGATTGTGAATGAGGGCATTCAACTTAACGAATTAAACTGCTCCACTTAAGCAGCAGTTTACAAACCATTTATATGGAAATTCTAAAAGCAACATTTCCAGGAAAACACCAGCCTAAAAGCAATGGCAGTAACAGTGCATCTATAACATAGAAGAAATGTTTTTTTCAAACTCCTCTGCTGTGTGTTCATTCACCTAAGAGACTTCAATATATGCACAGATTCAGCGAGTTACAAACACGTTTCTTCCAGGAGCTGCGTATGCATATATCAGAGTGTACTGGGGTACAAGATGTAAAGAGAAATATCTGATTATACTTAGAAACCCGTTTCTTTTAGGAGCTGCGTTTGGATATTCCAGAGTGAATGAGAGTATATGCTGTAAAGAGAAATAACTGCTTCTAAAACCAAAAGGCAGCTATCTAACTGAATGGTTGTCAATGCGTGCACTCAACTTCCAGAGATAAATCCGAGTGTGGATTCAGCAGTCTGCAAACACTTTCTCTGCAGAGTCCCAAAACAGGCGTTTTCAGCCCAATACCGGCATATGGAAGAAACAGCAGTAAGCACAGGGAAATATCTGCTTCTAAATCCAAAACGCAGCTATCTAACAGAACGGTTGTCAATGTGTGCACTCAACTTCCAGAGTTAAAGCCGTGTGTGGATTCAGCAGTCTGCAAACACTTTCTCTGCAGAGTCCCAAAACAGGCGTTTTCAGCCCATTCCCGGCATATGGAAGAAACAGCAGTAAGCACAGGGAAATATCTGCTTCTAAATCCAAAACGCAGCTATCTAACAGAACGGTTGTCAATGTGTGCACTCAACTTCCAGAGTTAAACCCGTGTGTGGATTCAGCAGTCTGCAAACACTTTCTCTGCAGAGTCCCAAAACAGGCGTTTTCAGCCCATTACCGGCATATGGAAGAAACAGCAGTAAGCACAGGGAAATATCTGCTTCTAAATCCAAAACGCAGCTATCTAACAGAACGGTTGTCAATGTGTGCACTCAACTTCCAGAGTTAAACCCGTGTGTGGATTCAGCAGTCTGCAAACTCTTTCTCTGCAGAGTCCCAAAACAGGCGTTTTCAGCCCATTACCGGCATATGGAAGAAACAGCAGTAAGCACAGGGAAATATCTGCTTCTAAATCGAAAACGCAGCTATCTAACAGAACGGTTGTCAATGAGTGCACTCAACTTCCAGAGTTAAACCCGTGTGTGGATTCAGCAGTCTGCAAACACTTTCTGTGCAGAGTCCCAAAACAGGCGTTTTCAGCCCATTACCGGCATATGGAAGAAACAGCAGTAAGCACAGGGAAATATCTGCTTCTAAATCCAAAACGCAGCTATCTAACAGAATGGTTGTCAATGTGTGCACTCAACTTCCAGAGTTAAACCCGTGTGTGGATTCAGCAGTCTGCAAACACTTTCTCTGCAGAGTCCCAAAACAGGCGTTTTCAGCCCATTACCGGCATATGGAAGAAACAGCAGTAAGCACAGGGAAATATCTGCTTCTAAATCCAAAACGCAGCTATCTAACAGAACGGTTGTCAATGTGCGCACTCAACTTCCAGAGTTAAACCCGTGTGTGGATTCAGCAGTCTGCAAACACTTTCTCTGCAGAGTCCCAAAACAGGCGTTTTCAGCCCATTACCGGCATATGGAAGAAACAGCAGTAAGCCCAGGGAAATATCTGCTTCTAAATCCAAAACGCAGCTATCTAACAGAACGGTTGTCAATGTGTGCACTCAACTTCCAGAGTTAAACCCGTGTGTGGATTCAGCAGTCTGCAAACACTTTCTGTGCAGAGTCCCAAAACAGGCGTTTTCAGCCCATTACCGGCATATGGAAGAAACAGCAGTAAGCCCAGGGAAATATCTGCTTCTAAATCCAAAACGCAGCTATCTAACAGAACGGTTGTCAATGTGTGCACTCAACTTCCAGAGTTAAACTCGTGTGTGGATTCAGCAGTCTGCAAACCCTTTCACTGCAGAGTCCCAAAACAGGCGTTTTCAGCCCATTACCGGCATATGGAAGAAACAGCAGTAAGCCCAGGGAAATATCTGCTTCTAAATCCAAAACGCAGCTATCTAACAGAACGGTTGTCAATGTGTGCACTCAACTTCCAGAGTTAAACCCGTGTGTGGATTCAGCAGTCTGCAAACACTTTCTCTGCAGAGTCCCAAAACAGGCGTTTTCAGCCCATTACCGGCATATGGAAGAAACAGCAGTAAGCACAGGGAAATATCTGCTTCTAAATCCAAAACGCAGCTATCTAACAGAACGGTTGTCAATGTGTGCACTCAACTTCCAGAGTTAAACCCGTGTGTGGATTCAGCAGTCTGCAAACACTTTCTCTGCAGAGTCCCAAAACAGGCGTTTTCAGCCCATTACCGGCATATGGAAGAAACAGCAGTAAGCCCAGGGAAATATCTGCTTCTAAATCCAAAACGCAGCTATCTAACAGAACGGTTGTCAATGTGTGCACTCAACTTCCAGAGTTAAACCCGTGTGTGGATTCAGCAGTCTGCAAACACATTCTCTGCAGAGTCCCAAAACAGGCGTTTTCAGCCCATTACCGGCATATGGAAGAAACAGCAGTAAGCACAGGGAAATATCTGCTTCTAAATCCAAAACGCAGCTATCTAACAGAACGGTTGTCAATGTGTGCACTCAACTTCCAGAGTTAAACCCGTGTGTGGATTCAGCAGTCTGCAAACACTTTCTCTGCAGAGTCCCAAAACAGGCGTTTTCAGCCCATTACCGGCATATGGAAGAAACAGCAGTAAGCCCAGGGAAATATCTGCTTCTAAATCCAAAACGCAGCTATCTAACAGAACGGTTGTCAATGTGTGCACTCAACTTCCAGAGTTAAACCCGTGTGTGGATTCAGCAGTCTGCAAACACTTTCTCTGCAGAGTCCCAAAACAGTCGTTTTCAGCCCATTACCGGCATATGGAAGAAACAGCAGTAAGCACAGGGAAATATCTGCTTCTAAATCCAAAACGCAGCTATCTAACAGAACGGTTGTCAATGTGTGCACTCAACTTCCAGAGTTAAACCCGTGTGTGGATTCAGCAGTCTGCAAACACTTTCTCTGCAGAGTCCCAAAACAGGCGTTTTCAGCCCATTACCGGCATATGGAAGAAACAGCAGTAAGCCCAGGGAAATATCTGCTTCTAAATCCAAAACGCAGCTATCTAACAGAACGGTTGTCAATGTGTGCACTCAACTTCCAGAGTGAAACCCGTGTGTGGATTCAACAGTCTGCAAACTCTTTCTCTGCAGAGTCCCAAAACAGGCGTTTTCAGCCCATTACCGGCATATGGAAGAAACAGCAGTAAACACAGGGAAATATCTGCTTCTAAATCCAAAACGCAGCTATCTAACAGAACGGTTGTCAATGTGTGCACTCAACTTCCAGAGTTAAACCCGTGTGTGGATTCAGCAGTCTGCAAACACTTTCTCTGCAGAGTCCCAAAACAGGCGTTTTCAGCCCATTACCGGCATATGGAAGAAACAGCAGTAAGCCCAGGGAAATATCTGCTTCTAAATCCAAAACGCAGCTATCTAACAGAACGGTTGTCAATGTGTGCACTCAACTTCCAGAGTTAAACCCGTGTGTGGATTCAGCAGTCTGCAAACACTTTCTGTGCAGAGTCCCAAAACAGGCGTTTTCAGCCCATTACCGGCATATGGAAGAAACAGCAGTAAGCCCAGGGAAATATCTGCTTCTAAATCCAAAACGCAGCTATCTAACAGAACGGTTGTCAATGTGTGCACTCAACTTCCAGAGTTAAACCCGTGTGTGGATTCAGCAGTCTGCAAACACTTTCTCTGCAGAGTCCCAAAACAGGCGTTTTCAGCCCATTACCGGCATATGGAAGAAACAGCAGTAAGCACAGGGAAATATCTGCTTCTAAATCCAAAACGCAGCTATCTAACAGAACGGTTGTCAATGTGTGCACTCAACTTCCAGAGTTAAACCCGTGTGTGGATTCAGCAGTCTGCAAACACTTTCTCTGCAGAGTCCCAAAACAGGCGTTTTCAGCCCATTACCGGCATATGGAAGAAACAGCAGTAAGCCCAGGGAAATATCTGCTTCTAAATCCAAAACGCAGCTATCTAATAGAACGGTTGTCAATGTGTGCACTCAACTTCCAGAGTTAAACCCGTGTGTGGATTCAGCAGTCTGCAAACACATTCTCTGCAGAGTCCCAAAACAGGCGTTTTCAGCACATTACCGGCATATGGAAGAAACAGCAGTAAGCACAGGGAAATATCTGCTTCTAAATCCAAAACGCAGCTATCTAACAGAACGGTTGTCAATGTGTGCACTCAACTTCCAGAGTTAAACCCGTGTGTGGATTCAGCAGTCTGCAAACACTTTCTCTGCAGAGTCCCAAAACAGGCGTTTTCAGCCCATTACCGGCATATGGAAGAAACAGCAGTAAGCCCAGGGAAATATCTGCTTCTAAATCCAAAACGCAGCTATCTAACAGAACGGTTGTCAATGTGTGCACTCAACTTCCAGAGTTAAACCCGTGTGTGGATTCAGCAGTCTGCAAACACTTTCTCTGCAGAGTCCCAAAACAGGCGTTTTCAGCCCATTACCGGCATATGGAAGAAACAGCAGTAAGCCCAGGGAAATATCTGCTTCTAAATCCAAAACGCAGCTATCTAACAGAACGGTTGTCAATGTGTGCACTCAACTTCCAGAGTTAAACCCGTGTGTGGATTCAGCAGTCTGCAAACACTTTCTCTGCAGAGTCCCAAAACAGGCGTTTTCAGCCCATTACCGGCATATGGAAGAAACAGCAGTAAGCCCAGGGAAATATCTGCTTCTAAATCCAAAACGCAGCTATCTAACAGAACGGTTGTCAATGTGTGCACTCAACTTCCAGAGTTAAACTCGTGTGTGGATTCAGCAGTCTGCAAACCCTTTCACTGCAGAGTCCCAAAACAGGCGTTTTCAGCCCATTACCGGCATATGGAAGAAACAGCAGTAAGCCCAGGGAAATATCTGCTTCTAAATCCAAAACGCAGCTATCTAACAGAACGGTTGTCAATGTGTGCACTCAACTTCCAGAGTTAAACCCGTGTGTGGATTCAGCAGTCTGCAAACACTTTTTCTGCAGAGTCCCAAAACAGGCGTTTTCAGCCCATTACCGGCATATGGAAGAAACAGCAGTAAGCACAGGGATATATCTGCTTCTAAATCCAAAACGCAGCTATCTAACAGAACGGTTGTCAATGTCTGCACTCAACTTCCAGAGTTAAACCCGTGTGTGGATTCAGCAGTCTGCAAACACTTTCTCTGCAGAGTCCCAAAACAGGCGTTTTCAGCCCATTACCGGCATATGGAAGAAACAGCAGTAAGCCCAGGGAAATATCTGCTTCTAAATCCAAAACGCAGCTATCTAACAGAACGGTTGTCAATGTGTGCACTCAACTTCCAGAGTTAAACCCGTGTGTGGATTCAGCAGTCTGCAAACACTTTCTCTGCAGAGTCCCAAAACAGGCGTTTTCAGCCCATTACCGGCATATGGAAGAAACAGCAGTAAGCACAGGGAAATATCTTCTTCTAAATCCAAAACGCAGCTATCTAACAGAACGGTTGTCAATGTGTGCACTCAACTTCCAGAGTTAAACCCGTGTGTGGATTCAGCAGTCTGCAAACACTTTCTCTGCAGAGTCCCAAAACAGGCGTTTTCAGCCCATTACCGGCATATGGAAGAAACAGCAGTAAGCACAGGGAAATATCTGCTTCTAAATCCAAAACGCAGCTATCTAACAGAACGGTTGTCAATGTGTGCACTCAACTTCCAGAGTTAAAGCCGTGTGTGGATTCAGCAGTCTGCAAACACTTTCTCTGCAGAGTCCCAAAACAGGCGTTTTCAGCCCATTACCGGCATATGGAAGAAACAGCAGTAAGCACAGGGAAATATCTGCTTCTAAATCCAAAACGCAGCTATCTAACAGAACGGTTGTCAATGTGTGCACTCAACTTCCAGAGTTAAACCCGTGTGTGGATTCAGCAGTCTGCAAACACTTTCTCTGCAGAGTCCCAAAACAGGCGTTTTCAGCCCATTACCGGCATATGGAAGAAACAGCAGTAAGCACAGGGAAATATCTGCTTCTAAATCCAAAACGCAGCTATCTAACAGAACTGTTGTCAATGTGTTCACTCAACTTCCAGAGTTAAACCCATGTGTGGATTCAGCAGTCTGCAAACACTTTCTCTGCAGAGTCCCAAAACAGGCGTTTTCAGCCCATTACCGGCATATGGAAGAAACAGCAGTAAGCCCAGGGAAATATCTGCTTCTAAATCCAAAACGCAGCTATCTAACAGAACGGTTGTCAATCTGTGCACTCAACTTCCAGAGTTAAACCCGTGTGTGGATTCAGCAGTCTGCAAACACTTTCTCTGCAGAGTCCCAAAACAGGCGTTTTCAGCCCATTACCGGCATATGGAAGAAACAGCAGTAAGCACAGGGAAATATCTGCTTCTAAATCCAAAACGCAGCTATCTAACAGAACGGTTGTCAATGTGTGCACTCAACTTCCAGAGTTAAACCCGTGTGTGGATTCAGCAGTCTGCAAACACTTTCTCTGCAGAGTCCCAAAACAGGCGTTTTCAGCCCATTACCGGCATAAGGAAGAAACAGCAGTAAGCACAGGGAAATATCTGCTTCTAAATCCAAAACGCAGCTATCTAACAGAACGGTTGTCAATGTGTGCACTCAACTTCCAGAGTTAAACCCGTGTGTGGATTCAGCAGTCTGCAAACACATTCTCTGCAGAGTCCCAAAACAGGCGTTTTCAGCCCATTACCGGCATATGGAAGAAACAGCAGTAAGCCCAGGGAAATATCTGCTTCTAAATCCAAAACGCAGCTATCTAACAGAACGGTTGTCAATGTGTGCACTCAACTTCCAGAATTAAACCCGTGTGTGGATTCAGCAGTCTGCAAACACTTTCTCTGCAGAGTCCCAAAACAGGCGTTTTCAGCCCATTACCGGCATATGGAAGAAACAGCAGTAAGCCCAGGGAAATATCTGCTTCTAAATCCAAAACGCAGCTATCTAACAGAACGGTTGTCAATGTGTGCACTCAACTTCCAGAGTTAAACCCGTGTGTGGATTCAGCAGTGTGCAAACACTTTCTCTGCAGAGTCCCAAAACAGGCGTTTTCAGCCCATTACCGGCATATGGAAGAAACAGCAGTAAGCACAGGGAAATATCTGCTTCTAAATCGAAGACGCAGCTATCTAACAGAACGGTTGTCAATGTGTGCACTCAACTTCCAGAGTTAAACCCGTGTGTGGATTCAGCAGTCTGCAAACACTTTCTCTGCAGAGTCCCAAAACAGTCGTTTTCAGCCCATTACCGGCATAAGGAAGAATCAGCAGTAAGCACAGGGAAATATCTGCTTCTAAATCCAAAACGCAGCTATCTAACAGAACGGTTGTCAATGTGTGCACTCAACTTCCAGAGTTAAACCCGTGTGTGGATTCAGCAGTCTGCAAACACTTTCTCTGCAGATTCCCAAAACAGGCGTTTTCAGCCCATTACCGGCATATGGAAGAAACAGCAGTAAGCACAGGGATATATCTGCTTCTAAATCCAAAACGCAGCTATCTAACAGAACGGTTGTCAATGTGTGCACTCAACTTCCAGAGTTAAACCCGTGTGTGGATTCAGCAGTCTGCAAACACTTTCTCTGCAGAGTCCCAAAACAGGCGTTTTCAGCCCATTACCGGCATATGGAAGAAACAGCAGTAAGCCCAGGGAAATATCTGCTTCTAAATCCAAAACGCAGCTATCTAACAGAACGGTTGTCTATGTGTGCACTCAACTTCCAGAGTTAAACCCGTGTGTGGATTCAGCAGTCTGCAAACACTTTCTCTGCAGAGTCCCAAAACAGGCGTTTTCAGCCCTTACCGGCATATGGAAGAAACAGCAGTAAGCACAGGGAAATATCTGCTTCTAAATCCAAAACGCAGCTATCTAACAGAACGGTTGTCAATGTGTGCACTCAACTTCCAGAGATAAACCCGTGTGTGGATTCAGCAGTCTGCAAACACTTTCTCTGCAGAGTCCCAAAACAGGCGTTTTCAGCCCATTACCGGCATATGGAAGAAACAGCAGTAAGCACAGGGAAATATCTGCTTCTAAATCCAAAACGCAGCTATCTAACAGAACGGTTGTCAATGTGTGCACTCAACTTCCAGAGTTAAAGCCGTGTGTGGATTCAGCAGTCTGCAAACACTTTCTCTGCAGAGTCCCAAAACAGGCGTTTTCAGCCCATTACCGGCATATGGAAGAAACAGCAGTAAGCACAGGGAAATATCTGCTTCTAAATCCAAAACGCAGCTATCTAACAGAACGGTTGTCAATGTCTGCACTCAACTTCCAGAGTTAAACCCGTGTGTGGATTCAGCAGTCTGCAAACACTTTCTCTGCAGAGTCCCAAAACAGGCGTTTTCAGCCCATTACCGGCATATGGAAGAAACAGCAGTAAGCACAGGGAAATATCTGCTTCTAAATCCAAAACGCAGCTATCTAACAGAACTGTTGTCAATGTGTTCACTCAACTTCCAGAGTTAAACCCATGTGTGGATTCAGCAGTCTGCAAACACTTTCTCTGCAGAGTCCCAAAACAGGCGTTTTCAGCCCATTACCGGCATATGGAAGAAACAGCAGTAAGCCCAGGGAAATATCTGCTTCTAAATCCAAAACGCAGCTATCTAACAGAACGGTTGTCAATCTGTGCACTCAACTTCCAGAGTTAAACCCGTGTGTGGATTCAGCAGTCTGCAAACACTTTCTCTGCAGAGTCCCAAAACAGGCGTTTTCAGCCCATTACCGGCATATGGAAGAAACAGCAGTAAGCACAGGGAAATATCTGCTTCTAAATCCAAAACGCAGCTATCTAACAGAACGGTTGTCAATGTGTGCACTCAACTTCCAGAGTTAAACCCGTGTGTGGATTCAGCAGTCTGCAAACACTTTCTCTGCAGAGTCTCAAAACAGGCCTTTCCGGCCCAGTACCGGCATATATAAGAAAGAGCATTAAGACTGCGTCTAAAACTCAGAAGAATCGTTTCTTTCAAACTGCTTGGCCTTGTGTTCTTTGGCCTAAGGGCGTTGAATCTATGTTTAGATTCAGCGAGATAGAAACACGTTTATTCTAGGAGCTGTCTTTGGATATTCCAGATTGAATGGGAGTATATGCTGTAAAGATAAATATCTGTTTCTAAAACCAAAATGGATCTATCTAGCAGAGTGGTTGTGAATGTGTGCCTTCGGCTTAAAGAGGTAAACTGCTCTTCTCATGCAGCACTTTAGAAACCCTTTATATGCAAATTCTCATACAGACCTTTCCGGCAAAACACCAGCCTATAGGAAATAGCAGTAAGACTGCATCTTTAACATGGAAGAAACTGTTTTCAAACTGCTCTGCTGTGTGTTCATTCATATAAGAGACTTGAATATATGTTCAGATTCAGCTAGTTAGCAACACGTTTCTTCCAGGAGCTGTGTTTGCCTATTCCAGAGTATACTGGAGTATAAGATGTAAAGACAAATGTCTCGTTCCAAAAGAAAAACGGATGATCTAATGGAATGGTTGTCAATGTGTGCATTCAACTTACTGAGCTAAACTGCTGTTTGTATGCAGCAGTTTAGAAAACATTTCTGTGTAGATTCTCAAACAGACATTTCCAGCAAAATACCGGCCTATAAGAAATAGCAGTAAGACTGCGTCTAAAACTCAGAGGGAACGTTTCTTTCAAACTGCTCTGCAGTGTGTTCGTTCACCAAAGGTCGTTGAATCTATGTTTGGATTCAGCGAGTTTGAAACACGTTTATTCTAGGAGCTGCATTTCGATATTCCAGAGTGTATGGGAGTAAATGCTGTAAAGAGAAATATCTGTTTCTAAAACCAAAACGGAGCTATCTAACAGAATGGTTGTGAATGTGTGCATTCAACTTAAAGGGTTAATCTGCTCTTCTTAGGCAGCAGTTTAGAAACCCTTTATATGCAAATTCTAAAATCAACATTTGCAGCAAAACACCAGCCTAAAAGAAGTAGCAGTAAGACTGCATCTATAACATAGAAGAAACGTTTTCTTCAAAATGCTCTGCTCTGTGTTCATTCACCTAAGAGTCTTGAGTATATGTTCAGATTCAGCGAGTAAGAAACACGTTTCTTCCAGGAGCTGCATTTGCATATTCCAGAGTGTACTGGAGTATAAGGTTTAAAGTGAAATATCTGGTTCTAAAACAAACACGGAGCCATCTAACAGAATGGTTGTCACTGTGTGCATTCAGCTTATTGAGATAAACTGTTGTTTCTATGCAGCAGTTTAGAAAAGATTTTTGTGCAGATTCTAAAACAGACATTCCCAGCAAAATACCGGCCTCTAAGAAATAGCAATAAGACTGCGTCTAAAACTCAAATAAAACGTTTCTTTCAAACTGCTGTGCTGTGTGTTCGTTCACCTAAGGGAGTTGAATCTATGTTTAGATTCAGCGACTTAGAAACACGTCTATTCTGGGAGCTGTGTTTGGCTATTCCAGAATGAATGGGAGTATATGCTGTAACTAGAAACACAGGCTTCTAAAACCAAAACGGAGATAGCTAACAGAATGATTGTGAATGAGGGCATTCAACTTAACGAATTAAACTGCTCCACTTAAGCAGCAGTTTACAAACCATTTATATGGAAATTCTAAAAGCAACATTTCCAGGAAAACACCAGCCTAAAAGCAATGGCAGTAACAGTGCATCTATAACATAGAAGAAATGTTTTTTTCAAACTCCTCTGCTGTGTGTTCATTCACCTAAGAGACTTCAATATATGCACAGATTCAGCGAGTTACAAACACGTTTCTTCCAGGAGCTGCGTATGCATATATCAGAGTGTACTGGGGTACAAGATGTAAAGAGAAATATCTGATTATACTTAGAAACCCGTTTCTTTTAGGAGCTGCGTTTGGATATTCCAGAGTGAATGAGAGTATATGCTGTAAAGAGAAATAACTGCTTCTAAAACCAAAAGGCAGCTATCTAACTGAATGGTTGTCAATGCGTGCACTCAACTTCCAGAGATAAATCCGAGTGTGGATTCAGCAGTCTGCAAACACTTTCTCTGCAGAGTCCCAAAACAGGCGTTTTCAGCCCAATACCGGCATATGGAAGAAACAGCAGTAAGCACAGGGAAATATCTGCTTCTAAATCCAAAACGCAGCTATCTAACAGAACGGTTGTCAATGTGTGCACTCAACTTCCAGAGTTAAAGCCGTGTGTGGATTCAGCAGTCTGCAAACACTTTCTCTGCAGAGTCCCAAAACAGGCGTTTTCAGCCCATTCCCGGCATATGGAAGAAACAGCAGTAAGCACAGGGAAATATCTGCTTCTAAATCCAAAACGCAGCTATCTAACAGAACGGTTGTCAATGTGTGCACTCAACTTCCAGAGTTAAACCCGTGTGTGGATTCAGCAGTCTGCAAACACTTTCTCTGCAGAGTCCCAAAACAGGCGTTTTCAGCCCATTACCGGCATATGGAAGAAACAGCAGTAAGCACAGGGAAATATCTGCTTCTAAATCCAAAACGCAGCTATCTAACAGAACGGTTGTCAATGTGTGCACTCAACTTCCAGAGTTAAACCCGTGTGTGGATTCAGCAGTCTGCAAACTCTTTCTCTGCAGAGTCCCAAAACAGGCGTTTTCAGCCCATTACCGGCATATGGAAGAAACAGCAGTAAGCACAGGGAAATATCTGCTTCTAAATCGAAAACGCAGCTATCTAACAGAACGGTTGTCAATGAGTGCACTCAACTTCCAGAGTTAAACCCGTGTGTGGATTCAGCAGTCTGCAAACACTTTCTCTGCAGAGTCCCAAAACAGGCGTTTTCAGCCCATTACCGGCATATGGAAGAAACAGCAGTAAGCACAGGGAAATATCTGCTTCTAAATCCAAAACGCAGCTATCTAACAGAACGGTTGTCAATGTGCGCACTCAACTTCCAGAGTTAAACCCGTGTGTGGATTCAGCAGTCTGCAAACACTTTCTCTGCAGAGTCCCAAAACAGGCGTTTTCAGCCCATTACCGGCATATGGAAGAAACAGCAGTAAGCACAGGGAAATATCTGCTTCTAAATCCAAAACGCAGCTATCTAACAGAACGGTTGTCAATGTGTGCACTCAACTTCCAGAGTTAAATCCGTGTGTGGATTCAGCAGTCTGCAAACACTTTCTGTGCAGAGTCCCAAAACAGGCGTTTTCAGCCCATTACCGGCATATGGAAGAAACAGCAGTAAGCCCAGGGAAATATCTGCTTCTAAATCCAAAACGCAGCTATCTAACAGAACGGTTGTCAATGTGTGCACTCAACTTCCAGAGTTAAACTCGTGTGTGGATTCAGCAGTCTGCAAACGCTTTCACTGCAGAGTCCCAAAACAGGCGTTTTCAGCCCATTACCGGCATATGGAAGAAACAGCAGTAAGCACAGGGAAATATCTGCTTCTAAATCCAAAACGCAGCTATCTAACAGAACGGTTGTCAATGTGTGCACTCAACTTCCAGAGTTAAACCCGTGTGTGGATTCAGCAGTCTGCAAACACTTTCTCTGCAGAGTCCCAAAACAGGCGTTTTCAGCCCATTACCGGCATATGGAAGAAACAGCAGTAAGCCCAGGGAAATATCTGCTTCTAAATCCAAAACGCAGCTATCTAACAGAACGGTTGTCAATGTGTGCACTCAACTTCCAGAGTTAAACCCGTGTGTGGATTCAGCAGTCTGCAAACACTTTCTCTGCAGAGTCCCAAAACAGGCGTTTTCAGCCCATTACCGGCATATGGAAGAAACAGCAGTAAGCACAGGGAAATATCTGCTTCTAAATCCAAAACGCAGCTATCTAACAGAACGGTTGTCAATGTGTGCACTCAACTTCCAGAGTTAAACCCGTGTGTGGATTCAGCAGTCTGCAAACACTTTCTCTGCAGAGTCTCAAAACAGGCCTTTCCGGCCCAGTACCGGCATATATAAGAAAGAGCATTAAGACTGCGTCTAAAACTCAGAAGAATCGTTTCTTTCAAACTGCTTGGCCTTGTGTTCTTTGGCCTAAGGGCGTTGAATCTATGTTTAGATTCAGCGAGATAGAAACACGTTTATTCTAGGAGCTGTCTTTGGATATTCCAGATTGAATGGGAGTATATGCTGTAAAGATAAATATCTGTTTCTAAAACCAAAATGGATCTATCTAGCAGAGTGGTTGTGAATGTGTGCCTTCGGCTTAAAGAGGTAAACTGCTCTTCTCATGCAGCACTTTAGAAACCCTTTATATGCAAATTCTCATACAGACCTTTCCGGCAAAACACCAGCCTATAGGAAATAGCAGTAAGACTGCATCTTTAACATGGAAGAAACTGTTTTCAAACTGCTCTGCTGTGTGTTCATTCATATAAGAGACTTGAATATATGTTCAGATTCAGCTAGTTAGCAACACGTTTCTTCCAGGAGCTGTGTTTGCCTATTCCAGAGTATACTGGAGTATAAGATGTAAAGACAAATGTCTCGTTCCAAAAGAAAAACGGATGATCTAATGGAATGGTTGTCAATGTGTGCATTCAACTTACTGAGCTAAACTGCTGTTTGTATGCAGCAGTTTAGAAAACATTTCTGTGTAGATTCTCAAACAGACATTTCCAGCAAAATACCGGCCTATAAGAAATAGCAGTAAGACTGCGTCTAAAACTCAGAGGGAACGTTTCTTTCAAACTGCTCTGCAGTGTGTTCGTTCACCAAAGGTCGTTGAATCTATGTTTGGATTCAGCGAGTTTGAAACACGTTTATTCTAGGAGCTGCATTTCGATATTCCAGAGTGTATGGGAGTAAATGCTGTAAAGAGAAATATCTGTTTCTAAAACCAAAACGGAGCTATCTAACAGAATGGTTGTGAATGTGTGCATTCAACTTAAAGGGTTAATCTGCTCTTCTTAGGCAGCAGTTTAGAAACCCTTTATATGCAAATTCTAAAATCAACATTTGCAGCAAAACACCAGCCTAAAAGAAGTAGCAGTAAGACTGCATCTATAACATAGAAGAAACGTTTTCTTCAAAATGCTCTGCTCTGTGTTCATTCACCTAAGAGTCTTGAGTATATGTTCAGATTCAGCGAGTAAGAAACACGTTTCTTCCAGGAGCTGCATTTGCATATTCCAGAGTGTACTGGAGTATAAGGTTTAAAGTGAAATATCTGGTTCTAAAACAAACACGGAGCCATCTAACAGAATGGTTGTCACTGTGTGCATTCAGCTTATTGAGATAAACTGTTGTTTCTATGCAGCAGTTTAGAAAAGATTTTTGTGCAGATTCTAAAACAGACATTCCCAGCAAAATACCGGCCTCTAAGAAATAGCAATAAGACTGCGTCTAAAACTCAAATAAAACGTTTCTTTCAAACTGCTGTGCTGTGTGTTCGTTCACCTAAGGGAGTTGAATCTATGTTTAGATTCAGCGACTTAGAAACACGTCTATTCTGGGAGCTGTGTTTGGCTATTCCAGAATGAATGGGAGTATATGCTGTAACTAGAAACACAGGCTTCTAAAACCAAAACGGAGATAGCTAACAGAATGATTGTGAATGAGGGCATTCAACTTAACGAATTAAACTGCTCCACTTAAGCAGCAGTTTACAAACCATTTATATGGAAATTCTAAAAGCAACATTTCCAGGAAAACACCAGCCTAAAAGCAATGGCAGTAACAGTGCATCTATAACATAGAAGAAATGTTTTTTTCAAACTCCTCTGCTGTGTGTTCATTCACCTAAGAGACTTCAATATATGCACAGATTCAGCGAGTTACAAACACGTTTCTTCCAGGAGCTGCGTATGCATATATCAGAGTGTACTGGGGTACAAGATGTAAAGAGAAATATCTGATTATACTTAGAAACCCGTTTCTTTTAGGAGCTGCGTTTGGATATTCCAGAGTGAATGAGAGTATATGCTGTAAAGAGAAATAACTGCTTCTAAAACCAAAAGGCAGCTATCTAACTGAATGGTTGTCAATGCGTGCACTCAACTTCCAGAGATAAATCCGAGTGTGGATTCAGCAGTCTGCAAACACTTTCTCTGCAGAGTCCCAAAACAGGCGTTTTCAGCCCAATACCGGCATATGGAAGAAACAGCAGTAAGCACAGGGAAATATCTGCTTCTAAATCCAAAACGCAGCTATCTAACAGAACGGTTGTCAATGTGTGCACTCAACTTCCAGAGTTAAAGCCGTGTGTGGATTCAGCAGTCTGCAAACACTTTCTCTGCAGAGTCCCAAAACAGGCGTTTTCAGCCCATTCCCGGCATATGGAAGAAACAGCAGTAAGCACAGGGAAATATCTGCTTCTAAATCCAAAACGCAGCTATCTAACAGAACGGTTGTCAATGTGTGCACTCAACTTCCAGAGTTAAACCCGTGTGTGGATTCAGCAGTCTGCAAACACTTTCTCTGCAGAGTCCCAAAACAGGCGTTTTCAGCCCATTACCGGCATATGGAAGAAACAGCAGTAAGCACAGGGAAATATCTGCTTCTAAATCCAAAACGCAGCTATCTAACAGAACGGTTGTCAATGTGTGCACTCAACTTCCAGAGTTAAACCCGTGTGTGGATTCAGCAGTCTGCAAACTCTTTCTCTGCAGAGTCCCAAAACAGGCGTTTTCAGCCCATTACCGGCATATGGAAGAAACAGCAGTAAGCACAGGGAAATATCTGCTTCTAAATCGAAAACGCAGCTATCTAACAGAACGGTTGTCAATGAGTGCACTCAACTTCCAGAGTTAAACCCGTGTGTGGATTCAGCAGTCTGCAAACACTTTCTCTGCAGAGTCCCAAAACAGGCGTTTTCAGCCCATTACCGGCATATGGAAGAAACAGCAGTAAGCACAGGGAAATATCTGCTTCTAAATCCAAAACGCAGCTATCTAACAGAATGGTTGTCAATGTGTGCACTCAACTTCCAGAGTTAAACCCGTGTGTGGATTCAGCAGTCTGCAAACACTTTCTCTGCAGAGTCCCAAAACAGGCGTTTTCAGCCCATTACCGGCATATGGAAGAAACAGCAGTAAGCACAGGGAAATATCTGCTTCTAAATCCAAAACGCAGCTATCTAACAGAACGGTTGTCAATGTGCGCACTCAACTTCCAGAGTTAAACCCGTGTGTGGATTCAGCAGTCTGCAAACACTTTCTCTGCAGAGTCCCAAAACAGGCGTTTTCAGCCCATTACCGGCATATGGAAGAAACAGCAGTAAGCACAGGGAAATATCTGCTTCTAAATCCAAAACGCAGCTATCTAACAGAACGGTTGTCAATGTGTGCACTCAACTTCCAGAGTTAAACCCGTGTGTGGATTCAGCAGTCTGCAAACACTTTCTGTGCAGAGTCCCAAAACAGGCGTTTTCAGCCCATTACCGGCATATGGAAGAAACAGCAGTAAGCCCAGGGAAATATCTGCTTCTAAATCCAAAACGCAGCTATCTAACAGAACGGTTGTCAATGTGTGCACTCAACTTCCAGAGTTAAACTCGTGTGTGGATTCAGCAGTCTGCAAACCCTTTCACTGCAGAGTCCCAAAACAGGCGTTTTCAGCCCATTACCAGCATATGGAAGAAACAGCAGTAAGCACAGGGAAATATCTGCTTCTAAATCCAAAACGCAGCTATCTAACAGAACGGTTGTCAATGTGCGCACTCAACTTCCAGAGTTAAACCCGTGTGTGGATTCAGCAGTCTGCAAACACTTTCTCTGCAGAGTCCCAAAACAGGCGTTTTCAGCCCATTACCGGCATATGGAAGAAACAGCAGTAAGCACAGGGAAATATCTGCTTCTAAATCCAAAACGCAGCTATCTAACAGAACGGTTGTCAATGTGTGCACTCAACTTCCAGAGTTAAACCCGTGTGTGGATTCAGCAGTCTGCAAACACTTTCTGTGCAGAGTCCCAAAACAGGCGTTTTCAGCCCATTACCGGCATATGGAAGAAACAGCAGTAAGCCCAGGGAAATATCTGCTTCTAAATCCAAAACGCAGCTATCTAACAGAACGGTTGTCAATGTGTGCACTCAACTTCCAGAGTTAAACTCGTGTGTGGATTCAGCAGTCTGCAAACCCTTTCACTGCAGAGTCCCAAAACAGGCGTTTTCAGCCCATTACCGGCATATGGAAGAAACAGCAGTAAGCACAGGGAAATATCTGCTTCTAAATCCAAAACGCAGCTATCTAACAGAACGGTTGTCAATGTGTGCACTCAACTTCCAGAGTTAAACCCGTGTGTGGATTCAGCAGTCTGCAAACACTTTCTCTGCAGAGTCCCAAAACAGGCGTTTTCAGCCCATTACCGGCATATGGAAGAAACAGCAGTAAGCACAGGGAAATATCTGCTTCTAAATCCAAAACGCAGCTATCTAACAGAACGGTTGTCAATGTGTGCACTCAACTTCCAGAGTTAAACCCGTGTGTGGATTCAGCAGTCTGCAAACACTTTCTCTGCAGAGTCCCAAAACAGGCGTTTTCAGCCCATTACCGGCATATGGAAGAAACAGCAGTAAGCCCAGGGAAATATCTGCTTCGAAATCCAAAACGCAGCTATCTAACAGAACGGTTGTCAACGTGTGCACTCAACTTCCAGAGTTAAACCCGTGTGTGGATTCAGCAGTCTGCAAACACATTCTCTGCAGAGTCCCAAAACAGGCGTTTTCAGCACATTACCGGCATATGGAAGAAACAGCAGTAAGCACAGGGAAATATCTGCTTCTAAATCCAAAACGCAGCTATCTAACAGAACGGTTGTCAATGTGTGCACTCAACTTCCAGAGTTAAACCCGTGTGTGGATTCAGCAGTCTGCAAACACTTTCTCTGCAGAGTCCCAAAACAGGCGTTTTCAGCCCATTACCGGCATATGGAAGAAACAGCAGTAAGCCCAGGGAAATATCTGCTTCTAAATCCAAAACGCAGCTATCTAACAGAACGGTTGTCAATGTGTGCACTCAACTTCCAGAGTTAAACCCGTGTGTGGATTCAGCAGTCTGCAAACACTTTCTCTGCAGAGTCCCAAAACAGGCGTTTTCAGCCCATTACCGGCATATGGAAGAAACAGCAGTAAGCACAGGGAAATATCTGCTTCTAAATCCAAAACGCAGCTATCTAACAGAACGGTTGTCAATGTGTGCACTCAACTTCCAGAGTTAAACCCGTGTGTGGATTCAGCAGTCTGCAAACACTTTCTCTGCAGAGTCTCAAAACAGGCCTTTCCGGCCCAGTACCGGCATATATAAGAAAGAGCATTAAGACTGCGTCTAAAACTCAGAAGAATCGTTTCTTTCAAACTGCTTGGCCTTGTGTTCTTTGGCCTAAGGGCGTTGAATCTATGTTTAGATTCAGCGAGATAGAAACACGTTTATTCTAGGAGCTGTCTTTGGATATTCCAGATTGAATGGGAGTATATGCTGTAAAGATAAATATCTGTTTCTAAAACCAAAATGGATCTATCTAGCAGAGTGGTTGTGAATGTGTGCCTTCGGCTTAAAGAGGTAAACTGCTCTTCTCATGCAGCACTTTAGAAACCCTTTATATGCAAATTCTCATACAGACCTTTCCGGCAAAACACCAGCCTATAGGAAATAGCAGTAAGACTGCATCTTTAACATGGAAGAAACTGTTTTCAAACTGCTCTGCTGTGTGTTCATTCATATAAGAGACTTGAATATATGTTCAGATTCAGCTAGTTAGCAACACGTTTCTTCCAGGAGCTGTGTTTGCCTATTCCAGAGTATACTGGAGTATAAGATGTAAAGACAAATGTCTCGTTCCAAAAGAAAAACGGATGATCTAATGGAATGGTTGTCAATGTGTGCATTCAACTTACTGAGCTAAACTGCTGTTTGTATGCAGCAGTTTAGAAAACATTTCTGTGTAGATTCTCAAACAGACATTTCCAGCAAAATACCGGCCTATAAGAAATAGCAGTAAGACTGCGTCTAAAACTCAGAGGGAACGTTTCTTTCAAACTGCTCTGCAGTGTGTTCGTTCACCAAAGGTCGTTGAATCTATGTTTGGATTCAGCGAGTTTGAAACACGTTTATTCTAGGAGCTGCATTTCGATATTCCAGAGTGTATGGGAGTAAATGCTGTAAAGAGAAATATCTGTTTCTAAAACCAAAACGGAGCTATCTAACAGAATGGTTGTGAATGTGTGCATTCAACTTAAAGGGTTAATCTGCTCTTCTTAGGCAGCAGTTTAGAAACCCTTTATATGCAAATTCTAAAATCAACATTTGCAGCAAAACACCAGCCTAAAAGAAGTAGCAGTAAGACTGCATCTATAACATAGAAGAAACGTTTTCTTCAAAATGCTCTGCTCTGTGTTCATTCACCTAAGAGTCTTGAGTATATGTTCAGATTCAGCGAGTAAGAAACACGTTTCTTCCAGGAGCTGCATTTGCATATTCCAGAGTGTACTGGAGTATAAGGTTTAAAGTGAAATATCTGGTTCTAAAACAAACACGGAGCCATCTAACAGAATGGTTGTCACTGTGTGCATTCAGCTTATTGAGATAAACTGTTGTTTCTATGCAGCAGTTTAGAAAAGATTTTTGTGCAGATTCTAAAACAGACATTCCCAGCAAAATACCGGCCTCTAAGAAATAGCAATAAGACTGCGTCTAAAACTCAAATAAAACGTTTCTTTCAAACTGCTGTGCTGTGTGTTCGTTCACCTAAGGGAGTTGAATCTATGTTTAGATTCAGCGACTTAGAAACACGTCTATTCTGGGAGCTGTGTTTGGCTATTCCAGAATGAATGGGAGTATATGCTGTAACTAGAAACACAGGCTTCTAAAACCAAAACGGAGATAGCTAACAGAATGATTGTGAATGAGGGCATTCAACTTAACGAATTAAACTGCTCCACTTAAGCAGCAGTTTACAAACCATTTATATGGAAATTCTAAAAGCAACATTTCCAGGAAAACACCAGCCTAAAAGCAATGGCAGTAACAGTGCATCTATAACATAGAAGAAATGTTTTTTTCAAACTCCTCTGCTGTGTGTTCATTCACCTAAGAGACTTCAATATATGCACAGATTCAGCGAGTTACAAACACGTTTCTTCCAGGAGCTGCGTATGCATATATCAGAGTGTACTGGGGTACAAGATGTAAAGAGAAATATCTGATTATACTTAGAAACCCGTTTCTTTTAGGAGCTGCGTTTGGATATTCCAGAGTGAATGAGAGTATATGCTGTAAAGAGAAATAACTGCTTCTAAAACCAAAAGGCAGCTATCTAACTGAATGGTTGTCAATGCGTGCACTCAACTTCCAGAGATAAATCCGAGTGTGGATTCAGCAGTCTGCAAACACTTTCTCTGCAGAGTCCCAAAACAGGCGTTTTCAGCCCAATACCGGCATATGGAAGAAACAGCAGTAAGCACAGGGAAATATCTGCTTCTAAATCCAAAACGCAGCTATCTAACAGAACGGTTGTCAATGTGTGCACTCAACTTCCAGAGTTAAAGCCGTGTGTGGATTCAGCAGTCTGCAAACACTTTCTCTGCAGAGTCCCAAAACAGGCGTTTTCAGCCCATTCCCGGCATATGGAAGAAACAGCAGTAAGCACAGGGAAATATCTGCTTCTAAATCCAAAACGCAGCTATCTAACAGAACGGTTGTCAATGTGTGCACTCAACTTCCAGAGTTAAACCCGTGTGTGGATTCAGCAGTCTGCAAACACTTTCTCTGCAGAGTCCCAAAACAGGCGTTTTCAGCCCATTACCGGCATATGGAAGAAACAGCAGTAAGCACAGGGAAATATCTGCTTCTAAATCCAAAACGCAGCTATCTAACAGAACGGTTGTCAATGTGTGCACTCAACTTCCAGAGTTAAACCCGTGTGTGGATTCAGCAGTCTGCAAACTCTTTCTCTGCAGAGTCCCAAAACAGGCGTTTTCAGCCCATTACCGGCATATGGAAGAAACAGCAGTAAGCACAGGGAAATATCTGCTTCTAAATCGAAAACGCAGCTATCTAACAGAACGGTTGTCAATGAGTGCACTCAACTTCCAGAGTTAAACCCGTGTGTGGATTCAGCAGTCTGCAAACACTTTCTCTGCAGAGTCCCAAAACAGGCGTTTTCAGCCCATTACCGGCATATGGAAGAAACAGCAGTAAGCACAGGGAAATATCTGCTTCTAAATCCAAAACGCAGCTATCTAACAGAACGGTTGTCAATGTGCGCACTCAACTTCCAGAGTTAAACCCGTGTGTGGATTCAGCAGTCTGCAAACACTTTCTCTGCAGAGTCCCAAAACAGGCGTTTTCAGCCCATTACCGGCATATGGAAGAAACAGCAGTAAGCACAGGGAAATATCTGCTTCTAAATCCAAAACGCAGCTATCTAACAGAACGGTTGTCAATGTGTGCACTCAACTTCCAGAGTTAAACCCGTGTGTGGATTCAGCAGTCTGCAAACACTTTCTGTGCAGAGTCCCAAAACAGGCGTTTTCAGCCCATTACCGGCATATGGAAGAAACAGCAGTAAGCCCAGGGAAATATCTGCTTCGAAATCCAAAACGCAGCTATCTAACAGAACGGTTGTCAACGTGTGCACTCAACTTCCAGAGTTAAACCCGTGTGTGGATTCAGCAGTCTGCAAACACATTCTCTGCAGAGTCCCAAAACAGGCGTTTTCAGCCCATTACCGGCATATGGAAGAAACAGCAGTAAGCACAGGGAAATATCTGCTTCTAAATCCAAAACGCAGCTATCTAACAGAACGGTTGTCAATGTGTGCACTCAACTTCCAGAGTTAAACCCGTGTGTGGATTCAGCAGTCTGCAAACACTTTCTCTGCAGAGTCCCAAAACAGGCGTTTTCAGCCCATTACCGGCATATGGAAGAAACAGCAGTAAGCCCAGGGAAATATCTGCTTCTAAATCCAAAACGCAGCTATCTAACAGAACGGTTGTCAATGTGTGCACTCAACTTCCAGAGTTAAACCCGTGTGTGGATTCAGCAGTCTGCAAACACTTTCTCTGCAGAGTCCCAAAACAGGCGTTTTCAGCCCATTACCGGCATATGGAAGAAACAGCAGTAAGCACAGGGAAATATCTGCTTCTAAATCCAAAACGCAGCTATCTAACAGAACGGTTGTCAATGTGTGCACTCAACTTCCAGAGTTAAACCCGTGTGTGGATTCAGCAGTCTGCAAACACTTTCTCTGCAGAGTCTCAAAACAGGCCTTTCCGGCCCAGTACCGGCATATATAAGAAAGAGCATTAAGACTGCGTCTAAAACTCAGAAGAATCGTTTCTTTCAAACTGCTTGGCCTTGTGTTCTTTGGCCTAAGGGCGTTGAATCTATGTTTAGATTCAGCGAGATAGAAACACGTTTATTCTAGGAGCTGTCTTTGGATATTCCAGATTGAATGGGAGTATATGCTGTAAAGATAAATATCTGTTTCTAAAACCAAAATGGATCTATCTAGCAGAGTGGTTGTGAATGTGTGCCTTCGGCTTAAAGAGGTAAACTGCTCTTCTCATGCAGCACTTTAGAAACCCTTTATATGCAAATTCTCATACAGACCTTTCCGGCAAAACACCAGCCTATAGGAAATAGCAGTAAGACTGCATCTTTAACATGGAAGAAACTGTTTTCAAACTGCTCTGCTGTGTGTTCATTCATATAAGAGACTTGAATATATGTTCAGATTCAGCTAGTTAGCAACACGTTTCTTCCAGGAGCTGTGTTTGCCTATTCCAGAGTATACTGGAGTATAAGATGTAAAGACAAATGTCTCGTTCCAAAAGAAAAACGGATGATCTAATGGAATGGTTGTCAATGTGTGCATTCAACTTACTGAGCTAAACTGCTGTTTGTATGCAGCAGTTTAGAAAACATTTCTGTGTAGATTCTCAAACAGACATTTCCAGCAAAATACCGGCCTATAAGAAATAGCAGTAAGACTGCGTCTAAAACTCAGAGGGAACGTTTCTTTCAAACTGCTCTGCAGTGTGTTCGTTCACCAAAGGTCGTTGAATCTATGTTTGGATTCAGCGAGTTTGAAACACGTTTATTCTAGGAGCTGCATTTCGATATTCCAGAGTGTATGGGAGTAAATGCTGTAAAGAGAAATATCTGTTTCTAAAACCAAAACGGAGCTATCTAACAGAATGGTTGTGAATGTGTGCATTCAACTTAAAGGGTTAATCTGCTCTTCTTAGGCAGCAGTTTAGAAACCCTTTATATGCAAATTCTAAAATCAACATTTGCAGCAAAACACCAGCCTAAAAGAAGTAGCAGTAAGACTGCATCTATAACATAGAAGAAACGTTTTCTTCAAAATGCTCTGCTCTGTGTTCATTCACCTAAGAGTCTTGAGTATATGTTCAGATTCAGCGAGTAAGAAACACGTTTCTTCCAGGAGCTGCATTTGCATATTCCAGAGTGTACTGGAGTATAAGGTTTAAAGTGAAATATCTGGTTCTAAAACAAACACGGAGCCATCTAACAGAATGGTTGTCACTGTGTGCATTCAGCTTATTGAGATAAACTGTTGTTTCTATGCAGCAGTTTAGAAAAGATTTTTGTGCAGATTCTAAAACAGACATTCCCAGCAAAATACCGGCCTCTAAGAAATAGCAATAAGACTGCGTCTAAAACTCAAATAAAACGTTTCTTTCAAACTGCTGTGCTGTGTGTTCGTTCACCTAAGGGAGTTGAATCTATGTTTAGATTCAGCGACTTAGAAACACGTCTATTCTGGGAGCTGTGTTTGGCTATTCCAGAATGAATGGGAGTATATGCTGTAACTAGAAACACAGGCTTCTAAAACCAAAACGGAGATAGCTAACAGAATGATTGTGAATGAGGGCATTCAACTTAACGAATTAAACTGCTCCACTTAAGCAGCAGTTTACAAACCATTTATATGGAAATTCTAAAAGCAACATTTCCAGGAAAACACCAGCCTAAAAGCAATGGCAGTAACAGTGCATCTATAACATAGAAGAAATGTTTTTTTCAAACTCCTCTGCTGTGTGTTCATTCACCTAAGAGACTTCAATATATGCACAGATTCAGCGAGTTACAAACACGTTTCTTCCAGGAGCTGCGTATGCATATATCAGAGTGTACTGGGGTACAAGATGTAAAGAGAAATATCTGATTATACTTAGAAACCCGTTTCTTTTAGGAGCTGCGTTTGGATATTCCAGAGTGAATGAGAGTATATGCTGTAAAGAGAAATAACTGCTTCTAAAACCAAAAGGCAGCTATCTAACTGAATGGTTGTCAATGCGTGCACTCAACTTCCAGAGATAAATCCGAGTGTGGATTCAGCAGTCTGCAAACACTTTCTCTGCAGAGTCCCAAAACAGGCGTTTTCAGCCCAATACCGGCATATGGAAGAAACAGCAGTAAGCACAGGGAAATATCTGCTTCTAAATCCAAAACGCAGCTATCTAACAGAACGGTTGTCAATGTGTGCACTCAACTTCCAGAGTTAAAGCCGTGTGTGGATTCAGCAGTCTGCAAACACTTTCTCTGCAGAGTCCCAAAACAGGCGTTTTCAGCCCATTCCCGGCATATGGAAGAAACAGCAGTAAGCACAGGGAAATATCTGCTTCTAAATCCAAAACGCAGCTATCTAACAGAACGGTTGTCAATGTGTGCACTCAACTTCCAGAGTTAAACCCGTGTGTGGATTCAGCAGTCTGCAAACACTTTCTCTGCAGAGTCCCAAAACAGGCGTTTTCAGCCCATTACCGGCATATGGAAGAAACAGCAGTAAGCACAGGGAAATATCTGCTTCTAAATCCAAAACGCAGCTATCTAACAGAACGGTTGTCAATGTGTGCACTCAACTTCCAGAGTTAAACCCGTGTGTGGATTCAGCAGTCTGCAAACTCTTTCTCTGCAGAGTCCCAAAACAGGCGTTTTCAGCCCATTACCGGCATATGGAAGAAACAGCAGTAAGCACAGGGAAATATCTGCTTCTAAATCGAAAACGCAGCTATCTAACAGAACGGTTGTCAATGAGTGCACTCAACTTCCAGAGTTAAACCCGTGTGTGGATTCAGCAGTCTGCAAACACTTTCTCTGCAGAGTCCCAAAACAGGCGTTTTCAGCCCATTACCGGCATATGGAAGAAACAGCAGTAAGCACAGGGAAATATCTGCTTCTAAATCCAAAACGCAGCTATCTAACAGAATGGTTGTCAATGTGTGCACTCAACTTCCAGAGTTAAACCCGTGTGTGGATTCAGCAGTCTGCAAACACTTTCTCTGCAGAGTCCCAAAACAGGCGTTTTCAGCCCATTACCGGCATATGGAAGAAACAGCAGTAAGCACAGGGAAATATCTGCTTCTAAATCCAAAACGCAGCTATCTAACAGAACGGTTGTCAATGTGCGCACTCAACTTCCAGAGTTAAACCCGTGTGTGGATTCAGCAGTCTGCAAACACTTTCTCTGCAGAGTCCCAAAACAGGCGTTTTCAGCCCATTACCGGCATATGGAAGAAACAGCAGTAAGCACAGGGAAATATCTGCTTCTAAATCCAAAACGCAGCTATCTAACAGAACGGTTGTCAATGTGTGCACTCAACTTCCAGAGTTAAACCCGTGTGTGGATTCAGCAGTCTGCAAACACTTTCTGTGCAGAGTCCCAAAACAGGCGTTTTCAGCCCATTACCGGCATATGGAAGAAACAGCAGTAAGCCCAGGGAAATATCTGCTTCTAAATCCAAAACGCAGCTATCTAACAGAACGGTTGTCAATGTGTGCACTCAACTTCCAGAGTTAAACTCGTGTGTGGATTCAGCAGTCTGCAAACCCTTTCACTGCAGAGTCCCAAAACAGGCGTTTTCAGCCCATTACCGGCATATGGAAGAAACAGCAGTAAGCACAGGGAAATATCTGCTTCTAAATCCAAAACGCAGCTATCTAACAGAACGGTTGTCAATGTGTGCACTCAACTTCCAGAGTTAAACCCGTGTGTGGATTCAGCAGTCTGCAAACACTTTCTCTGCAGAGTCCCAAAACAGGCGTTTTCAGCCCATTACCGGCATATGGAAGAAACAGCAGTAAGCACAGGGAAATATCTGCTTCTAAATCCAAAACGCAGCTATCTAACAGAACGGTTGTCAATGTGTGCACTCAACTTCCAGAGTTAAACCCGTGTGTGGATTCAGCAGTCTGCAAACACTTTCTCTGCAGAGTCCCAAAACAGGCGTTTTCAGCCCATTACCGGCATATGGAAGAAACAGCAGTAAGCCCAGGGAAATATCTGCTTCGAAATCCAAAACGCAGCTATCTAACAGAACGGTTGTCAACGTGTGCACTCAACTTCCAGAGTTAAACCCGTGTGTGGATTCAGCAGTCTGCAAACACATTCTCTGCAGAGTCCCAAAACAGGCGTTTTCAGCACATTACCGGCATATGGAAGAAACAGCAGTAAGCACAGGGAAATATCTGCTTCTAAATCCAAAACGCAGCTATCTAACAGAACGGTTGTCAATGTGTGCACTCAACTTCCAGAGTTAAACCCGTGTGTGGATTCAGCAGTCTGCAAACACTTTCTCTGCAGAGTCCCAAAACAGGCGTTTTCAGCCCATTACCGGCATATGGAAGAAACAGCAGTAAGCCCAGGGAAATATCTGCTTCTAAATCCAAAACGCAGCTATCTAACAGAACGGTTGTCAATGTGTGCACTCAACTTCCAGAGTTAAACCCGTGTGTGGATTCAGCAGTCTGCAAACACTTTCTCTGCAGAGTCCCAAAACAGGCGTTTTCAGCCCATTACCGGCATATGGAAGAAACAGCAGTAAGCACAGGGAAATATCTGCTTCTAAATCCAAAACGCAGCTATCTAACAGAACGGTTGTCAATGTGTGCACTCAACTTCCAGAGTTAAACCCGTGTGTGGATTCAGCAGTCTGCAAACACTTTCTCTGCAGAGTCTCAAAACAGGCCTTTCCGGCCCAGTACCGGCATATATAAGAAAGAGCATTAAGACTGCGTCTAAAACTCAGAAGAATCGTTTCTTTCAAACTGCTTGGCCTTGTGTTCTTTGGCCTAAGGGCGTTGAATCTATGTTTAGATTCAGCGAGATAGAAACACGTTTATTCTAGGAGCTGTCTTTGGATATTCCAGATTGAATGGGAGTATATGCTGTAAAGATAAATATCTGTTTCTAAAACCAAAATGGATCTATCTAGCAGAGTGGTTGTGAATGTGTGCCTTCGGCTTAAAGAGGTAAACTGCTCTTCTCATGCAGCACTTTAGAAACCCTTTATATGCAAATTCTCATACAGACCTTTCCGGCAAAACACCAGCCTATAGGAAATAGCAGTAAGACTGCATCTTTAACATGGAAGAAACTGTTTTCAAACTGCTCTGCTGTGTGTTCATTCATATAAGAGACTTGAATATATGTTCAGATTCAGCTAGTTAGCAACACGTTTCTTCCAGGAGCTGTGTTTGCCTATTCCAGAGTATACTGGAGTATAAGATGTAAAGACAAATGTCTCGTTCCAAAAGAAAAACGGATGATCTAATGGAATGGTTGTCAATGTGTGCATTCAACTTACTGAGCTAAACTGCTGTTTGTATGCAGCAGTTTAGAAAACATTTCTGTGTAGATTCTCAAACAGACATTTCCAGCAAAATACCGGCCTATAAGAAATAGCAGTAAGACTGCGTCTAAAACTCAGAGGGAACGTTTCTTTCAAACTGCTCTGCAGTGTGTTCGTTCACCAAAGGTCGTTGAATCTATGTTTGGATTCAGCGAGTTTGAAACACGTTTATTCTAGGAGCTGCATTTCGATATTCCAGAGTGTATGGGAGTAAATGCTGTAAAGAGAAATATCTGTTTCTAAAACCAAAACGGAGCTATCTAACAGAATGGTTGTGAATGTGTGCATTCAACTTAAAGGGTTAATCTGCTCTTCTTAGGCAGCAGTTTAGAAACCCTTTATATGCAAATTCTAAAATCAACATTTGCAGCAAAACACCAGCCTAAAAGAAGTAGCAGTAAGACTGCATCTATAACATAGAAGAAACGTTTTCTTCAAAATGCTCTGCTCTGTGTTCATTCACCTAAGAGTCTTGAGTATATGTTCAGATTCAGCGAGTAAGAAACACGTTTCTTCCAGGAGCTGCATTTGCATATTCCAGAGTGTACTGGAGTATAAGGTTTAAAGTGAAATATCTGGTTCTAAAACAAACACGGAGCCATCTAACAGAATGGTTGTCACTGTGTGCATTCAGCTTATTGAGATAAACTGTTGTTTCTATGCAGCAGTTTAGAAAAGATTTTTGTGCAGATTCTAAAACAGACATTCCCAGCAAAATACCGGCCTCTAAGAAATAGCAATAAGACTGCGTCTAAAGCTCAAATAAAACGTTTCTTTCAAACTGCTGTGCTGTGTGTTCGTTCACCTAAGGGAGTTGAATCTATGTTTAGATTCAGCGACTTAGAAACACGTCTATTCTGGGAGCTGTGTTTGGCTATTCCAGAATGAATGGGAGTATATGCTGTAACTAGAAACACAGGCTTCTAAAACCAAAACGGAGATAGCTAACAGAATGATTGTGAATGAGGGCATTCAACTTAACGAATTAAACTGCTCCACTTAAGCAGCAGTTTACAAACCATTTATATGGAAATTCTAAAAGCAACATTTCCAGGAAAACACCAGCCTAAAAGCAATGGCAGTAACAGTGCATCTATAACATAGAAGAAATGTTTTTTTCAAACTCCTCTGCTGTGTGTTCATTCACCTAAGAGACTTCAATATATGCACAGATTCAGCGAGTTACAAACACGTTTCTTCCAGGAGCTGCGTATGCATATATCAGAGTGTACTGGGGTACAAGATGTAAAGAGAAATATCTGATTATACTTAGAAACCCGTTTCTTTTAGGAGCTGCGTTTGGATATTCCAGAGTGAATGAGAGTATATGCTGTAAAGAGAAATAACTGCTTCTAAAACCAAAAGGCAGCTATCTAACTGAATGGTTGTCAATGCGTGCACTCAACTTCCAGAGATAAATCCGAGTGTGGATTCAGCAGTCTGCAAACACTTTCTCTGCAGAGTCCCAAAACAGGCGTTTTCAGCCCAATACCGGCATATGGAAGAAACAGCAGTAAGCACAGGGAAATATCTGCTTCTAAATCCAAAACGCAGCTATCTAACAGAACGGTTGTCAATGTGTGCACTCAACTTCCAGAGTTAAAGCCGTGTGTGGATTCAGCAGTCTGCAAACACTTTCTCTGCAGAGTCCCAAAACAGGCGTTTTCAGCCCATTCCCGGCATATGGAAGAAACAGCAGTAAGCACAGGGAAATATCTGCTTCTAAATCCAAAACGCAGCTATCTAACAGAACGGTTGTCAATGTGTGCACTCAACTTCCAGAGTTAAACCCGTGTGTGGATTCAGCAGTCTGCAAACACTTTCTCTGCAGAGTCCCAAAACAGGCGTTTTCAGCCCATTACCGGCATATGGAAGAAACAGCAGTAAGCACAGGGAAATATCTGCTTCTAAATCCAAAACGCAGCTATCTAACAGAACGGTTGTCAATGTGTGCACTCAACTTCCAGAGTTAAACCCGTGTGTGGATTCAGCAGTCTGCAAACTCTTTCTCTGCAGAGTCCCAAAACAGGCGTTTTCAGCCCATTACCGGCATATGGAAGAAACAGCAGTAAGCACAGGGAAATATCTGCTTCTAAATCGAAAACGCAGCTATCTAACAGAACGGTTGTCAATGAGTGCACTCAACTTCCAGAGTTAAACCCGTGTGTGGATTCAGCAGTCTGCAAACACTTTCTCTGCAGAGTCCCAAAACAGGCGTTTTCAGCCCATTACCGGCATATGGAAGAAACAGCAGTAAGCACAGGGAAATATCTGCTTCTAAATCCAAAACGCAGCTATCTAACAGAACGGTTGTCAATGTGTGCACTCAACTTCCAGAGTTAAACCCGTGTGTGGATTCAGCAGTCTGCAAACACTTTCTCTGCAGAGTCCCAAAACAGGCGTTTTCAGCCCATTACCGGCATATGGAAGAAACAGCAGTAAGCACAGGGAAATATCTGCTTCTAAATCCAAAACGCAGCTATCTAACAGAACGGTTGTCAATGTGCGCACTCAACTTCCAGAGTTAAACCCGTGTGTGGATTCAGCAGTCTGCAAACACTTTCTCTGCAGAGTCCCAAAACAGGCGTTTTCAGCCCATTACCGGCATATGGAAGAAACAGCAGTAAGCACAGGGAAATATCTGCTTCTAAATCCAAAACGCAGCTATCTAACAGAACGGTTGTCAATGTGTGCACTCAACTTCCAGAGTTAAACCCGTGTGTGGATTCAGCAGTCTGCAAACACTTTCTGTGCAGAGTCCCAAAACAGGCGTTTTCAGCCCATTACCGGCATATGGAAGAAACAGCAGTAACCCCAGGGAAATATCTGCTTCTAAATCCAAAACGCAGCTATCTAACAGAACGGTTGTCAATGTGTGCACTCAACTTCCAGAGTTAAACTCGTGTGTGGATTCAGCAGTCTGCAAACCCTTTCACTGCAGAGTCCCAAAACAGGCGTTTTCAGCCCATTACCGGCATATGGAAGAAACAGCAGTAAGCACAGGGAAATATCTGCTTCTAAATCCAAAACGCAGCTATCTAACAGAACGGTTGTCAATGTGTGCACTCAACTTCCAGAGTTAAACCCGTGTGTGGATTCAGCAGTCTGCAAACACTTTCTCTGCAGAGTCCCAAAACAGGCGTTTTCAGCCCATTACCGGCATATGGAAGAAACAGCAGTAAGCACAGGGAAATATCTGCTTCTAAATCCAAAACGCAGCTATCTAACAGAACGGTTGTCAATGTGTGCACTCAACTTCCAGAGTTAAACCCGTGTGTGGATTCAGCAGTCTGCAAACACTTTCTCTGCAGAGTCCCAAAACAGGCGTTTTCAGCCCATTACCGGCATATGGAAGAAACAGCAGTAAGCCCAGGGAAATATCTGCTTCTAAATCCAAAACGCAGCTATCTAACAGAACGGTTGTCAATGTGTGCACTCAACTTCCAGAGTTAAACCCGTGTGTGGATTCAGCAGTCTGCAAACACATTCTCTGCAGAGTCCCAAAACAGGCGTTTTCAGCCCATTACCGGCATATGGAAGAAACAGCAGTAAGCACAGGGAAATATCTGCTTCTAAATCCAAAACGCAGCTATCTAACAGAACGGTTGTCAATGTGTGCACTCAACTTCCAGAGTTAAACCCGTGTGTGGATTCAGCAGTCTGCAAACACTTTCTCTGCAGAGTCCCAAAACAGGCGTTTTCAGCCCATTACCGGCATATGGAAGAAACAGCAGTAAGCCCAGGGAAATATCTGCTTCTAAATCCAAAACGCAGCTATCTAACAGAACGGTTGTCAATGTGTGCACTCAACTTCCAGAGTTAAACCCGTGTGTGGATTCAGCAGTCTGCAAACACTTTCTCTGCAGAGTCCCAAAACAGTCGTTTTCAGCCCATTACCGGCATATGGAAGAAACAGCAGTAAGCACAGGGAAATATCTGCTTCTAAATCCAAAACGCAGCTATCTAACAGAACGGTTGTCAATGTGTGCACTCAACTTCCAGAGTTAAACCCGTGTGTGGATTCAGCAGTCTGCAAACACTTTCTCTGCAGAGTCCCAAAACAGGCGTTTTCAGCCCATTACCGGCATATGGAAGAAACAGCAGTAAGCCCAGGGAAATATCTGCTTCTAAATCCAAAACGCAGCTATCTAACAGAACGGTTGTCAATGTGTGCACTCAACTTCCAGAGTTAAACCCGTGTGTGGATTCAACAGTCTGCAAACTCTTTCTCTGCAGAGTCCCAAAACAGGCGTTTTCAGCCCATTACCGGCATATGGAAGAAACAGCAGTAAACACAGGGAAATATCTGCTTCTAAATCCAAAACGCAGCTATCTAACAGAACGGTTGTCAATGTGTGCACTCAACTTCCAGAGTTAAACCCGTGTGTGGATTCAGCAGTCTGCAAACACTTTCTCTGCAGAGTCCCAAAACAGGCGTTTTCAGCCCATTACCGGCATATGGAAGAAACAGCAGTAAGCCCAGGGAAATATCTGCTTCTAAATCCAAAACGCAGCTATCTAACAGAACGGTTGTCAATGTGTGCACTCAACTTCCAGAGTTAAACCCGTGTGTGGATTCAGCAGTCTGCAAACACTTTCTGTGCAGAGTCCCAAAACAGGCGTTTTCAGCCCATTACCGGCATATGGAAGAAACAGCAGTAAGCCCAGGGAAATATCTGCTTCTAAATCCAAAACGCAGCTATCTAACAGAACGGTTGTCAATGTGTGCACTCAACTTCCAGAGTTAAACCCGTGTGTGGATTCAGCAGTCTGCAAACACTTTCTCTGCAGAGTCCCAAAACAGGCGTTTTCAGCCCATTACCGGCATATGGAAGAAACAGCAGTAAGCACAGGGAAATATCTGCTTCTAAATCCAAAACGCAGCTATCTAACAGAACGGTTGTCAATGTGTGCACTCAACTTCCAGAGTTAAACTCGTGTGTGGATTCAGCAGTCTGCAAACCCTTTCACTGCAGAGTCCCAAAACAGGCGTTTTCAGCCCATTACTGGCATATGGAAGAAACAGCAGTAAGCACAGGGAAATATCTGCTTCTAAATCCAAAACGCAGCTATCTAACAGAACGGTTGTCAATGTGTGCACTCAACTTCCAGAGTTAAACCCGTGTGTGGATTCAGCAGTCTGCAAACACTTTCTCTGCAGAGTCCCAAAACAGGCATTTTCAGCCCATTACCGGCATATGGAAGAAACAGCAGTAAGCACAGGGAAATATCTGCTTCTAAATCCAAAACGCAGCTATCTAACAGAACGGTTGTCAATGTGTGCACTCAACTTCCAGAGTTAAACCCGTGTGTGGATTCAGCAGTCTGCAAACACTTTCTCTGCAGAGTCCCAAAACAGGCGTTTTCAGCCCATTACCGGCATATGGAAGAAACAGCAGTAAGCCCAGGGAAATATCTGCTTCGAAATCCAAAACGCAGCTATCTAACAGAACGGTTGTCAACGTGTGCACTCAACTTCCAGAGTTAAACCCGTGTGTGGATTCAGCAGTCTGCAAACACATTCTCTGCAGAGTCCCAAAACAGGCGTTTTCAGCACATTACCGGCATATGGAAGAAACAGCAGTAAGCACAGGGAAATATCTGCTTCTAAATCCAAAACGCAGCTATCTAACAGAACGGTTGTCAATGTGTGCACTCAACTTCCAGAGTTAAACCCGTGTGTGGATTCAGCAGTCTGCAAACACTTTCTCTGCAGAGTCCCAAAACAGGCGTTTTCAGCCCATTACCGGCATATGGAAGAAACAGCAGTAAGCCCAGGGAAATATCTGCTTCTAAATCCAAAACGCAGCTATCTAACAGAACGGTTGTCAATGTGTGCACTCAACTTCCAGAGTTAAACCCGTGTGTGGATTCAGCAGTCTGCAAACACTTTCTCTGCAGAGTCCCAAAACAGGCGTTTTCAGCCCATTACCGGCATATGGAAGAAACAGCAGTAAGCACAGGGAAATATCTGCTTCTAAATCCAAAACGCAGCTATCTAACAGAACGGTTGTCAATGTGTGCACTCAACTTCCAGAGTTAAACCCGTGTGTGGATTCAGCAGTCTGCAAACACTTTCTCTGCAGAGTCTCAAAACAGGCCTTTCCGGCCCAGTACCGGCATATATAAGAAAGAGCATTAAGACTGCGTCTAAAACTCAGAAGAATCGTTTCTTTCAAACTGCTTGGCCTTGTGTTCTTTGGCCTAAGGGCGTTGAATCTATGTTTAGATTCAGCGAGATAGAAACACGTTTATTCTAGGAGCTGTCTTTGGATATTCCAGATTGAATGGGAGTATATGCTGTAAAGATAAATATCTGTTTCTAAAACCAAAATGGATCTATCTAGCAGAGTGGTTGTGAATGTGTGCCTTCGGCTTAAAGAGGTAAACTGCTCTTCTCATGCAGCACTTTAGAAACCCTTTATATGCAAATTCTCATACAGACCTTTCCGGCAAAACACCAGCCTATAGGAAATAGCAGTAAGACTGCATCTTTAACATGGAAGAAACTGTTTTCAAACTGCTCTGCTGTGTGTTCATTCATATAAGAGACTTGAATATATGTTCAGATTCAGCTAGTTAGCAACACGTTTCTTCCAGGAGCTGTGTTTGCCTATTCCAGAGTATACTGGAGTATAAGATGTAAAGACAAATGTCTCGTTCCAAAAGAAAAACGGATGATCTAATGGAATGGTTGTCAATGTGTGCATTCAACTTACTGAGCTAAACTGCTGTTTGTATGCAGCAGTTTAGAAAACATTTCTGTGTAGATTCTCAAACAGACATTTCCAGCAAAATACCGGCCTATAAGAAATAGCAGTAAGACTGCGTCTAAAACTCAGAGGGAACGTTTCTTTCAAACTGCTCTGCAGTGTGTTCGTTCACCAAAGGTCGTTGAATCTATGTTTGGATTCAGCGAGTTTGAAACACGTTTATTCTAGGAGCTGCATTTCGATATTCCAGAGTGTATGGGAGTAAATGCTGTAAAGAGAAATATCTGTTTCTAAAACCAAAACGGAGCTATCTAACAGAATGGTTGTGAATGTGTGCATTCAACTTAAAGGGTTAATCTGCTCTTCTTAGGCAGCAGTTTAGAAACCCTTTATATGCAAATTCTAAAATCAACATTTGCAGCAAAACACCAGCCTAAAAGAAGTAGCAGTAAGACTGCATCTATAACATAGAAGAAACGTTTTCTTCAAAATGCTCTGCTCTGTGTTCATTCACCTAAGAGTCTTGAGTATATGTTCAGATTCAGCGAGTAAGAAACACGTTTCTTCCAGGAGCTGCATTTGCATATTCCAGAGTGTACTGGAGTATAAGGTTTAAAGTGAAATATCTGGTTCTAAAACAAACACGGAGCCATCTAACAGAATGGTTGTCACTGTGTGCATTCAGCTTATTGAGATAAACTGTTGTTTCTATGCAGCAGTTTAGAAAAGATTTTTGTGCAGATTCTAAAACAGACATTCCCAGCAAAATACCGGCCTCTAAGAAATAGCAATAAGACTGCGTCTAAAGCTCAAATAAAACGTTTCTTTCAAACTGCTGTGCTGTGTGTTCGTTCACCTAAGGGAGTTGAATCTATGTTTAGATTCAGCGACTTAGAAACACGTCTATTCTGGGAGCTGTGTTTGGCTATTCCAGAATGAATGGGAGTATATGCTGTAACTAGAAACACAGGCTTCTAAAACCAAAACGGAGATAGCTAACAGAATGATTGTGAATGAGGGCATTCAACTTAACGAATTAAACTGCTCCACTTAAGCAGCAGTTTACAAACCATTTATATGGAAATTCTAAAAGCAACATTTCCAGGAAAACACCAGCCTAAAAGCAATGGCAGTAACAGTGCATCTATAACATAGAAGAAATGTTTTTTTCAAACTCCTCTGCTGTGTGTTCATTCACCTAAGAGACTTCAATATATGCACAGATTCAGCGAGTTACAAACACGTTTCTTCCAGGAGCTGCGTATGCATATATCAGAGTGTACTGGGGTACAAGATGTAAAGAGAAATATCTGATTATACTTAGAAACCCGTTTCTTTTAGGAGCTGCGTTTGGATATTCCAGAGTGAATGAGAGTATATGCTGTAAAGAGAAATAACTGCTTCTAAAACCAAAAGGCAGCTATCTAACTGAATGGTTGTCAATGCGTGCACTCAACTTCCAGAGATAAATCCGAGTGTGGATTCAGCAGTCTGCAAACACTTTCTCTGCAGAGTCCCAAAACAGGCGTTTTCAGCCCAATACCGGCATATGGAAGAAACAGCAGTAAGCACAGGGAAATATCTGCTTCTAAATCCAAAACGCAGCTATCTAACAGAACGGTTGTCAATGTGTGCACTCAACTTCCAGAGTTAAAGCCGTGTGTGGATTCAGCAGTCTGCAAACACTTTCTCTGCAGAGTCCCAAAACAGGCGTTTTCAGCCCATTCCCGGCATATGGAAGAAACAGCAGTAAGCACAGGGAAATATCTGCTTCTAAATCCAAAACGCAGCTATCTAACAGAACGGTTGTCAATGTGTGCACTCAACTTCCAGAGTTAAACCCGTGTGTGGATTCAGCAGTCTGCAAACACTTTCTCTGCAGAGTCCCAAAACAGGCGTTTTCAGCCCATTACCGGCATATGGAAGAAACAGCAGTAAGCACAGGGAAATATCTGCTTCTAAATCCAAAACGCAGCTATCTAACAGAACGGTTGTCAATGTGTGCACTCAACTTCCAGAGTTAAACCCGTGTGTGGATTCAGCAGTCTGCAAACTCTTTCTCTGCAGAGTCCCAAAACAGGCGTTTTCAGCCCATTACCGGCATATGGAAGAAACAGCAGTAAGCACAGGGAAATATCTGCTTCTAAATCGAAAACGCAGCTATCTAACAGAACGGTTGTCAATGAGTGCACTCAACTTCCAGAGTTAAACCCGTGTGTGGATTCAGCAGTCTGCAAACACTTTCTCTGCAGAGTCCCAAAACAGGCGTTTTCAGCCCATTACCGGCATATGGAAGAAACAGCAGTAAGCACAGGGAAATATCTGCTTCTAAATCCAAAACGCAGCTATCTAACAGAACGGTTGTCAATGTGTGCACTCAACTTCCAGAGTTAAACCCGTGTGTGGATTCAGCAGTCTGCAAACACTTTCTCTGCAGAGTCCCAAAACAGGCGTTTTCAGCCCATTACCGGCATATGGAAGAAACAGCAGTAAGCACAGGGAAATATCTGCTTCTAAATCCAAAACGCAGCTATCTAACAGAACGGTTGTCAATGTGCGCACTCAACTTCCAGAGTTAAACCCGTGTGTGGATTCAGCAGTCTGCAAACACTTTCTCTGCAGAGTCCCAAAACAGGCGTTTTCAGCCCATTACCGGCATATGGAAGAAACAGCAGTAAGCACAGGGAAATATCTGCTTCTAAATCCAAAACGCAGCTATCTAACAGAACGGTTGTCAATGTGTGCACTCAACTTCCAGAGTTAAACCCGTGTGTGGATTCAGCAGTCTGCAAACACTTTCTGTGCAGAGTCCCAAAACAGGCGTTTTCAGCCCATTACCGGCATATGGAAGAAACAGCAGTAACCCCAGGGAAATATCTGCTTCTAAATCCAAAACGCAGCTATCTAACAGAACGGTTGTCAATGTGTGCACTCAACTTCCAGAGTTAAACTCGTGTGTGGATTCAGCAGTCTGCAAACCCTTTCACTGCAGAGTCCCAAAACAGGCGTTTTCAGCCCATTACCGGCATATGGAAGAAACAGCAGTAAGCACAGGGAAATATCTGCTTCTAAATCCAAAACGCAGCTATCTAACAGAACGGTTGTCAATGTGTGCACTCAACTTCCAGAGTTAAACCCGTGTGTGGATTCAGCAGTCTGCAAACACTTTCTCTGCAGAGTCCCAAAACAGGCGTTTTCAGCCCATTACCGGCATATGGAAGAAACAGCAGTAAGCACAGGGAAATATCTGCTTCTAAATCCAAAACGCAGCTATCTAACAGAACGGTTGTCAATGTGTGCACTCAACTTCCAGAGTTAAACCCGTGTGTGGATTCAGCAGTCTGCAAACACTTTCTCTGCAGAGTCCCAAAACAGGCGTTTTCAGCCCATTACCGGCATATGGAAGAAACAGCAGTAAGCCCAGGGAAATATCTGCTTCTAAATCCAAAACGCAGCTATCTAACAGAACGGTTGTCAATGTGTGCACTCAACTTCCAGAGTTAAACCCGTGTGTGGATTCAGCAGTCTGCAAACACATTCTCTGCAGAGTCCCAAAACAGGCGTTTTCAGCCCATTACCGGCATATGGAAGAAACAGCAGTAAGCACAGGGAAATATCTGCTTCTAAATCCAAAACGCAGCTATCTAACAGAACGGTTGTCAATGTGTGCACTCAACTTCCAGAGTTAAACCCGTGTGTGGATTCAGCAGTCTGCAAACACTTTCTCTGCAGAGTCCCAAAACAGGCGTTTTCAGCCCATTACCGGCATATGGAAGAAACAGCAGTAAGCCCAGGGAAATATCTGCTTCTAAATCCAAAACGCAGCTATCTAACAGAACGGTTGTCAATGTGTGCACTCAACTTCCAGAGTTAAACCCGTGTGTGGATTCAGCAGTCTGCAAACACTTTCTCTGCAGAGTCCCAAAACAGGCGTTTTCAGCCCATTACCGGCATATGGAAGAAACAGCAGTAAGCACAGGGAAATATCTGCTTCTAAATCCAAAACGCAGCTATCTAACAGAACGGTTGTCAATGTGTGCACTCAACTTCCAGAGTTAAACCCGTGTGTGGATTCAGCAGTCTGCAAACACTTTCTCTGCAGAGTCCCAAAACAGGCGTTTTCAGCCCATTACCGGCATATGGAAGAAACAGCAGTAAGCCCAGGGAAATATCTGCTTCTAAATCCAAAACGCAGCTATCTAACAGAACGGTTGTCAATGTGTGCACTCAACTTCCAGAGTTAAACCCGTGTGTGGATTCAACAGTCTGCAAACTCTTTCTCTGCAGAGTCCCAAAACAGGCGTTTTCAGCCCATTACCGGCATATGGAAGAAACAGCAGTAAACACAGGGAAATATCTGCTTCTAAATCCAAAACGCAGCTATCTAACAGAACGGTTGTCAATGTGTGCACTCAACTTCCAGAGTTAAACCCGTGTGTGGATTCAGCAGTCTGCAAACACTTTCTCTGCAGAGTCCCAAAACAGGCGTTTTCAGCCCATTACCGGCATATGGAAGAAACAGCAGTAAGCCCAGGGAAATATCTGCTTCTAAATCCAAAACGCAGCTATCTAACAGAACGGTTGTCAATGTGTGCACTCAACTTCCAGAGTTAAACCCGTGTGTGGATTCAGCAGTCTGCAAACACTTTCTGTGCAGAGTCCCAAAACAGGCGTTTTCAGCCCATTACCGGCATATGGAAGAAACAGCAGTAAGCCCAGGGAAATATCTGCTTCTAAATCCAAAACGCAGCTATCTAACAGAACGGTTGTCAATGTGTGCACTCAACTTCCAGAGTTAAACCCGTGTGTGGATTCAGCAGTCTGCAAACACTTTCTCTGCAGAGTCCCAAAACAGGCGTTTTCAGCCCATTACCGGCATATGGAAGAAACAGCAGTAAGCACAGGGAAATATCTGCTTCTAAATCCAAAACGCAGCTATCTAACAGAACGGTTGTCAATGTGTGCACTCAACTTCCAGAGTTAAACCCGTGTGTGGATTCAGCAGTCTGCAAACACTTTCTCTGCAGAGTCCCAAAACAGGCGTTTTCAGCCCATTACCGGCATATGGAAGAAACAGCAGTAAGCCCAGGGAAATATCTGCTTCTAAATCCAAAACGCAGCTATCTAATAGAACGGTTGTCAATGTGTGCACTCAACTTCCAGAGTTAAACCCGTGTGTGGATTCAGCAGTCTGCAAACACATTCTCTGCAGAGTCCCAAAACAGGCGTTTTCAGCACATTACCGGCATATGGAAGAAACAGCAGTAAGCACAGGGAAATATCTGCTTCTAAATCCAAAACGCAGCTATCTAACAGAACGGTTGTCAATGTGTGCACTCAACTTCCAGAGTTAAACCCGTGTGTGGATTCAGCAGTCTGCAAACACTTTCTCTGCAGAGTCCCAAAACAGGCGTTTTCAGCCCATTACCGGCATATGGAAGAAACAGCAGTAAGCCCAGGGAAATATCTGCTTCTAAATCCAAAACGCAGCTATCTAACAGAACGGTTGTCAATGTGTGCACTCAACTTCCAGAGTTAAACCCGTGTGTGGATTCAGCAGTCTGCAAACACTTTCTCTGCAGAGTCCCAAAACAGGCGTTTTCAGCCCATTACCGGCATATGGAAGAAACAGCAGTAAGCACAGGGAAATATCTGCTTCTAAATCCAAAACGCAGCTATCTAACAGAACGGTTGTCAATGTGTGCACTCAACCTCCAGAGTTAAACCCGTGTGTGGATTCAGCAGTCTGCAAACACTTTCTCTGCAGAGTCCCAAAACAGGCGTTTTCAGCCCATTACCGGCATATGGAAGAAACAGCAGTAAGCCCAGGGAAATATCTGCTTCTAAATCCAAAACGCAGCTATCTAACAGAACGGTTGTCAATGTGTGCACTCAACTTCCAGAGTTAAACCAGTGTGTGGATTCAGCAGTCTGCAAACTCTTTCTCTGCAGAGTCCCAAAACAGGCGTTTTCAGCCCATTACCGGCATATGGAAGAAACAGCAGTAAGCACAGGGAAATATCTGCTTCTAAATCCAAAACGCAGCTATCTAACAGGACGGTTGTCAATGAGTGCACTCAACTTCCAGAGTTAAACCCGTGTGTGGATTCAGCAGTCTGCAAACACTTTCTCTGCAGAGTCCCAAAACAGGCGTTTTCAGCCCATTACCGGCATATGGAAGAAACAGCAGTAAGCACAGGGAAATATCTGCTTCTAAATCGAAAACGCAGCTATCTAACAGAACGGTTGTCAATGTGTGCACTCAACTTCCAGAGTTAAACCCGTGTGTGGATTCAGCAGTCTGCAAACACTTTCTCTGCAGAGTCCCAAAACAGGCGTTTTCAGCCCATTACCGGCATATGGAAGAAACAGCAGTAAGCACAGGGAAATATCTGCTTCTAAATCCAAAACGCAGCTATCTAACAGAACGGTTGTCAATGTGTGCACTCAACTTCCAGAGTTAAACCCGTGTGTGGATTCAGCAGTCTGCAAACACTTTCTCTGCAGAGTCCCAAAACAGGCGTTTTCAGCCCATTACCGGCATATGGAAGAAACAGCAGTAAGCACAGGGAAATATCTGCTTCTAAATCCAAAACGCAGCTATCTAACAGAACGGTTGTCAATGTGCGCACTCAACTTCCAGAGTTAAACCCGTGTGTGGATTCAGCAGTCTGCAAACACTTTCTCTGCAGAGTCCCAAAACAGGCGTTTTCAGCCCATTACCGGCATATGGAAGAAACAGCAGTAAGCACAGGGAAATATCTGCTTCTAAATCCAAAACGCAGCTATCTAACAGAACGGTTGTCAATGTGTGCACTCAACTTCCAGAGTTAAACCCGTGTGTGGATTCAGCAGTCTGCAAACACTTTCTGTGCAGAGTCCCAAAACAGGCGTTTTCAGCCCATTACCGGCATATGGAAGAAACAGCAGTAACCCCAGGGAAATATCTGCTTCTAAATCCAAAACGCAGCTATCTAACAGAACGGTTGTCAATGTGTGCACTCAACTTCCAGAGTTAAACTCGTGTGTGGATTCAGCAGTCTGCAAACCCTTTCACTGCAGAGTCCCAAAACAGGCGTTTTCAGCCCATTACCGGCATATGGAAGAAACAACAGTAAGCACAGGGAAATATCTGCTTCTAAATCCAAAACGCAGCTATCTAACAGAACGGTTGTCAATGTGTGCACTCAACTTCCAGAGTTAAACCCGTGTGTGGATTCAGCAGTCTGCAAACACTTTCTCTGCAGAGTCCCAAAACAGGCGTTTTCAGCCCATTACCGGCATATGGAAGAAACAGCAGTAAGCACAGGGAAATATCTGCTTCTAAATCCAAAACGCAGCTATCTAACAGAACGGTTGTCAATGTGTGCACTCAACTTCCAGAGTTAAACCCGTGTGTGGATTCAGCAGTCTGCAAACACTTTCTCTGCAGAGTCCCAAAACAGGCGTTTTCAGCCCATTACCGGCATATGGAAGAAACAGCAGTAAGCACAGGGAAATATCTGCTTCTAAATCCAAAACGCAGCTATCTAACAGAACGGTTGTCAATGTGTGCACTCAACTTCCAGAGTTAAACCCGTGTGTGGATTCAGCAGTCTGCAAACACATTCTCTGCAGAGTCCCAAAACAGGCGTTTTCAGCCCATTACCGGCATATGGAAGAAACAGCAGTAAGCACAGGGAAATATCTGCTTCTAAATCCAAAACGCAGCTATCTAACAGAACGGTTGTCAATGTGTGCACTCAACTTCCAGAGTTAAACCCGTGTGTGGATTCAGCAGTCTGCAAACACTTTCTCTGCAGAGTCCCAAAACAGGCGTTTTCAGCCCATTACCGGCATATGGAAGAAACAGCAGTAAGCCCAGGGAAATATCTGCTTCTAAATCCAAAACGCAGCTATCTAACAGAACGGTTGTCAATGTGTGCACTCAACTTCCAGAGTTAAACCCGTGTGTGGATTCAGCAGTCTGCAAACACTTTCTCTGCAGAGTCCCAAAACAGTCGTTTTCAGCCCATTACCGGCATATGGAAGAAACAGCAGTAAGCACAGGGAAATATCTGCTTCTAAATCCAAAACGCAGCTATCTAACAGAACGGTTGTCAATGTGTGCACTCAACTTCCAGAGTTAAACCCGTGTGTGGATTCAGCAGTCTGCAAACACTTTCTCTGCAGAGTCCCAAAACAGGCGTTTTCAGCCCATTACCGGCATATGGAAGAAACAGCAGTAAGCCCAGGGAAATATCTGCTTCTAAATCCAAAACGCAGCTATCTAACAGAACGGTTGTCAATGTGTGCACTCAACTTCCAGAGTTAAACCCGTGTGCGGATTCAACAGTCTGCAAACTCTTTCTCTGCAGAGTCCCAAAACAGGCGTTTTCAGCCCATTACCGGCATATGGAAGAAACAGCAGTAAACACAGGGAAATATCTGCTTCTAAATCCAAAACGCAGCTATCTAACAGAACGGTTGTCAATGTGTGCACTCAACTTCCAGAGTTAAACCCGTGTGTGGATTCAGCAGTCTGCAAACACTTTCTCTGCAGAGTCCCAAAACAGGCGTTTTCAGCCCATTACCGGCATATGGAAGAAACAGCAGTAAGCCCAGGGAAATATCTGCTTCTAAATCCAAAACGCAGCTATCTAACAGAACGGTTGTCAATGTGTGCACTCAACTTCCAGAGTTAAACCCGTGTGTGGATTCAGCAGTCTGCAAACACTTTCTGTGCAGAGTCCCAAAACAGGCGTTTTCAGCCCATTACCGGCATATGGAAGAAACAGCAGTAAGCCCAGGGAAATATCTGCTTCTAAATCCAAAACGCAGCTATCTAACAGAACGGTTGTCAATGTGTGCACTCAACTTCCGGAGTTAAACCCGTGTGTGGATTCAGCAGTCTGCAAACACTTTCTCTGCAGAGTCCCAAAACAGGCGTTTTCAGCCCATTACCGGCATATGGAAGAAACAGCAGTAAGCACAGGGAAATATCTGCTTCTAAATCCAAAACGCAGCTATCTAACAGAACGGTTGTCAATGTGTGCACTCAACTTCCAGAGTTAAACCCGTGTGTGGATTCAGCAGTCTGCAAACACTTTCTCTGCAGAGTCCCAAAACAGGCGTTTTCAGCCCATTACCGGCATATGGAAGAAACAGCAGTAAGCCCAGGGAAATATCTGCTTCTAAATCCAAAACGCAGCTATCTAATAGAACGGTTGTCAATGTGTGCACTCAACTTCCAGAGTTAAACCCGTGTGTGGATTCAGCAGTCTGCAAACACATTCTCTGCAGAGTCCCAAAACAGGCGTTTTCAGCACATTACCGGCATATGGAAGAAACAGCAGTAAGCACAGGGAAATATCTGCTTCTAAATCCAAAACGCAGCTATCTAACAGAACGGTTGTCAATGTGTGCACTCAACTTCCAGAGTTAAACCCGTGTGTGGATTCAGCAGTCTGCAAACACTTTCTCTGCAGAGTCCCAAAACAGGCGTTTTCAGCCCATTACCGGCATATGGAAGAAACAGCAGTAAGCCCAGGGAAATATCTGCTTCTAAATCCAAAACGCAGCTATCTAACAGAACGGTTGTCAATGTGTGCACTCAACTTCCAGAGTTAAACCCGTGTGTGGATTCAGCAGTCTGCAAACACTTTCTCTGCAGAGTCCCAAAACAGGCGTTTTCAGCCCATTACCGGCATATGGAAGAAACAGCAGTAAGCACAGGGAAATATCTGCTTCTAAATCCAAAACGCAGCTATCTAACAGAACGGTTGTCAATGTGTGCACTCAACCTCCAGAGTTAAACCCGTGTGTGGATTCAGCAGTCTGCAAACACTTTCTCTGCAGAGTCCCAAAACAGGCGTTTTCAGCCCATTACCGGCATATGGAAGAAACAGCAGTAAGCCCAGGGAAATATCTGCTTCTAAATCCAAAACGCAGCTATCTAACAGAACGGTTGTCAATGTGTGCACTCAACTTCCAGAGTTAAACCAGTGTGTGGATTCAGCAGTCTGCAAACTCTTTCTCTGCAGAGTCCCAAAACAGGCGTTTTCAGCCCATTACCGGCATATGGAAGAAACAGCAGTAAGCACAGGGAAATATCTGCTTCTAAATCCAAAACGCAGCTATCTAACAGGACGGTTGTCAATGAGTGCACTCAACTTCCAGAGTTAAACCCGTGTGTGGATTCAGCAGTCTGCAAACACTTTCTCTGCAGAGTCCCAAAACAGGCGTTTTCAGCCCATTACCGGCATATGGAAGAAACAGCAGTAAGCACAGGGAAATATCTGCTTCTAAATCCAAAACGCAGCTATCTAACAGAACGGTTGTCAATGTGTGCACTCAACTTCCAGAGTTAAACCCGTGTGTGGATTCAGCAGTCTGCAAACACTTTCTCTGCAGAGTCCCAAAACAGGCGTTTTCAGCCCATTACCGGCATATGGAAGAAACAGCAGTAAGCACAGGGAAATATCTGCTTCTAAATCCAAAACGCAGCTATCTAACAGAACGGTTGTCAATGTGTGCACTCAACTTCCAGAGTTAAACCCGTGTGTGGATTCAGCAGTCTGCAAACACTTTCTCTGCAGAGTCCCAAAACAGGCGTTTTCAGCCCATTACCGGCATATGGAAGAAACAGCAGTAAGCCCAGGGAAATATCTGCTTCTAAATCCAAAACGCAGCTATCTAACAGAACGGTTGTCAATGTGTGCACTCAACTTCCAGAGTTAAACTCGTGTGTGGATTCAGCAGTCTGCAAACCCTTTCACTGCAGAGTCCCAAAACAGGCGTTTTCAGCCCATTACCGGCATATGGAAGAAACAGCAGTAAGCCCAGGGAAATATCTGCTTCTAAATCCAAAACGCAGCTATCTAACAGAACGGTTGTCAATGTGTGCACTCAACTTCCAGAGTTAAACCCGTGTGTGGATTCAGCAGTCTGCAAACACTTTCTCTGCAGAGTCCCAAAACAGGCGTTTTCAGCCCATTACCGGCATATGGAAGAAACAGCAGTAAGCACAGGGATATATCTGCTTCTAAATCCAAAACGCAGCTATCTAACAGAACGGTTGTCAATGTCTGCACTCAACTTCCAGAGTTAAACCCGTGTGTGGATTCAGCAGTCTGCAAACACTTTCTCTGCAGAGTCCCAAAACAGGCGTTTTCAGCCCATTACCGGCATATGGAAGAAACAGCAGTAAGCACAGGGAAATATCTGCTTCTAAATCCAAAACGCAGCTATCTAACAGAACGGTTGTCAATGTGTGCACTCAACTTCCAGAGTTAAACCCGTGTGTGGATTCAGCAGTCTGCAAACACTTTCTCTGCAGAGTCCCAAAACAGGCGTTTTCAGCCCTTACCGGCATATGGAAGAAACAGCAGTAAGCACAGGGAAATATCTGCTTCTAAATCCAAAACGCAGCTATCTAACAGAACGGTTGTCAATGTGTGCACTCAACTTCCAGAGTTAAACCCGTGTGTGGATTCAGCAGTCTGCAAACACTTTCTCTGCAGAGTCCCACAACAGGCGTTTTCAGCCCATTACCGGCATATGGAAGAAACAGCAGTAAGCACAGGGAAATATCTGCTTCTAAATCCAAAACGCAGCTATCTAACAGAACGGTTGTCAATGTGTGCACTCAACTTCCAGAGTTAAAGCCGTGTGTGGATTCAGCAGTCTGCAAACACTTTCTGTGCAGAGTCCCAAAACAGGCGTTTTCAGCCCATTACCGGCATATGGAAGAAACAGCAGTAAGCACAGGGAAATATCTGCTTCTAAATCCAAAACGCAGCTATCTAACAGAACGGTTGTCAATGTGTGCACTCAACTTCCAGAGTTAAACCCGTGTGTGGATTCAGCAGTCTGCAAACACTTTCTCTGCAGAGTCCCAAAACAGGCGTTTTCAGCCCATTACCGGCATATGGAAGAAACAGCAGTAAGCACAGGGAAATATCTGCTTCTAAATCCAAAACGCAGCTATCTAACAGAACTGTTGTCAATGTGTTCACTCAACTTCCAGAGTTAAACCCATGTGTGGATTCAGCAGTCTGCAAACACTTTCTCTGCAGAGTCCCAAAACAGGCGTTTTCAGCCCATTACCGGCATATGGAAGAAACAGCAGTAAGCCCAGGGAAATATCTGCTTCTAAATCCAAAACGCAGCTATCTAACAGAACGGTTGTCAATCTGTGCACTCAACTTCCAGAGTTAAACCCGTGTGTGGATTCAGCAGTCTGCAAACACTTTCTCTGCAGAGTCCCAAAACAGGCGTTTTCAGCCCATTACCGGCATATGGAAGAAACAGCAGTAAGCACAGGGAAATATCTGCTTCTAAATCCAAAACGCAGCTATCTAACAGAACGGTTGTCAATGTGTGCACTCAACTTCCAGAGTTAAACCCGTGTGTGGATTCAGCAGTCTGCAAACACTTTCTCTGCAGAGTCCCAAAACAGGCGTTTTCAGCCCATTACCGGCATAAGGAAGAAACAGCAGTAAGCACAGGGAAATATCTGCTTCTAAATCCAAAACGCAGCTATCTAACAGAACGGTTGTCAATGTGTGCACTCAACTTCCAGAGTTAAACCCGTGTGTGGATTCAGCAGTCTGCAAACACTTTCTCTGCAGAGTCCCAAAACAGGCGTTTTCAGCCCATTACCGGCATATGGAAGAAAGAGCAGTAAGCACAGGGAAATATCTGCTTCTAAATCCAAAACGCAGCTATCTAACAGAACGGTTGTCAATGTGTGCACTCAACTTCCAGAGTTAAAGCCGTGTGTGGATTCAGCAGTCTGCAAACACTTTCTCTGCAGAGTCCCAAAACAGGCGTTTTCAGCCCATTACCGGCATATGGAAGAAACAGCAGTAAGCACAGGGAAATATCTGCTTCTAAATCCAAAACGCAGCTATCTAACAGAACGGTTGTCAATGTGTGCACTCAACTTCCAGAGTTAAACCCGTGCGTGGATTCAGCAGTCTGCAAACACTTTCTCTGCAGAGTCCCAAAACAGGCGTTTTCAGCCCATTACCGGCATATGGAAGAAACAGCAGTAAGCACAGGGAAATATCTGCTTCTAAATCCAAAACGCAGCTATCTAACAGAACGGTTGTCAATGTGTGCACTCAACTTCCAGAGTTAAACCCGTGTGTGGATTCAGCAGTCTGCAAACACTTTCTCTGCAGAGTCCCAAAACAGGCGTTTTCAGCCCATTACCGGCATATGGAAGAAACAGCAGTAAGCACAGGGAAATATCTGCTTCTAAATCCAAAACGCAGCTATCTAACAGAACGGTTGTCAATGTGTGCACTCAACTTCCAGAGTTAAACCCGTGTGTGGATTCAGCAGTCTGCAAACACATTCTCTGCAGAGTCCCAAAACAGGCGTTTTCAGCCCATTACCGGCATATGGAAGAAACAGCAGTAAGCCCAGGGAAATATCTGCTTCTAAATCCAAAACGCAGCTATCTAACAGAACGGTTGTCAATGTGTGCACTCAATTTCCAGAATTAAACCCGTGTGTGGATTCAGCAGTCTGCAAACACTTTCTCTGCAGAGTCCCAAAACAGGCGTTTTCAGCCCATTACCGGCATATGGAAGAAACAGCAGTAAGCCCAGGGAAATATCTGCTTCTAAATCCAAAACGCAGCTATCTAACAGAACGGTTGTCAATGTGTGCACTCAACTTCCAGAGTTAAACCCGTGTGTGGATTCAGCAGTCTGCAAACACTTTCTCTGCAGAGTCCCAAAACAGGCGTTTTCAGCCCATTACCGGCATATGGAAGAAACAGCAGTAAGCACAGGGAAATATCTGCTTCTAAATCCAAGACGCAGCTATCTAACAGAACGGTTGTCAATGTGTGCACTCAACTTCCAGAGTTAAACCCGTGTGTGGATTCAGCAGTCTGCAAACACTTTCTCTGCAGAGTCCCAAAACAGTCGTTTTCAGCCCATTACCGGCATAAGGAAGAATCAGCAGTAAGCACAGGGAAATATCTGCTTCTAAATCCAAAACGCAGCTATCTAACAGAACGGTTGTCAATGTGTGCACTCAACTTCCAGAGTTAAACCCGTGTGTGGATTCAGCAGTCTGCAAACACTTTCTCTGCAGATTCCCAAAACAGGCGTTTTCAGCCCATTACCGGCATATGGAAGAAACAGCAGTAAGCACAGGGATATATCTGCTTCTAAATCCAAAACGCAGCTATCTAACAGAACGGTTGTCAATGTGTGCACTCAACTTCCAGAGTTAAACCCGTGTGTGGATTCAGCAGTCTGCAAACACTTTCTCTGCAGAGTCCCAAAACAGGCGTTTTCAGCCCATTACCGGCATATGGAAGAAACAGCAGTAAGCCCAGGGAAATATCTGCTTCTAAATCCAAAACGCAGCTATCTAACAGAACGGTTGTCAATGTGTGCACTCAACTTCCAGAGTTAAACCCGTGTGTGGATTCAGCAGTCTGCAAACACTTTCTCTGCAGAGTCCCAAAACAGGCGTTTTCAGCCCTTACCGGCATATGGAAGAAACAGCAGTAAGCACAGGGAAATATCTGCTTCTAAATCCAAAACGCAGCTATCTAACAGAACGGTTGTCAATGTGTGCACTCAACTTCCAGAGTTAAACCCGTGTGTGGATTCAGCAGTCTGCAAACACTTTCTCTGCAGAGTCCCAAAACAGGCGTTTTCAGCCCATTACCGGCATATGGAAGAAACAGCAGTAAGCACAGGGAAATATCTGCTTCTAAATCCAAAACGCAGCTATCTAACAGAACGGTTGTCAATGTGTGCACTCAACTTCCAGAGTTAAAGCCGTGTGTGGATTCAGCAGTCTGCAAACACTTTCTCTGCAGAGTCCCAAAACAGGCGTTTTCAGCCCATTACCGGCATATGGAAGAAACAGCAGTAAGCACAGGGAAATATCTGCTTCTAAATCCAAAACGCAGCTATCTAACAGAACGGTTGTCAATGTCTGCACTCAACTTCCAGAGTTAAACCCGTGTGTGGATTCAGCAGTCTGCAAACACTTTCTCTGCAGAGTCCCAAAACAGGCGTTTTCAGCCCATTACCGGCATATGGAAGAAACAGCAGTAAGCACAGGGAAATATCTGCTTCTAAATCCAAAACGCAGCTATCTAACAGAACTGTTGTCAATGTGTTCACTCAACTTCCAGAGTTAAACCCATGTGTGGATTCAGCAGTCTGCAAACACTTTCTCTGCAGAGTCCCAAAACAGGCGTTTTCAGCCCATTACCGGCATATGGAAGAAACAGCAGTAAGCCCAGGGAAATATCTGCTTCTAAATCCAAAACGCAGCTATCTAACAGAACGGTTGTCAATCTGTGCACTCAACTTCCAGAGTTAAACCCGTGTGTGGATTCAGCAGTCTGCAAACACTTTCTCTGCAGAGTCCCAAAACAGGCGTTTTCAGCCCATTACCGGCATATGGAAGAAACAGCAGTAAGCACAGGGAAATATCTGCTTCTAAATCCAAAACGCAGCTTTTTAACAGAACGGTTGTCAATGTGTGCACTCAACTTCCAGAGTTAAACCCGTGTGTGGATTCAGCAGTCTGCAAACTCTTTCTCTGCAGAGTCCCAAAACAGGCGTTTTCAGCCCATTACCGGCATAAGGAAGAAACAGCAGTAAGCACAGGGAAATATCTGCTTCTAAATCCAAAACGCAGCTATCTAACAGAACGGTTGTCAATGTGTGCACTCAACTTCCAGAGTTAAACCCGTGTGTGGATTCAGCAGTCTGCAAACACTTTCTCTGCAGAGTCCCAAAACAGGCGTTTTCAGCCCATTACCGGCATATGGAAGAAAGAGCAGTAAGCACAGGGAAATATCTGCTTCTAAATCCAAAACGCAGCTATCTAACAGAACGGTTGTCAATGTGTGCACTCAACTTCCAGAGTTAAAGCCGTGTGTGGATTCAGCAGTCTGCAAACACTTTCTCTGCAGAGTCCCAAAACAGGCGTTTTCAGCCCATTACCGGCATATGGAAGAAACAGCAGTAAGCACAGGGAAATATCTGCTTCTAAATCCAAAACGCAGCTATCTAACAGAACGGTTGTCAATGTGTGCACTCAACTTCCAGAGTTAAACCCGTGCGTGGATTCAGCAGTCTGCAAACACTTTCTCTGCAGAGTCCCAAAACAGGCGTTTTCAGCCCATTAGCGGCATATGGAAGAAACAGCAGTAAGCACAGGGAAATATCTGCTTCTAAATCCAAAACGCAGCTATCTAACAGAACGGTTGTCAATGTGTGCACTCAACTTCCAGAGTTAAACCCGTGTGTGGATTCAGCAGTCTGCAAACTCTTTCTCTGCAGAGTCCCAAAACAGGCGTTTTCAGCCCATTACCGGCATATGGAAGAAACAGCAGTAAGCCCAGGGAAATATCTGCTTCTAAATCCAAAACGCAGCTATCTAACAGAAAGGTTGTCAATGTGTGCACTCAACTTCCAGAGTTAAAGCCGTGTGTGGATTCAGCCGTCTGCACACCGTTTCTCTGCAGAGTCCCAAAACAGGCGTTTTCAGCCCATTACCGGCATATGGAAGAAACAGCAGTAAGCCCAGGGAAATATCTGCTTCTAAATCCAAAGCGCAGCTATCTAACAGAACGGTTGTCAATGTGTGCACTCAACTTCCAGAGTTAAACCCGTGTGTGGATTCAGCAGTCTCGAAACCCTTTCTCTGCAGAGTCCCAAAACAGGCGTTTTCTGCCCATTACCGGCATATGGAAGAAACAGCAGTAAGCCCAGGGAAATATCTGCTTCTAAATCCAAAACGCAGCTATCTAACAGAACGGTTGTCAATGTGTGCACTCAACTTCCAGAGTTAAACCCGTGTGTGGATTCAGCAGTCTGCAAACACTTTCTCTGCAGAGTCCCAAAACAGGCGTTTTCAGCCCATTACCGGCATATGGAAGAAACAGCAGTAAGCACAGGGAAATATCTGCTTCTAAATCCAAAACGCAGCTATCTAACAGAACGGTTGTCAATGTGTGCACTCAACTTCCAGAGTTAAACCCGTGTGTGGATTCAGCAGTCTGCAAACACTTTCTCTGCAGAGTCCCAAAACAGGCGTTTTCAGCCTATTACCGGCATATGGAAGAAACAGCAGTAAGCACAGGGAAATATCTGCTTCTAAATCCAAAACGCAGCTATCTAACAGAACTGTTGTCAATGTGTGCACTCAACTTCCAGAGTTAAACCCGTGTGTGGATTCAGCAGTCTGCAAACACTTTCTCTGCAGAGTCCCAAAACAGGCGTTTTCAGCCCATTACCGGCATATGGAAGAAACAGCAGTAAGCCCAGGGAAATATCTGCTTCTAAATCCAAAACGCAGCTATCTAACAGAACGGTTGTCAATGTGTGCACTCAACTTCCAGAGTTAAACCGGTGTGTGGATTCAGCAGTCTGCAAACACTTTCTCTGCAGAGTCCCAAAACAGGCGTTTTCAGCCCATTACCGGCATATGGAAGAAACAGCAGTAAGCACAGGGAAATATCTGCTTCTAAATCCAAGACGCAGCTATCTAACAGAACGGTTGTCAATGTGTGCACTCAACTTCCAGAGTTAAACCCGTGTGTGGATTCAGCAGTCTGCAAACACTTTCTCTGCAGAGTCCCAAAACAGTCGTTTTCAGCCCATTACCGGCATAAGGAAGAATCAGCAGTAAGCACAGGGAAATATCTGCTTCTAAATCCAAAACGCAGCTATCTAACAGAACGGTTGTCAATGTGTGCACTCAACTTCCAGAGTTAAACCCGTGTGTGGATTCAGCAGTCTGCAAACACTTTCTCTGCAGAGTCCCAAAACAGGCGTTTTCAGCCCATTACCGGCATATGGAAGAAACAGCAGTAAGCCCAGGGAAATATCTGCTTCTAAATCCAAAACGCAGCTATCTAACAGAACGGTTGTCAATGTGTGCACTCAACTTCCAGAGTTAAACCCGTGTGTGGATTCAGCAGTCTGCAAACACTTTCTCTGCAGAGTCCCAAAACAGGCGTTTTCAGCCCATTACCGGCATATGGAAGAAACAGCAGTAAGCACAGGGAAATATCTGCTTCTAAATCCAAAACGCAGCTATCTAACAGAACGGTTGTCAATGTGTGCACTCAACTTCCAGAGTTAAACCCGTGTGTGGATTCAGCAGTCTGCAAACACTTTCTCTGCAGAGTCCCAAAACAGGCGTTTTCAGCCCATTACCGGCATATGGAAGAAACAGCAGTAAGCACAGGGAAATTTCTGCTTCTAAATCCAAAACGCAGCTATCTAACAGAACGGTTGTCAATGTGTGCACTCAACTTCCAGAGTTAAAGCCGTGTGTGGATTCAGCAGTCTGCAAACACTTTCTCTGCAAAGTCCCAAAACAGGCGTTTTCAGCCCATTACCGGCATATGGAAGAAACAGCAGTAAGCACAGGGAAATATCTGCTTCTAAATCCAAAACGCAGCTATCTAACAGAACGGTTGTCAATGTCTGCACTCAACTTCCAGAGTTAAACCCGTGTGTGGATTCAGCAGTCTGCAAACACTTTCTCTGCAGAGTCCCAAAACAGGCGTTTTCAGCCCATTACCGGCATATGGAAGAAACAGCAGTAAGCACAGGGAAATATCTGCTTCTAAATCCAAAACGCAGCAATCCAGCAGAACTGTTGTCAATGTGTTCACTCAACTTCCAGAGTTAAACCCATGTGTGGATTCAGCAGTCTGCAAACACTTTCTCTGCAGAGTCCCAAAACAGGCGTTTTCAGCCCATTACCGGCATATGGAAGAAACAGCAGTAAGCCCAGGGAAATATCTGCTTCTAAATCCAAAACGCAGCTATCTAACAGAACGGTTGTCAATCTGTGCACTCAACTTCCAGAGTTAAACCCGTGTGTGGATTCAGCAGTCTGCAAACACTTTCTCTGCAGAGTCCCAAAACAGGCGTTTTCAGCCCATTACCGGCATATGGAAGAAACAGCAGTAAGCACAGGGAAATATCTGCTTCTAAATCCAAAACGCAGCTATCTAACAGAACGGTTGTCAATGTGTGCACTCAACTTCCAGAGTTAAACCCGTGTGTGGATTCAGCAGTCTGCAAACACTTTCTCTGCAGAGTCCCAAAACAGGCGTTTTCAGCCCATTACCGGCATAAGGAAGAAACAGCAGTAAGCACAGGGAAATATCTGCTTCTAAATCCAAAACGCAGCTATCTAACAGAACGGTTGTCAATGTGTGCACTCAACTTCCAGAGTTAAACCCGTGTGTGGATTCAGCAGTCTGCAAACACTTTCTCTGCAGAGTCCCAAAACAGGCGTTTTCAGCCCATTACCGGCATATGGAAGAAACAGCAGTAAGCACAGGGAAATATCTGCTTCTAAATCCAAAACGCAGCTATCTAACAGAACGGTTGTCAATGTGTGCACTCAACTTCCAGAGTTAAAGCCGTGTGTGGATTCAGCAGTCTGCAAACACTTTCTCTGCAGAGTCCCAAAACAGGCGTTTTCAGCCCATTACCGGCATATGGAAGAAACAGCAGTAAGCACAGGGAAATATCTGCTTCTAAATCCAAAACGCAGCTATCTAACAGAACGGTTGTCAATGTCTGCACTCAACTTCCAGAGTTAAACCCGTGTGTGGATTCAGCAGTCTGCAAACACTTTCTCTGCAGAGTCCCAAAACAGGCGTTTTCAGCCCATTACCGGCATATGGAAGAAACAGCAGTAAGCACAGGGAAATATCTGCTTCTAAATCCAAAACGCAGCAATCCAGCAGAACTGTTGTCAATGTGTTCACTCAACTTCCAGAGTTAAACCCATGTGTGGATTCAGCAGTCTGCAAACACTTTCTCTGCAGAGTCCCAAAACAGGCGTTTTCAGCCCATTACCGGCATATGGAAGAAACAGCAGTAAGCCCAGGGAAATATCTGCTTCTAAATCCAAAACGCAGCTATCTAACAGAACGGTTGTCAATCTGTGCACTCAACTTCCAGAGTTAAACCCGTGTGTGGATTCAGCAGTCTGCAAACACTTTCTCTGCAGAGTCCCAAAACAGGCGTTTTCAGCCCATTACCGGCATATGGAAGAAACAGCAGTAAGCACAGGGAAATATCTGCTTCTAAATCCAAAACGCAGCTATCTAACAGAACGGTTGTCAATGTGTGCACTCAACTTCCAGAGTTAAACCCGTGTGTGGATTCAGCAGTCTGCAAACACTTTCTCTGCAGAGTCCCAAAACAGGCGTTTTCAGCCCATTACCGGCATAAGGAAGAAACAGCAGTAAGCACAGGGAAATATCTGCTTCTAAATCCAAAACGCAGCTATCTAACAGAACGGTTGTCAATGTGTGCACTCAACTTCCAGAGTTAAACCCGTGTGTGGATTCAGCAGTCTGCAAACACTTTCTCTGCAGAGTCCCAAAACAGGCGTTTTCAGCCCATTACCGGCATATGGAAGAAACAGCAGTAAGCACAGGGAAATATCTGCTTCTAAATCCAAAACGCAGCTATCTAACAGAACGGTTGTCAATGTGTGCACTCAACTTCCAGAGTTAAAGCCGTGTGTGGATTCAGCAGTCTGCAAACACTTTCTCTGCAGAGTCCCAAAACAGGCGTTTTCAGCCCATTACCGGCATATGGAAGAAACAGCAGTAAGCACAGGGAAATATCTGCTTCTAAATCCAAAACGCAGCTATCTAACAGAACGGTTGTCAATGTGTGCACTCAACTTCCAGAGTTAAACACGTGTGTGGATTCAGCATTCTGCAAACCCTTTCTCTGCAGGGTCCCAAAACAGGCGTTTTCAGCCCATTACCGGCATATGGAAGAAACAGCAGTAAGCACAGGGAAATATCTGCTTCTAAATCCAAAACGCAGCTATCTAACAGAACGGTTGTCAATGTGTGCACTCAACTTCCAGAGTTAAACCCGTGTGTGGATTCAGCAGTCTGCAAACACTTTCTCTGCAGAGTCCCAAAACAGGCGTTTTCAGCCCATTACCGGCATATGGAAGAAACAGCAGTAAGCCCAGGGAAATAACTGCTTCTAAATCCAAAACGCAGCTATCTAACAGAACGGTTGTCAATGTGTGCACTCAACTTCCAGAGTTAAACCCGTGTGTGGATTCAGCAGTCTACAAACACTTTCTCTGCAGAGTCCCAAAACAGGCGTTTTCAGCCCATTACCGGCATATGGAAGAAACAGCAGTAAGCACAGGGAAATATCTGCTTCTAAATCCAAAACGCAGCTATCTAACAGAATGGTTGTCAATGTGTGCACTCAACTTCCAGAGTTAAACCCGTGTGTGGATTCAGCAGTCTGCAAACACTTTCTCTGCAGAGTCCCAAAACAGGCGTTTTCAGCCCATTACCGGCATATGGAAGAAACAGCAGTAAGCACTGGGAAATATCTGCTTCTAAATCCAAAACGCAGCTATCTAACAGAACGGTTGTCAATGTGTGCACTCAACTTCCAGAGTTAAACCCGTGTGTGGATTCAGCAGTCTGCAAACACTTTCTCTGCAGAGTCTCAAAACAGGCCTTTCCGGCCCAGTACCGGCATATATAAGAAAGAGCATTAAGACTGCGTCTAAAACTCAGAAGAATCGTTTCTTTCAAACTGCTTGGCCTTGTGTTCTTTGGCCTAAGGGCGTTGAATCTATGTTTAGATTCAGCGAGATAGAAACACGTTTATTCTAGGAGCTGTCTTTGGATATTCCAGATTGAATGGGAGTATATGCTGTAAAGATAAATATCTGTTTCTAAAACCAAAATGGATCTATCTAGCAGAGTGGTTGTGAATGTGTGCCTTCGGCTTAAAGAGGTAAACTGCTCTTCTCATGCAGCACTTTAGAAACCCTTTATATGCAAATTCTCATACAGACCTTTCCGGCAAAACACCAGCCTATAGGAAATAGCAGTAAGACTGCATCTTTAACATGGAAGAAACTGTTTTCAAACTGCTCTGCTGTGTGTTCATTCATATAAGAGACTTGAATATATGTTCAGATTCAGCTAGTTAGCAACACGTTTCTTCCAGGAGCTGTGTTTGCCTATTCCAGAGTATACTGGAGTATAAGATGTAAAGACAAATGTCTCGTTCCAAAAGAAAAACGGATGATCTAATGGAATGGTTGTCAATGTGTGCATTCAACTTACTGAGCTAAACTGCTGTTTGTATGCAGCAGTTTAGAAAACATTTCTGTGTAGATTCTCAAACAGACATTTCCAGCAAAATACCGGCCTATAAGAAATAGCAGTAAGACTGCGTCTAAAACTCAGAGGGAACGTTTCTTTCAAACTGCTCTGCAGTGTGTTCGTTCACCAAAGGTCGTTGAATCTATGTTTGGATTCAGCGAGTTTGAAACACGTTTATTCTAGGAGCTGCATTTCGATATTCCAGAGTGTATGGGAGTAAATGCTGTAAAGAGAAATATCTGTTTCTAAAACCAAAACGGAGCTATCTAACAGAATGGTTGTGAATGTGTGCATTCAACTTAAAGGGTTAATCTGCTCTTCTTAGGCAGCAGTTTAGAAACCCTTTATATGCAAATTCTAAAATCAACATTTGCAGCAAAACACCAGCCTAAAAGAAGTAGCAGTAAGACTGCATCTATAACATAGAAGAAACGTTTTCTTCAAAATGCTCTGCTCTGTGTTCATTCACCTAAGAGTCTTGAGTATATGTTCAGATTCAGCGAGTAAGAAACACGTTTCTTCCAGGAGCTGCATTTGCATATTCCAGAGTGTACTGGAGTATAAGGTTTAAAGTGAAATATCTGGTTCTAAAACAAACACGGAGCCATCTAACAGAATGGTTGTCACTGTGTGCATTCAGCTTATTGAGATAAACTGTTGTTTCTATGCAGCAGTTTAGAAAAGATTTTTGTGCAGATTCTAAAACAGACATTCCCAGCAAAATACCGGCCTCTAAGAAATAGCAATAAGACTGCGTCTAAAACTCAAATAAAACGTTTCTTTCAAACTGCTGTGCTGTGTGTTCGTTCACCTAAGGGAGTTGAATCTATGTTTAGATTCAGCGACTTAGAAACACGTCTATTCTGGGAGCTGTGTTTGGCTATTCCAGAATGAATGGGAGTATATGCTGTAACTAGAAACACAGGCTTCTAAAACCAAAACGGAGCTAGCTAACAGAATGATTGTGAATGAGGGCATTCAACTTAACGAATTAAACTGCTCCACTTAAGCAGCAGTTTACAAACCATTTATATGGAAATTCTAAAAGCAACATTTCCAGGAAAACACCAGCCTAAAAGCAATGGCAGTAACAGTGCATCTATAACATAGAAGAAATGTTTTTTTCAAACTCCTCTGCTGTGTGTTCATTCACCTAAGAGACTTCAATATATGCACAGATTCAGCGAGTTACAAACACGTTTCTTCCAGGAGCTGCGTATGCATATATCAGAGTGTACTGGGGTACAAGATGTAAAGAGAAATATCTGATTATACTTAGAAACCCGTTTCTTTTAGGAGCTGCGTTTGGATATTCCAGAGTGAATGAGAGTATATGCTGTAAAGAGAAATAACTGCTTCTAAAACCAAAAGGCAGCTATCTAACTGAATGGTTGTCAATGCGTGCACTCAACTTCCAGAGATAAATCCGAGTGTGGATTCAGCAGTCTGCAAACACTTTCTCTGCAGAGTCCCAAAACAGGCGTTTTCAGCCCATTACCGGCATATGGAAGAAACAGCAGTAAGCCCAGGGAAATATCTGCTTCTAAATCCAAAACGCAGCTATCTAACAGAACGGTTGTCAATGTGTGCACTCAACTTCCAGAGTTAAACCCGTGTGTGGATTCAGCAGTCTGCAAACACTTTCTCTGCAGAGTCCCAAAACAGTCGTTTTCAGCCCATTACCGGCATATGGAAGAAACAGCAGTAAGCACAGGGAAATATCTGCTTCTAAATCCAAAACGCAGCTATCTAACAGAACGGTTGTCAATGTGTGCACTCAACTTCCAGAGTTAAACCCGTGTGTGGATTCAGCAGTCTGCAAACACTTTCTCTGCAGAGTCCCAAAACAGGCGTTTTCAGCCCATTACCGGCATATGGAAGAAACAGCAGTAAGCCCAGGGAAATATCTGCTTCTAAATCCAAAACGCAGCTATCTAACAGAACGGTTGTCAATGTGTGCACTCAACTTCCAGAGTTAAACCCGTGTGTGGATTCAACAGTCTGCAAACTCTTTCTCTGCAGAGTCCCAAAACAGGCGTTTTCAGCCCATTACCGGCATATGGAAGAAACAGCAGTAAGCACAGGGAAATATCTGCTTCTAAATCCAAAACGCAGCTATCTAACAGAACGGTTGTCAATGTGTGCACTCAACTTCCAGAGTTAAACCCGTGTGTGGATTCAGCAGTCTGCAAACACTTTCTCTGCAGAGTCCCAAAACAGGCGTTTTCAGCCCATTACCGGCATATGGAAGAAACAGCAGTAAGCCCAGGGAAATATCTGCTTCTAAATCCAAAACGCAGCTATCTAACAGAACGGTTGTCAATGTGTGCACTCAACTTCCAGAGTTAAACCCGTGTGTGGATTCAGCACTCTGCAAACACTTTCTGTGCAGAGTCCCAAAACAGGCGTTTTCAGCCCATTACCGGCATATGGAAGAAACAGCAGTAAGCCCAGGGAAATATCTGCTTCTAAATCCAAAACGCAGCTATCTAACAGAACGGTTGTCAATGTGTGCACTCAACTTCCAGAGTTAAACCCGTGTGTGGATTCAGCAGTCTGCAAACACTTTCTCTGCAGAGTCCCAAAACAGGCGTTTTCAGCCCATTACCGGCATATGGAAGAAACAGCAGTAAGCACAGGGAAATATCTGCTTCTAAATCCAAAACGCAGCTATCTAACAGAACGGTTGTCAATGTGTGCACTCAACTTCCAGAGTTAAACCCGTGTGTGGATTCAGCAGTCTGCAAACACTTTCTCTGCAGAGTCCCAAAACAGGCGTTTTCAGCCCATTACCGGCATATGGAAGAAACAGCAGTAAGCCCAGGGAAATATCTGCTTCTAAATCCAAAACGCAGCTATCTAATAGAACGGTTGTCAATGTGTGCACTCAACTTCCAGAGTTAAACCCGTGTGTGGATTCAGCAGTCTGCAAACACATTCTCTGCAGAGTCCCAAAACAGGCGTTTTCAGCACATTACCGGCATATGGAAGAAACAGCAGTAAGCACAGGGAAATATCTGCTTCTAAATCCAAAACGCAGCTATCTAACAGAACGGTTGTCAATGTGTGCACTCAACTTCCAGAGTTAAACCCGTGTGTGGATTCAGCAGTCTGCAAACACTTTCTCTGCAGAGTCCCAAAACAGGCGTTTTCAGCCCATTACCGGCATATGGAAGAAACAGCAGTAAGCCCAGGGAAATATCTGCTTCTAAATCCAAAACGCAGCTATCTAACAGAACGGTTGTCAATGTGTGCACTCAACTTCCAGAGTTAAACCCGTGTGTGGATTCAGCAGTCTGCAAACACTTTCTCTGCAGAGTCCCAAAACAGGCGTTTTCAGCCCATTACCGGCATATGGAAGAAACAGCAGTAAGCACAGGGAAATATCTGCTTCTAAATCCAAAACGCAGCTATCTAACAGAACGGTTGTCAATGTGTGCACTCAACCTCCAGAGTTAAACCCGTGTGTGGATTCAGCAGTCTGCAAACACTTTCTCTGCAGAGTCCCAAAACAGGCGTTTTCAGCCCATTACCGGCATATGGAAGAAACAGCAGTAAGCCCAGGGAAATATCTGCTTCTAAATCCAAAACGCAGCTATCTAACAGAACGGTTGTCAATGTGTGCACTCAACTTCCAGAGTTAAACCAGTGTGTGGATTCAGCAGTCTGCAAACTCTTTCTCTGCAGAGTCCCAAAACAGGCGTTTTCAGCCCATTACCGGCATATGGAAGAAACAGCAGTAAGCACAGGGAAATATCTGCTTCTAAATCCAAAACGCAGCTATCTAACAGGACGGTTGTCAATGAGTGCACTCAACTTCCAGAGTTAAACCCGTGTGTGGATTCAGCAGTCTGCAAACACTTTCTCTGCAGAGTCCCAAAACAGGCGTTTTCAGCCCATTACCGGCATATGGAAGAAACAGCAGTAAGCACAGGGAAATATCTGCTTCTAAATCCAAAACGCAGCTATCTAACAGAACGGTTGTCAATGTGTGCACTCAACTTCCAGAGTTAAACCCGTGTGTGGATTCAGCAGTCTGCAAACACTTTCTCTGCAGAGTCCCAAAACAGGCGTTTTCAGCCCATTACCGGCATATGGAAGAAACAGCAGTAAGCCCAGGGAAATATCTGCTTCTCAATCCAAAACGCAGCTATCTAACAGAACGGTTGTCAATGTGTGCACTCAACTTCCAGAGTTAAACTCGTGTGTGGATTCAGCAGTCTGCAAACCCTTTCACTGCAGAGTCCCAAAACAGGCGTTTTCAGCCCATTACCGGCATATGGAAGAAACAGCAGTAAGCCCAGGGAAATATCTGCTTCTAAATCCAAAACGCAGCTATCTAACAGAACGGTTGTCAATGTGTGCACTCAACTTCCAGAGTTAAACCCGTGTGTGGATTCAGCAGTCTGCAAACACTTTCTCTGCAGAGTCCCAAAACAGGCGTTTTCAGCCCATTACCGGCATATGGAAGAAACAGCAGTAAGCACAGGGATATATCTGCTTCTAAATCCAAAACGCAGCTATCTAACAGAACGGTTGTCAATGTCTGCACTCAACTTCCAGAGTTAAACCCGTGTGTGGATTCAGCAGTCTGCAAACACTTTCTCTGCAGAGTCCCAAAACAGGCGTTTTCAGCCCATTACCGGCATATGGAAGAAACAGCAGTAAGCCCAGGGAAATATCTGCTTCTAAATCCAAAACGCAGCTATCTAACAGAACGGTTGTCAATGTGTGCACTCAACTTCCAGAGTTAAACCCGTGTGTGGATTCAGCAGTCTGCAAACACTTTCTCTGCAGAGTCCCAAAACAGGCGTTTTCAGCCCTTACCGGCATATGGAAGAAACAGCAGTAAGCACAGGGAAATATCTGCTTCTAAATCCAAAACGCAGCTATCTAACAGAACGGTTGTCAATGTGTGCACTCAACTTCCAGAGTTAAACCCGTGTGTGGATTCAGCAGTCTGCAAACACTTTCTCTGCAGAGTCCCAAAACAGGCGTTTTCAGCCCATTACCGGCATATGGAAGAAACAGCAGTAAGCACAGGGAAATATCTGCTTCTAAATCCAAAACGCAGCTATCTAACAGAACGGTTGTCAATGTGTGCACTCAACTTCCAGAGTTAAAGCCGTGTGTGGATTCAGCAGTCTGCAAACACTTTCTGTGCAGAGTCCCAAAACAGGCGTTTTCAGCCCATTACCGGCATATGGAAGAAACAGCAGTAAGCACAGGGAAATATCTGCTTCTAAATCCAAAACGCAGCTATCTAACAGAACGGTTGTCAATGTGTGCACTCAACTTCCAGAGTTAAACCCGTGTGTGGATTCAGCAGTCTGCAAACACTTTCTCTGCAGAGTCCCAAAACAGGCGTTTTCAGCCCATTACCGGCATATGGAAGAAACAGCAGTAAGCACAGGGAAATATCTGCTTCTAAATCCAAAACGCAGCTATCTAACAGAACTGTTGTCAATGTGTTCACTCAACTTCCAGAGTTAAACCCATGTGTGGATTCAGCAGTCTGCAAACACTTTCTCTGCAGAGTCCCAAAACAGGCGTTTTCAGCCCATTACCGGCATATGGAAGAAACAGCAGTAAGCCCAGGGAAATATCTGCTTCTAAATCCAAAACGCAGCTATCTACCAGAACGGTTGTCAATGTGTGCACTCAACTTCCAGAGTTAAACCCGTGTGTGGATTCAGCAGTCTGCAAACACTTTCTCTGCAGAGTCCCAAAACAGGCGTTTTCAGCCCATTACCGGCATATGGAAGAAACAGCAGTAAGCACAGGGAAATATCTGCTTCTAAATCCAAAACGCAGCTATCTAACAGAACGGTTGTCAATGTGTGCACTCAACTTCCAGAGTTAAACCCGTGTGTGGATTCAGCAGTCTGCAAACACTTTCTCTGCAGAGTCCCAAAACAGGCGTTTTCAGCCCATTACCGGCATAAGGAAGAAACAGCAGTAAGCACAGGGAAATATCTGCTTCTAAATCCAAAACGCAGCTATCTAACAGAACGGTTGTCAATGTGTGCACTCAACTTCCAGAGTTAAACCCGTGTGTGGATTCAGCAGTCTGCAAACACTTTCTCTGCAGAGTCCCAAAACAGGCGTTTTCAGCCCATTACCGGCATATGGAAGAAAGAGCAGTAAGCACAGGGAAATATCTGCTTCTAAATCCAAAACGCAGCTATCTAACAGAACGGTTGTCAATGTGTGCACTCAACTTCCAGAGTTAAAGCCGTGTGTGGATTCAGCAGTCTGCAAACACTTTCTCTGCAGAGTCCCAAAACAGGCGTTTTCAGCCCATTACCGGCATATGGAAGAAACAGCAGTAAGCACAGGGAAATATCTGCTTCTAAATCCAAAACGCAGCTATCTAACAGAACGGTTGTCAATGTGTGCACTCAACTTCCAGAGTTAAACCCGTGCGTGGATTCAGCAGTCTGCAAACACTTTCTCTGCAGAGTCCCAAAACAGGCGTTTTCAGCCCATTACCGGCATATGGAAGAAACAGCAGTAAGCACAGGGAAATATCTGCTTCTAAATCCAAAACGCAGCTATCTAACAGAACGGTTGTCAATGTGTGCACTCAACTTCCAGAGTTAAACCCGTGTGTGGATTCAGCAGTCTGCAAACACTTTCTCTGCAGAGTCCCAAAACAGGCGTTTTCAGCCCATTACCGGCATATGGAAGAAACAGCAGTAAGCACAGGGAAATATCTGCTTCTAAATCCAAAACGCAGCTATCTAACAGAACGGTTGTCAATGTGTGCACTCAACTTCCAGAGTTAAACCCGTGTGTGGATTCAGCAGTCTGCAAACACATTCTCTGCAGAGTCCCAAAACAGGCGTTTTCAGCCCATTACCGGCATATGGAAGAAACAGCAGTAAGCCCAGGGAAATATCTGCTTCTAAATCCAAAACGCAGCTATCTAACAGAACGGTTGTCAATGTGTGCACTCAACTTCCAGAATTAAACCCGTGTGTGGATTCAGCAGTCTGCAAACACTTTCTCTGCAGAGTCCCAAAACAGGCGTTTTCAGCCCATTACCGGCATATGGAAGAAACAGCAGTAAGCCCAGGGAAATATCTGCTTCTAAATCCAAAACGCAGCTATCTAACAGAACGGTTGTCAATGTGTGCACTCAACTTCCAGAGTTAAACCCGTGTGTGGATTCAGCAGTCTGCAAACACTTTCTCTGCAGAGTCCCAAAACAGGCGTTTTCAGCCCATTACCGGCATATGGAAGAAACAGCAGTAAGCACAGGGAAATATCTGCTTCTAAATCCAAGACGCAGCTATCTAACAGAACGGTTGTCAATGTGTGCACTCAACTTCCAGAGTTAAACCCGTGTGTGGATTCAGCAGTCTGCAAACACTTTCTCTGCAGAGTCCCAAAACAGTCGTTTTCAGCCCATTACCGGCATAAGGAAGAATCAGCAGTAAGCACAGGGAAATATCTGCTTCTAAATCCAAAACGCAGCTATCTAACAGAACGGTTGTCAATGTGTGCACTCAACTTCCAGAGTTAAACCCGTGTGTGGATTCAGCAGTCTGCAAACACTTTCTCTGCAGATTCCCAAAACAGGCGTTTTCAGCCCATTACCGGCATATGGAAGAAACAGCAGTAAGCACAGGGATATATCTGCTTCTAAATCCAAAACGCAGCTATCTAACAGAACGGTTGTCAATGTGTGCACTCAACTTCCAGAGTTAAACCCGTGTGTGGATTCAGCAGTCTGCAAACACTTTCTCTGCAGAGTCCCAAAACAGGCGTTTTCAGCCCATTACCGGCATATGGAAGAAACAGCAGTAAGCCCAGGGAAATATCTGCTTCTAAATCCAAAACGCAGCTATCTAACAGAACGGTTGTCAATGTGTGCACTCAACTTCCAGAGTTAAACCCGTGTGTGGATTCAGCAGTCTGCAAACACTTTCTCTGCAGAGTCCCAAAACAGGCGTTTTCAGCCCTTACCGGCATATGGAAGAAACAGCAGTAAGCACAGGGAAATATCTGCTTCTAAATCCAAAACGCAGCTATCTAACAGAACGGTTGTCAATGTGTGCACTCAACTTCCAGAGTTAAACCCGTGTGTGGATTCAGCAGTCTGCAAACACTTTCTCTGCAGAGTCCCAAAACAGGCGTTTTCAGCCCATTACCGGCATATGGAAGAAACAGCAGTAAGCACAGGGAAATATCTGCTTCTAAATCCAAAACGCAGCTATCTAACAAAACGGTTGTCAATGTGTGCACTCAACTTCCAGAGTTAAAGCCGTGTGTGGATTCAGCAGTCTGCAAACACTTTCTCTGCAGAGTCCCAAAACAGGCGTTTTCAGCCCATTACCGGCATATGGAAGAAACAGCAGTAAGCACAGGGAAATATCTGCTTCTAAATCCAAAACGCAGCTATCTAACAGAACGGTTGTCAATGTCTGCACTCAACTTCCAGAGTTAAACCCGTGTGTGGATTCAGCAGTCTGCAAACACTTTCTCTGCAGAGTCCCAAAACAGGCGTTTTCAGCCCATTACCGGCATATGGAAGAAACAGCAGTAAGCACAGGGAAATATCTGCTTCTAAATCCAAAACGCAGCTATCTAACAGAACTGTTGTCAATGTGTTCACTCAACTTCCAGAGTTAAACCCATGTGTGGATTCAGCAGTCTGCAAACACTTTCTCTGCAGAGTCCCAAAACAGGCGTTTTCAGCCCATTACCGGCATATGGAAGAAACAGCAGTAAGCCCAGGGAAATATCTGCTTCTAAATCCAAAACGCAGCTATCTAACAGAACGGTTGTCAATCTGTGCACTCAACTTCCAGAGTTAAACCCGTGTGTGGATTCAGCAGTCTGCAAACACTTTCTCTGCAGAGTCCCAAAACAGGCGTTTTCAGCCCATTACCGGCATATGGAAGAAACAGCAGTAAGCACAGGGAAATATCTGCTTCTAAATCCAAAACGCAGCTTTTTAACAGAACGGTTGTCAATGTGTGCACTCAACTTCCAGAGTTAAACCCGTGTGTGGATTCAGCAGTCTGCAAACTCTTTCTCTGCAGAGTCCCAAAACAGGCGTTTTCAGCCCATTACCGGCATAAGGAAGAAACAGCAGTAAGCACAGGGAAATATCTGCTTCTAAATCCAAAACGCAGCTATCTAACAGAACGGTTGTCAATGTGTGCACTCAACTTCCAGAGTTAAACCCGTGTGTGGATTCAGCAGTCTGCAAACACTTTCTCTGCAGAGTCCCAAAACAGGCGTTTTCAGCCCATTACCGGCATATGGAAGAAAGAGCAGTAAGCACAGGGAAATATCTGCTTCTAAATCCAAAACGCAGCTATCTAACAGAACGGTTGTCAATGTGTGCACTCAACTTCCAGAGTTAAAGCCGTGTGTGGATTCAGCAGTCTGCAAACACTTTCTCTGCAGAGTCCCAAAACAGGCGTTTTCAGCCCATTACCGGCATATGGAAGAAACAGCAGTAACCACAGGGAAATATCTGCTTCTAAATCCAAAACGCAGCTATCTAACAGAACGGTTGTCAATGTGTGCACTCAACTTCCAGAGTTAAACCCGTGCGTGGATTCAGCAGTCTGCAAACACTTTCTCTGCAGAGTCCCAAAACAGGCGTTTTCAGCCCATTAGCGGCATATGGAAGAAACAGCAGTAAGCACAGGGAAATATCTGCTTCTAAATCCAAAACGCAGCTATCTAACAGAACGGTTGTCAATGTGTGCACTCAACTTCCAGAGTTAAACCCGTGTGTGGATTCAGCAGTCTGCAAACTCTTTCTCTGCAGAGTCCCAAAACAGGCGTTTTCAGCCCATTACCGGAATATGGAAGAAACAGCAGTAAGCCCAGGGAAATATCTGCTTCTAAATCCAAAACGCAGCTATCTACCAGAACGGTTGTCAATGTGTGCACTCAACTTCCAGAGTTAAAGCCGTGTGTGGATTCAGCCGTCTGCACACCGTTTCTCTGCAGAGTCCCAAAACAGGCGTTTTCAGCCCATTACCGGCATATGGAAGAAACAGCAGTAAGCCCAGGGAAATATCTGCTTCTAAATCCAAAACGCAGCTATCTAACAGAACGGTTGTCAATGTGTGCACTCAACTTCCAGAGTTAAACCCGTGTGTGGATTCAGCAGTCTCGAAACCCTTTCTCTGCAGAGTCCCAAAACAGGCGTTTTCTGCCCATTACCGGCATATGGAAGAAACAGCAGTAAGCCCAGGGAAATATCTGCTTCTAAATCCAAAACGCAGCTATCTAACAGAACGGTTGTCAATGTGTGCACTCAACTTCCAGAGTTAAACCCGTGTGTGGATTCAGCAGTCTGCAAACACTTTCTCTGCAGAGTCCCAAAACAGGCGTTTTCAGCCCATTACCGGCATATGGAAGAAACAGCAGTAAGCCCAGGGAAATATCTGCTTCTAAATCCAAAACGCAGCTATCTAACAGAACGGTTGTCAATGTGTGCACTCAACTTCCAGAGTTAAACCCGTGTGTGGATTCAGCAGTCTGCAAACACTTTCTCTGCAGAGTCCCAAAACAGGCGTTTTCAGCCCATTACCGGCATATGGAAGAAACAGCAGTAAGCACAGGGAAATATCTGCTTCTAAATCCAAGACGCAGCTATCTAACAGAACGGTTGTCAATGTGTGCACTCAACTTCCAGAGTTAAACCCGTGTGTGGATTCAGCAGTCTGCAAACACTTTCTCTGCAGAGTCCCAAAACAGTCGTTTTCAGCCCATTACCGGCATAAGGAAGAATCAGCAGTAAGCACAGGGAAATATCTGCTTCTAAATCCAAAACGCAGCTATCTAACAGAACGGTTGTCAATGTGTGCACTCAACTTCCAGAGTTAAACCCGTGTGTGGATTCAGCAGTCTGCAAACACTTTCTCTGCAGATTCCCAAAACAGGCGTTTTCAGCCCATTACCGGCATATGGAAGAAACAGCAGTAAGCACAGGGATATATCTGCTTCTAAATCCAAAACGCAGCTATCTAACAGAACGGTTGTCAATGTGTGCACTCAACTTCCAGAGTTAAACCCGTGTGTGGATTCAGCAGTCTGCAAACACTTTCTCTGCAGAGTCCCAAAACAGGCGTTTTCAGCCCATTACCGGCATATGGAAGAAACAGCAGTAAGCCCAGGGAAATATCTGCTTCTAAATCCAAAACGCAGCTATCTAACAGAACGGTTGTCAATGTGTGCACTCAACTTCCAGAGTTAAACCCGTGTGTGGATTCAGCAGTCTGCAAACACTTTCTCTGCAGAGTCCCAAAACAGGCGTTTTCAGCCCTTACCGGCATATGGAAGAAACAGCAGTAAGCACAGGGAAATATCTGCTTCTAAATCCAAAACGCAGCTATCTAACAGAACGGTTGTCAATGTGTGCATTCAACTTCCAGAGTTAAACCCGTGTGTGGATTCAGCAGTCTGCAAACACTTTCTCTGCAGAGTCCCAAAACAGGCGTTTTCAGCCCATTACCGGCATATGGAAGAAACAGCAGTAAGCACAGGGAAATATCTGCTTCTAAATCCAAAACGCAGCTATCTAACAAAACGGTTGTCAATGTGTGCACTCAACTTCCAGAGTTAAAGCCGTGTGTGGATTCAGCAGTCTGCAAACACTTTCTCTGCAGAGTCCCAAAACAGGCGTTTTCAGCCCATTACCGGCATATGGAAGAAACAGCAGTAAGCACAGGGAAATATCTGCTTCTAAATCCAAAACGCAGCTATCTAACAGAACGGTTGTCAATGTCTGCACTCAACTTCCAGAGTTAAACCCGTGTGTGGATTCAGCAGTCTGCAAACACTTTCTCTGCAGAGTCCCAAAACAGGCGTTTTCAGCCCATTACCGGCATATGGAAGAAACAGCAGTAAGCACAGGGAAATATCTGCTTCTAAATCCAAAACGCAGCTATCTAACAGAACTGTTGTCAATGTGTTCACTCAACTTCCAGAGTTAAACCCATGTGTGGATTCAGCAGTCTGCAAACACTTTCTCTGCAGAGTCCCAAAACAGGCGTTTTCAGCCCATTACCGGCATATGGAAGAAACAGCAGTAAGCCCAGGGAAATATCTGCTTCTAAATCCAAAACGCAGCTATCTAACAGAACGGTTGTCAATCTGTGCACTCAACTTCCAGAGTTAAACCCGTGTGTGGATTCAGCAGTCTGCAAACACTTTCTCTGCAGAGTCCCAAAACAGGCGTTTTCAGCCCATTACCGGCATATGGAAGAAACAGCAGTAAGCACAGGGAAATATCTGCTTCTAAATCCAAAACGCAGCTTTTTAACAGAACGGTTGTCAATGTGTGCACTCAACTTCCAGAGTTAAACCCGTGTGTGGATTCAGCAGTCTGCAAACTCTTTCTCTGCAGAGTCCCAAAACAGGCGTTTTCAGCCCATTACCGGCATAAGGAAGAAACAGCAGTAAGCACAGGGAAATATCTGCTTCTAAATCCAAAACGCAGCTATCTAACAGAACGGTTGTCAATGTGTGCACTCAACTTCCAGAGTTAAACCCGTGTGTGGATTCAGCAGTCTGCAAACACTTTCTCTGCAGAGTCCCAAAACAGGCGTTTTCAGCCCATTACCGGCATATGGAAGAAAGAGCAGTAAGCACAGGGAAATATCTGCTTCTAAATCCAAAACGCAGCTATCTAACAGAACGGTTGTCAATGTGTGCACTCAACTTCCAGAGTTAAAGCCGTGTGTGGATTCAGCAGTCTGCAAACACTTTCTCTGCAGAGTCCCAAAACAGGCGTTTTCAGCCCATTACCGGCATATGGAAGAAACAGCAGTAACCACAGGGAAATATCTGCTTCTAAATCCAAAACGCAGCTATCTAACAGAACGGTTGTCAATGTGTGCACTCAACTTCCAGAGTTAAACCCGTGCGTGGATTCAGCAGTCTGCAAACACTTTCTCTGCAGAGTCCCAAAACAGGCGTTTTCAGCCCATTAGCGGCATATGGAAGAAACAGCAGTAAGCACAGGGAAATATCTGCTTCTAAATCCAAAACGCAGCTATCTAACAGAACGGTTGTCAATGTGTGCACTCAACTTCCAGAGTTAAACCCGTGTGTGGATTCAGCAGTCTGCAAACTCTTTCTCTGCAGAGTCCCAAAACAGGCGTTTTCAGCCCATTACCGGAATATGGAAGAAACAGCAGTAAGCCCAGGGAAATATCTGCTTCTAAATCCAAAACGCAGCTATCTACCAGAACGGTTGTCAATGTGTGCACTCAACTTCCAGAGTTAAAGCCGTGTGTGGATTCAGCCGTCTGCACACCGTTTCTCTGCAGAGTCCCAAAACAGGCGTTTTCAGCCCATTACCGGCATATGGAAGAAACAGCAGTAAGCCCAGGGAAATATCTGCTTCTAAATCCAAAACGCAGCTATCTAACAGAACGGTTGTCAATGTGTGCACTCAACTTCCAGAGTTAAACCCGTGTGTGGATTCAGCAGTCTCGAAACCCTTTCTCTGCAGAGTCCCAAAACAGGCGTTTTCTGCCCATTACCGGCATATGGAAGAAACAGCAGTAAGCCCAGGGAAATATCTGCTTCTAAATCCAAAACGCAGCTATCTAACAGAACGGTTGTCAATGTGTGCACTCAACTTCCAGAGTTAAACCCGTGTGTGGATTCAGCAGTCTGCAAACACTTTCTCTGCAGAGTCCCAAAACAGGCGTTTTCAGCCCATTACCGGCATATGGAAGAAACAGCAGTAAGCCCAGGGAAATATCTGCTTCTAAATCCAAAACGCAGCTATCTAACAGAACGGTTGTCAATGTGTGCACTCAACTTCCAGAGTTAAACCCGTGTGTGGATTCAGCAGTCTGCAAACACTTTCTCTGCAGAGTCCCAAAACAGGCGTTTTCAGCCTATTACCGGCATATGGAAGAAACAGCAGTAAGCACAGGGAAATATCTGCTTCTAAATCCAAAACGCAGCTATCTAACAGAACTGTTGTCAATGTGTGCACTCAACTTCCAGAGTTAAACCCGTGTGTGGATTCAGCAGTCTGCAAACACTTTCTCTGCAGAGTCCCAAAACAGGCGTTTTCAGCCCATTACCGGCATATGGAAGAAACAGCAGTAAGCCCAGGGAAATATCTGCTTCTAAATCCAAAACGCAGCTATCTAACAGAACGGTTGTCAATGTGTGCACTCAACTTCCAGAGTTAAACCGGTGTGTGGATTCAGCAGTCTGCAAACACTTTCTCTGCAGAGTCCCAAAACAGGCGTTTTCAGCCCATTACCGGCATATGGAAGAAACAGCAGTAAGCACAGGGAAATATCTGCTTCTAAATCCAAGACGCAGCTATCTAACAGAACGGTTGTCAATGTGTGCACTCAACTTCCAGAGTTAAACCCGTGTGTGGATTCAGCAGTCTGCAAACACTTTCTCTGCAGAGTCCCAAAACAGTCGTTTTCAGCCCATTACCGGCATAAGGAAGAATCAGCAGTAAGCACAGGGAAATATCTGCTTCTAAATCCAAAACGCAGCTATCTAACAGAACGGTTGTCAATGTGTGCACTCAACTTCCAGAGTTAAACCCGTGTGTGGATTCAGCAGTCTGCAAACACTTTCTCTGCAGAGTCCCAAAACAGGCGTTTTCAGCCCATTACCGGCATATGGAAGAAACAGCAGTAAGCACAGGGATATATCTGCTTCTAAATCCAAAACGCAGCTATCTAACAGAACGGTTGTCAATGTGTGCACTCAACTTCCAGAGTTAAACCCGTGTGTGGATTCAGCAGTCTGCAAACACTTTCTCTGCAGAGTCCCAAAACAGGCGTTTTCAGCCCATTACCGGCATATGGAAGAAACAGCAGTAAGCCCAGGGAAATATCTGCTTCTAAATCCAAAACGCAGCTATCTAACAGAACGGTTGTCAATGTGTGCACTCAACTTCCAGAGTTAAACCCGTGTGTGGATTCAGCAGTCTGCAAACACTTTCTCTGCAGAGTCCCAAAACAGGCGTTTTCAGCCCATTACCGGCATATGGAAGAAACAGCAGTAAGCACAGGGAAATATCTGCTTCTAAATCCAAAACGCAGCTATCTAACAGAACGGTTGTCAATGTGTGCACTCAACTTCCAGAGTTAAACCCGTGTGTGGATTCAGCAGTCTGCAAACACTTTCTCTGCAGAGTCCCAAAACAGGCGTTTTCAGCCCATTACCGGCATATGGAAGAAACAGCAGTAAGCACAGGGAAATTTCTGCTTCTAAATCCAAAACGCAGCTATCTAACAGAACGGTTGTCAATGTGTGCACTCAACTTCCAGAGTTAAAGCCGTGTGTGGATTCAGCAGTCTGCAAACACTTTCTCTGCAGAGTCCCAAAACAGGCGTTTTCAGCCCATTACCGGCATATGGAAGAAACAGCAGTAAGCACAGGGAAATATCTGCTTCTAAATCCAAAACGCAGCTATCTAACAGAACGGTTGTCAATGTCTGCACTCAACTTCCAGAGTTAAACCCGTGTGTGGATTCAGCAGTCTGCAAACACTTTCTCTGCAGAGTCCCAAAACAGGCGTTTTCAGCCCATTACCGGCATATGGAAGAAACAGCAGTAAGCACAGGGAAATATCTGCTTCTAAATCCAAAACGCAGCAATCCAGCAGAACTGTTGTCAATGTGTTCACTCAACTTCCAGAGTTAAACCCATGTGTGGATTCAGCAGTCTGCAAACACTTTCTCTGCAGAGTCCCAAAACAGGCGTTTTCAGCCCATTACCGGCATATGGAAGAAACAGCAGTAAGCCCAGGGAAATATCTGCTTCTAAATCCAAAACGCAGCTATCTAACAGAACGGTTGTCAATCTGTGCACTCAACTTCCAGAGTTAAACCCGTGTGTGGATTCAGCAGTCTGCAAACACTTTCTCTGCAGAGTCCCAAAACAGGCGTTTTCAGCCCATTACCGGCATATGGAAGAAACAGCAGTAAGCACAGGGAAATATCTGCTTCTAAATCCAAAACGCAGCTATCTAACAGAACGGTTGTCAATGTGTGCACTCAACTTCCAGAGTTAAACCCGTGTGTGGATTCAGCAGTCTGCAAACACTTTCTCTGCAGAGTCCCAAAACAGGCGTTTTCAGCCCATTACCGGCATAAGGAAGAAACAGCAGTAAGCACAGGGAAATATCTGCCTCTAAATCCAAAACGCAGCTATCTAACAGAACGGTTGTCAATGTGTGCACTCAACTTCCAGAGTTAAACCCGTGTGTGGATTCAGCAGTCTGCAAACACTTTCTCTGCAGAGTCCCAAAACAGGCGTTTTCAGCCCATTACCGGCATATGGAAGAAACAGCAGTAAGCACAGGGAAATATCTGCTTCTAAATCCAAAACGCAGCTATCTAACAGAACGGTTGTCAATGTGTGCACTCAACTTCCAGAGTTAAACCCGTGTGTGGATTCAGCAGTCTGCAAACACTTTCTCTGCAGAGTCCCAAAACAGGCGTTTTCAGCCCATTACCGGCATATGGAAGAAACAGCAGTAAGCACAGGGAAATATCTGCTTCTAAATCCAAAACGCAGCTATCTAACAGAACGGTTGTCAATGTGTGCACTCAACTTCCAGAGTTAAACCCGTGCGTGGATTCAGCAGTCTGCAAACACTTTCTCTGCAGAGTCCCAAAACAGGCGTTTTCAGCCCATTACCGGCATATGGAAGAAACAGCAGTAAGCACAGGGAAATATCTGCTTCTAAATCCAAAACGCAGCTATCTAACAGAACGGTTGTCAATGTGTGCACTCAACTTCCAGAGTTAAACACGTGTGTGGATTCAGCAGTCTGCAAACACTTTCTCTGCAGAGTCCCAAAACAGGCGTTTTCAGCCCATTACCGGCATATGGAAGAAACAGCAGTAAGCACAGGGAAATATCTGCTTCTAAATCCAAAACGCAGCTATCTAACAGAACGGTTGTCAATGTGTGCACTCAAGTTCCAGAGTTAAACCCGTGTGTGGATTCAGCAGTCTGCAAACACATTCTCTGCAGAGTCCCAAAACAGGCGTTTTCAGCCCATTACCGGCATATGGAAGAAACAGCAGTAAGCCCAGGGAAATATCTGCTTCTAAATCCAAAACGCAGCTATCTAACAGAACGGTTGTCAATGTGTGCACTCAACTTCCAGAGTTAAACCCGTGTGTGAATTCAGCAGTCTGCAAACACTTTCTCTGCAGAGTCCCAAAACAGGCGTTTTCAGCCCATTACCGGCATATGGAAGAAACAGCAGTAAGCCCAGGGAAATATCTGCTTCTAAATCCAAAACGCAGCTATCTAACAGAACGGTTGTCAATGTGTGCACTCAACTTCCAGAGTTAAACCCGTGTGTGGATTCAGCAGTCTGCAAACACTTTCTCTGCAGAGTCCCAAAACAGGCGTTTTCAGCCCATTACCGGCATATGGAAGAAACAGCAGTAAGCCCAGGGAAATATCTGCTTCTAAATCCAAAACGCAGCTATCTAACAGAATGGTTGTCAATGTGTGCACTCAACTTCCAGAGTTAAACCCGTGTGTGGATTCAGCAGTCTGCAAACACTTTCTCTGCAGAGTCCCAAAACAGGCGTTTTCAGCCCTTACCGGCATATGGAAGAAACAGCAGTAAGCACACGGAAATATCTGCTTCTAAATCCAAAACGCAGCTATCTAACAGAACGGTTGTCAATGTGTGCACTCAACTTCCAGAGTTAAACCCGTGTGTGGATTCAGCAGTCTGCAAACACTTTCTCTGCAGAGTCCCAAAACAGGCGTTTTCAGCCCATTACCGGCATATGGAAGAAACAGCAGTAAGCACAGGGAAATATCTGCTTCTAAATCCAAAACGCAGCTATCTAACAGAACGGTTGTCAATGTGTGCACTCAACTTCTAGAGTTAAACCCGTGTGTGGATTCAGCAGTCTGCAAACACTTTCTCTGCAGAGTCCCAAAACAGGCGTTTTCAGCCCATTACCGGCATATGGAAGAAACAGCAGTAAGCACAGGGAAATATCTGCTTCTAAATCCAAAACGCAGCTATCTAACAGAACGGTTGTCAATGTGTGCACTCAACTTCCAGAGTTAAACCCGTGTGTGTATTCAGCAGTCTGCAAACACTTTCTCTGCAGAGTCCCAAAACAGGCGTTTTCAGCCCATTACCGGCATATGGAAGAAACAGCAGTAAGCACAGGGAAATATCTGCTTCTAAATCCAAAACGCAGCTATCTAACAGAACTGTTGTCAATGTGTTCACTCAACTTCCAGAGTTAAACCCGTGTGTGGATTCAGCAGTCTGCAAACACTTTCTCTGCAGAGTCCCAAAACAGGCGTTTTCAGCCCATTACCGGCATATGGAAGAAACAGCAGTAAGCCCAGGGAAATATCTGCTTCTAAATCCAAAACGCAGCTATCTAACAGAACGGTTGTCAATGTGTGCACTCAACTTCCAGAGTTAAACCCGTGTGTGGATTCAGCAGTCTGCAAACACTTTCTCTGCAGAGTCCCAAAACAGGCGTTTTCAGCCCATTACCGGCATATGGAAGAAACAGCAGTAAGCACAGGGAAATATCTGCTTCTAAATCCAAAACGCAGCTATCTAACAGAACGGTTGTCAATGTGTGCACTCAACTTCCAGAGTTAAACCCGTGTGTGGATTCAGCAGTCTGCAAACACTTTCTCTGCAGAGTCCCAAAACAGGCGTTTTCAGCCCATTACCGGCATAAGGAAGAAACAGCAGTAAGCACAGGGAAATATCTGCTTCTAAATCCAAAACGCAGCTATCTAACAGAACGGTTGTCAATGTGTGCACTCAACTTCCAGAGTTAAACCCGTGTGTGGATTCAGCAGTCTGCAAACACTTTCTCTGCAGAGTCCCAAAACAGGCGTTTTCAGCCCATTACCGGCATATGGAAGAAAGAGTAGTAAGCACAGGGAAATATCTGCTTCTAAATCCAAAACGCAGCTATCTAACAGAACGGTTGTCAATGTGTGCACTCAACTTCCAGAGTTAAACCCGTGTGTGGATTCAGCAGTCTGCAAACACTTTCTCTGCAGAGTCCCAAAACAGGCGTTTTCAGCCCATTACCGGCATATGGAAGAAACAGCAGTAAGCACAGGGAAATATCTGCTTCTAAATCCAAAACGCAGCTATCTAACAGAACGGTTGTCAATGTGTGCACTCAACTTCCAGAGTTAAACCCGTGTGTGGATTCAGCAGTCTGCAAACACTTTCTCTGCAGAGTCCCAAAACAGGCGTTTTCAGCCCATTACCGGCATATGGAAGAAACAGCAGTAAGCCCAGGGAAATATCTGCTTCTAAATCCAAAACGCAGCTATCTAACAGAACGGTTGTCAATGTGTGCACTCAACTTCCAGAGTTAAACCCGTGTGTGGATTCAGCAGTCTGCAAACACTTTCTCTGCAGAGTCCCAAAACAGGCGTTTTCAGCCCATTACCGGCATATGGAAGAAACAGCAGTAAGCACAGGGAAATATCTGCTTCTAAATCCAAAACGCAGCTATCTAACAGAACGGTTGTCAATGTGTGCACTCAACTTCCAGAGTTAAACCCGTGTGTGGATTCAGCAGTCTGCAAACACTTTCTCTGCAGAGTCCCAAAACAGGCGTTTTCAGCCCATTACCAGCATATGGAAGAAACAGCAGTAAGCACAGGGAAATATCTGCTTCTAAATCCAAAACGCAGCTATCTAACAGAACGGTTGTCAATGTGTGCACTCAACTTCCAGAGTTAAACCCGTGTGTGGATTCAGCAGTCTGCAAACACTTTCTCTGCAGAGTCCCAAAACAGGCGTTTTCAGCCCATTACCGGCATATGGAAGAAACAGCAGCAAGCACAGGGAAATATCTGCTTCTAAATCCAAAACGCAGCTATCTAACAGAACGGTTGTCAATGTGTGCACTCAACTTCCAGAGTTAAACCCGTGTGTGGATTCAGCAGTCTGCAAACACTTTCTCTGCAGAGTCCCAAAACAGGCGTTTTCAGCCCATTACCGGCATATGGAAGAAACAGCAGTAAGCACAGAGAAATATCTGCTTCTAAATCCAAAACGCAGCTATCTAACAGAACGGGTGTCAATGTGTGCACTTAACTTCCAGAGTTAAACCCGTGTGTGGATTCAGCAGTCTGCAAACACTTTCTCTGCAGAGTCCCAAAACAGGCGTTTTCAGCCCATTACCGGCATATGGAAGAAACAGCAGTAAGCACAGGGAAATATCTGCTTCTAAATCCAAAACGCAGCTATCTAACAGAACGGTTGTCAATGAGTCCACTCAACTTCCAGAGTTAAACCAGTGTGTGGATTCAGCAGTCTGCAAACACTTTCTCTGCAGAGTCCCAAAACAGGCGTTTTCAGCCCTTTACCGGCATATGGAAGAAACAGCAGTAAGCACAGGGAAATATTTGCTTCTAAATCCAAAACGCAGCTATCTAACAGAACGGTTGTCAATGTGTGCACTCAACTTCCAGAGTTAAACCCGAGTGTGGATTCAGCAGTCTGCAAACACTTTCTCTGCAGAGTCCCAAAACAGGCGTATTCAGCCCATTACCGGCATATGGAAGAAACAGCAGTAAGCCCAGGGAAATATCTGCTTCTAAATCCAAAACGCAGCTATCTAACAGAACGGTTGTCAATGTGTGCACTCAACTTCCAGAGTTAAACCCGTGTGTGGATTCAGCCGTCTGCAAACCGTTTCTCTGCAGAGTCACAAAACAGGCGTTTTCAGCCCATTACCGGCATATGGAAGAAACAGCAGTAAGCCCAGGGAAATATCTGCTTCTAAATCCAAAACGCAGCTATCTAACAGAACGGTTGTCAATGTGTGCACTCAACTTCCAGAGTTAAACCCGTGTGTGGATTCAGCAGTCTGCAAACACTTTCTCTGCAGAGTCCCAAAACAGGCGTTTTCAGCCCATTACCGGCATATGGAAGTAACAGCAGTAAGCACAGGGAGATATCTGCTTCTAAATCCAAAACGCAGCTATCTAACAGAACGGTTGTCAATGTGTGCACTCAACTTCCAGAGTTAAACCCGTGTGTGGATTCAGCAGTCTGCAAACACTTTCTCTGCAGAGTCCCAAAACAGGCGTTTTCAGCCCATTACCGGCATATGGAAGAAACAGCAGTAAGCACAGGGAAATATCTGCTTCTAAATCCAAAACGCAGCTATCTAACAGAACGGTTGTCAATGTGTGCACTCAACTTCCAGAGTTAAAGCCGTGTGTGGATTCAGCAGTCTGCAAACACTTTCTCTGCAGAGTCCCAAAACAGGCGTTTTCAGCCCATTACCGGCATATGGAAGAAACAGCAGTAAGCACAGGGAAATATCTGCTTCTAAATCCAAAACGCAGCTATCTAACAGAACGGTTGTCAATGTCTGCACTCAACTTCCAGAGTTAAACCCGTGTGTGGATTCAGCAGTCTGCAAACACTTTCTCTGCAGAGTCCCAAAACAGGCGTTTTCAGCCCATTACCGGCATATGGAAGAAACAGCAGTAAGCACAGGGAAATATCTGCTTCTAAATCCAAAACGCAGCTATCTAACAGAACTGTTGTCAATGTGTTCACTCAACTTCCAGAGTTAAACCCATGTGTGGATTCAGCAGTCTGCAAACACTTTCTCTGCAGAGTCCCAAAACAGGCGTTTTCAGCCCATTACCGGCATATGGAAGAAACAGCAGTAAGCCCAGGGAAATATCTGCTTCTAAATCCAAAACGCAGCTATCTAACAGAACGGTTGTCAATCTGTGCACTCAACTTCCAGAGTTAAACCCGTGTGTGGATTCAGCAGTCTGCAAACACTTTCTCTGCAGAGTCCCAAAACAGGCGTTTTCAGCCCATTACCGGCATATGGAAGAAACAGCAGTAAGCACAGGGAAATATCTGCTTCTAAATCCAAAACGCAGCTATCTAACAGAACGGTTGTCAATGTGTGCACTCAACTTCCAGAGTTAAACCCGTGTGTGGATTCAGCAGTCTGCAAACACTTTCTCTGCAGAGTCCCAAAACAGGCGTTTTCAGCCCATTACCGGCATAAGGAAGAAACAGCAGTAAGCACAGGGAAATATCTGCTTCTAAATCCAAAACGCAGCTATCTAACAGAACGGTTGTCAATGTGTGCACTCAACTTCCAGAGTTAAACCCGTGTGTGGATTCAGCAGTCTGCAAACACTTTCTCTGCAGAGTCCCAAAACAGGCGTTTTCAGCCCATTACCGGCATATGGAAGAAAGAGCAGTAAGCACAGGGAAATATCTGCTTCTAAATCCAAAACGCAGCTATCTAACAGAACGGTTGTCAATGTGTGCACTCAACTTCCAGAGTTAAAGCCGTGTGTGGATTCAGCAGTCTGCAAACACTTTCTCTGCAGAGTCCCAAAACAGGCGTTTTCAGCCCTTTACCGGCATATGGAAGAAACAGCAGTAAGCACAGGGAAATATCTGCTTCTAAATCCAAAACGCAGCTATCTAACAGAACGGTTGTCAATGTGTGCACTCAACTTCCAGAGTTAAACCCGTGTGTGGATTCAGCAGTCTGCAAACACTTTCTCTGCAGAGTCCCAAAACAGGCGTTTTCAGCCCATTACCGGCATATGGAAGAAACAGCAGTAAGCACAGGGAAATATCTGCTTCTAAATCCAAAACGCAGCTATCTAACAGAACGGTTGTCAATGTGTGCACTCAACTTCCAGAGTTAAACCCGTGTGTGGATTCAGCAGTCTGCAAACACTTTCTCTGCAGAGTCCCAAAACAGGCGTTTTCAGCCCATTACCGGCATATGGAAGAAACAGCAGTAAGCACAGGGAAATATCTGCTTCTAAATCCAAAACGCAGCTATCTAACAGAACGGTTCTCAATGTGTGCACTCAACTTCCAGAGTTAAACCCGTGTGTGGATTCAGCAGTCTGCAAACACATTCTCTGCAGAGTCCCAAAACAGGCGTTTTCAGCCCATTACCGGCATATGGAAGAAACAGCAGTAAGCCCAGGGAAATATCTGCTTCTAAATCCAAAACGCAGCTATCTAACAGAACGGTTGTCAATGTGTGCACTCAACTTCCAGAGTTAAACCCGTGTGTGGATTCAGCAGTCTGCAAACACTTTCTCTGCAGAGTCCCAAAACAGGCGTTTTCAGCCCATTACCGGCATATGGAAGAAACAGCAGTAAGCCCAGGGAAATATCTGCTTCTAAATCCAAAACGCAGCTATCTAACAGAACGGTTGTCAATGTGTGCACTCAACTTCCAGAGTTAAACCCGTGTGTGGATTCAGCAGTCTGCAAACACTTTCTCTGCAGAGTCCCAAAACAGGCGTTTTCAGCCCATTACCGGCATATGGAAGAAACAGCAGTAAGCACAGGGAAATATCTGCTTCTAAATCCAAAACGCAGCTATCTAACAGAACGGTTGTCAATCTGTGCACTCAACTTCCAGAGTTAAACCCGTGTGTGGATTCAGCAGTCTGCAAACACTTTCTCTGCAGAGTCCCAAAACAGGCGTTTTCAGCCCATTTCCGGCATATGGAAGTAACAGCAGTAAGCACAGGGAAATATCTGCTTCTAAATGCAAAACGCAGCTATCTAACAGAACGGTTGTCAATGTGTGCACTCAACTTCCAGAGTTAAACCCGTGTGTGGATTCAGCAGTCTGCAAACACTTTCTCTGCAGAGTCCCAAAACAGGCGTTTTCAGCCCATTACCGGCATATGGAAGTAACAGCAGTAAGCACAGGGAAATATCTGCTTCTAAATCCAAAACGCAGCTATCTAACAGAACGGTTGTCAATGTGTGCACTCAACTTCCAGAGTTAAACCCGTGTGTGGATTCAGCAGTCTGCAAACACTTTCTCTGCAGAGTCCCAAAACAGGCGTTTTCAGCCCATTACCGGCATATGGAAGAAACAGCAGTAAGCCCAGGGAAATATCTGCTTCTAAATCCAAAACGCAGCTATCTAACAGAACGGTTGTCAATGTGTGCACTCAACTTCCAGAGTTAAAGCCGTGTGTGGATTCAGCAGTCTGCAAACACTTTCTCTGCAGAGTCCCAAAACAGGCGTTTTCAGCCCATTACCGGCATATGGAAGAAACAGCAGTAAGCACAGGGAAATATCTGCTTCTAAATCCAAAACGCAGCTATCTAACAGAACGGTTGTCAATGTGTGCACTCAACTTCCAGAGTTAAACCCGTGTGTGGATTCAGCAGTCTGCAAACACTTTCTCTGCAGAGTCCCAAAACAGGCGTTTTCAGCCCATTACCGGCATATGGAAGAAACAGCAGTAAGCACAGGGAAATATCTGCTTCTAAATCCAAAACGCAGCTATCTAACAGAACTGTTGTCAATGTGTTCACTCAACTTCCAGAGTTAAACCCATGTGTGGATTCAGCAGTCTGCAAACACTTTCACTGCAGAGTCCCAAAACAGGCGTTTTCAGCCCATTACCGGCATATGGAAGAAACAGCAGTAAGCCCAGGGAAATATCTGCTTCTAAATCCAAAACGCAGCTATCTAACAGAACGGTTGTCAATCTGTGCACTCAACTTCCAGAGTTAAACCCGTGTGTGGATTCAGCAGTCTGCAAACACTTTCTCTGCAGAGTCCCAAAACAGGTGTTTTCAGCCCATTACCGGCATATGGAAGAAACAGCAGTAAGCACAGGGAAATATCTGCTTCTAAATCCAAAACGCAGCTATCTAACAGAACGGTTGTCAATGTGTGCACTCAACTTCCAGAGTTAAAGCCGTGTGTGGATTCAGCAGTCTGCAAACACTTTCTCTGCAGAGTCCCAAAACAGGCGTTTTCAGCCCATTACCGGCATATGGAAGAAACAGCAGTAAGCACAGGGAAATATCTGCTTCTAAATCCAAAACGCAGCTATCTAACAGAACGGTTGTCAATGTGTGCACTCAACTTCCAGAGTTAAACCCGTGTGTGGATTCAGCAGTCTGCAAACACTTTCTCTGCAGAGTCCCAAAACAGGCGTTTTCAGCCCATTACCGGCATATGGAAGAAACAGCAGTAAGCACAGGGAAATATCTGCTTCTAAATCCAAAACGCAGCTATCTAACAGAACGGTTGTCAATGTGTGCACTCAACTTCCAGAGTTAAACCCGTGTGTGGATTCAGCAGTCTGCAAACACTTTCTCTGCAGAGTCCCAAAACAGGCGTTTTCAGCCCATTACCGGCATATGGAAGAAACAGCAGTAAGCACAGGGAAATATCTGCTTCTAAATCCAAAACGCAGCTATCTAACAGAACGGTTGTCAATGTGTGCACTCAACTTCCAGAGTTAAACCCGTGTGTGGATTCAGCAGTCTGCAAACACATTCTCTGCAGAGTCCCAAAACAGGCATTTTCAGCCCATTACCGGCATATGGAAGAAACAGCAGTAAGCCCAGGGAAATATCTGCTTCTAAATCCAAAACGCAGCTATCTAACAGAACGGTTGTCAATGTGTGCACTCAACTTCCAGAGTTAAACCCGTGTGTGGATTCAGCAGTCTGCAAACACTTTCTCTGCAGAGTCCCAAAACAGGTGTTTTCAGCCCATTACCGGCATATGGAAGAAACAGCAGTAAGCACAGGGAAATATCTGCTTCTAAATCCAAAACGCAGCTATCTAACAGAACGGTTGTCAATGTGTGCACTCAACTTCCAGAGTTAAACCCGTGTGTGGATTCAGCAGTCTGCAAACACTTTCTCTGCAGAGTCCCAAAACAGGCGTTTTCAGCCCATTACCGGCATATGGAAGAAAGAGCAGTAAGCACAGGGAAATATCTGCTTCTAAATCCAAAACGCAGCTATCTAACAGAACGGTTGTCAATGTGTGCACTCAACTTCCAGAGTTAAAGCCGTGTGTGGATTCAGCAGTCTGCAAACACTTTCTCTGCAGAGTCCCAAAACAGGCGTTTTCAGCCCATTACCGGCATATGGAAGAAACAGCAGTAAGCACAGGGAAATATCTGCTTCTAAATCCAAAACGCAGCTATCTAACAGAACGGTTGTCAATGTGTGCACTCAACTTCCAGAGTTAAACCCGTGTGTGGATTCAGCAGTCTGCAAACACTTTCTCTGCAGAGTCCCAAAACAGGCGTTTTCAGCCCATTACCGGCATATGGAAGAAACAGCAGTAAGCACAGGGAAATATCTGCTTCTAAATCCAAAACGCAGCTATCTAACAGAATGGTTGTCAATGTGTGCACTCAACTTCCAGAGTTAAACCCGTGTGTGGATTCAGCAGTCTGCAAACACTTTCTCTGCAGAGTCCCAAAACAGGCGTTTTCAGCCCATTACCGGCATATGGAAGAAACAGCAGTAAGCACAGGGAAATATCTGCTTCTAAATCCAAAACGCAGCTATCTAACAGAACGGTTGTCAATGTGTGCACTCAACTTCCAGAGTTAAACCCGTGTGTGGATTCAGCAGTCTGCAAACACATTCTCTGCAGAGTCCCAAAACAGGCGTTTTCAGCCCATTACCGGCATATGGAAGAAACAGCAGTAAGCCCAGGGAAATATCTGCTTCTAAATCCAAAACGCAGCTATCTAACAGAACGGTTGTCAATGTGTGCACTCAACTTCCAGAGTTAAACCCGTGTGTGGATTCAGCAGTCTGCAAACACTTTCTCTGCAGAGTCCCAAAACAGGCGTTTTCAGCCCATTACCGGCATATGGAAGAAACAGCAGTAAGCCCAGGGAAATATCTGCTTCTAAATCCAAAACGCAGCTATCTAACAGAACGGTTGTCAATGTGTGCACTCAACTTCCAGAGTTAAACCCGTGTGTGGATTCAGCAGTCTGCAAACACTTTCTCTGCAGAGTCCCAAAACAGGCGTTTTCAGCCCATTACCGGCATATGGAAGAAACAGCAGTAAGCACAGAGAAAGATCTGCTTCTAAATCCAAAACGCAGCTATCTAACAGAACGGTTGTCAATGTGTGCACTCAACTTCCAGAGTTAAACCCGTGTGTGGATTCAGCAGTCTGCAAACTCTTTCTCTGCAGAGTCCCAAAACAGGCGTTTTCAGCCCATTACCGGCATATGGAAGAAACAGCAGTAAGCACAGGGAAATATCTGCTTCTAAATCCAAAACGCAGCTATCTAACAGAACGGTTGTCAATGAGTGCACTCAACTTCCAGAGTTAAACCAGTGTGTGGATTCAGCAGTCTGCAAACACTTTCTCTGCAGAGTCCCAAAACAGGCGTTTACAGCCCATTACCGGCATATGGAAGAAACAGCAGTAAGCACAGGGAAATATCTGCTTCTAAATCCAAAACGCAGCTATCTAACAGAACGGTTGTCAATGTGTGCACTCAACTTCCAGAGTTAAACCCGTGTGTGGATTCAGCAGTCTGCAAACACTTTCTCTGCAGAGTCCCAAAACAGGCGTTTTCAGCCCATTACCGGCATATGGAAGAAACAGCAGTAAGCACAGGGAAATATCTGCTTCTAAATCCAAAACGCAGCTATCTAACAGAACGGTTGTCAATGTGTGCACTCAACTTCCAGAGTTAAACCCGTGTGTGGATTCAGCAGTCTGCAAACACTTTCTCTGCAGAGTCCCAAAACAGGCGTTTTCAGCCCTTACCGGCATATGGAAGAAACAGCAGTAAGCACAGGGAAATATCTGCTTCTAAATCCAAAACGCAGCTATCTAACAGAACGGTTGTCAATGTGTGCACTCAACTTCCAGAGTTAAACCCGTGTGTGGATTCAGCAGTCTGCAAACACTTTCTCTGCAGAGTCCCAAAACAGGCGTTTTCAGCCCATTACCGGCATATGGAAGAAACAGCAGTAAGCACAGGGAAATATCTGCTTCTAAATCCAAAACGCAGCTATCTAACAGAACGGTTGTCAATGTGTGCACTCAACTTCCAGAGTTAAACCCGTGTGTGGATTCAGCAGTCTGCAAACACTTTCTCTGCAGAGTCCCAACACAGGCGTTTTCAGCCCATTAGCGGCATATGGAAGAAACAGCAGTAAGCCCAGGGAAATATCTGCTTCTAAATCCAAAACGCAGCTATCTAACAGAACGGTTGTCAATGTGTGCACTCAACTTCCAGAGTTAAACCCGTGTGTGGATTCAGCAGTCTGCAAACACTTTCTCTGCAGAGTCCCAAAACAGGCGTTTTCAGCCCATTACCGGCATATGGAAGAAACAGCAGTAAGCACAGGGAAATATCTGCTTCTAAATCCAAAACGCAGCTATCTAACAGAACGGTTGTCAATGTGTGCACTCAACTTCCAGAGTTAAACCCGTGTGTGGATTCAGCAGTCTGCAAACACTTTCTCTGCAGAGTCCCAAAACAGGCGTTTTCAGCCCATTACCGGCATATGGAAGAAACAGCAGTAAGCACAGGGATATATCTGCTTCTAAATCCAAAACGCAGCTATCTAACAGAACGGTTGTCAATGTGTGCACTCAACTTCCAGAGTTAAACCCGTGTGTGGATTCAGCAGTCTGCAAACACTTTCTCTGCAGAGTCCCAAAACAGGCGTTTTCAGCCCATTACCGGCATATGGAAGTAACAGCAGTAAGCACAGGGAAATATCTGCTTCTAAATCCAAAACGCAGCTATCTAACAGAACGGTTGTCAATGTGTGCACTCAACTTCCAGAGTTAAACCCGTGTGTGGATTCAGCAGTCTGCAAACACTTTCTCTGCAGAGTCCCAAAACAGGCGTTTTCAGCCCATTACCGGCATATGGAAGAAACAGCAGTAAGCCCAGGGAAATATCTGCTTCTAAATCCAAAACGCAGCTATCTAACAGAACGGTTGTCAATGTGTGCACTCAACTTCCAGAGTTAAAGCCGTGTGTGGATTCAGCAGTCTGCAAACACTTTCTCTGCAGAGTCCCAAAACAGGCGTTTTCAGCCCATTACCGGCATATGGAAGAAACAGCAGTAAGCACAGGGAAATATCTGCTTCTAAATCCAAAACGCAGCTATCTAACAGAACGGTTGTCAATGTGTGCACTCAACTTCCAGAGTTAAACCCGTGTGTGGATTCAGCAGTCTGCAAACACTTTCTCTGCAGAGTCCCAAAACAGGCGTTTTCAGCCCATTACCGGCATATGGAAGAAACAGCAGTAAGCACAGGGAAATATCTGCTTCTAAATCCAAAACGCAGCTATCTAACAGAACGGTTGTCAATGTGTGCACTCAACTTCCAGAGTTAAACCCGTGTGTGGATTCAGCAGTCTGCAAACACTTTCTCTGCAGAGTCCCAAAACAGGCGTTTTCAGCCCATTACCGGCATATGGAAGAAACAGCAGTAAGCCCAGGGAAATATCTGCTTCTAAATCCAAAACGCAGCTATATAACAGAACGGTTGTCAATCTGTGCACTCAACTTCCAGAGTTAAACCCGTGTGTGGATTCAGCAGTCTGCAAACACTTTCTCTGCAGAGTCCCAAAACAGGTGTTTTCAGCCCATTACCGGCATATGGAAGAAACAGCAGTAAGCACAGGGAAATATCTGCTTCTAAATCCAAAACGCAGCTATCTAACAGAACGGTTGTCAATGTGTGCACTCAACTTCCAGAGTTAAACCCGTGTGTGGATTCAGCAGTCTGCAAACACTTTCTCTGCAGAGTCCCAAAACAGGCGTTTTCAGCCCATTACCTGCATATGGAAGAAAGAGCAGTAAGCACAGGGAAATATCTGCTTCTAAATCCAAAACGCAGCTATCTAACAGAACGGTTGTCAATGTGTGCACTCAACTTCCAGAGTTAAAGCCGTGTGTGGATTCAGCAGTCTGCAAACACTTTCTCTGCAGAGTCCCAAAACAGGCGTTTTCAGCCCTTACCGGCATATGGAAGAAACAGCAGTAAGCACCGGGAAATATCTGCTTCTAAATCCAAAACGCAGCTATCTAACAGAACGGTTGTCAATGTGTGCACTCAACTTCCAGAGTTAAACCCGTGTGTGGATTCAGCAGTCTGCAAACACTTTCTCTGCAGAGTCCCAAAACAGGCGTTTTCAGCCCATTACCGGCATGTGGAAGAAACAGCAGTAAGCACAGGGAAATATCTGCTTCTAAATCCAAAACGCAGCTATCTAACAGAACGGTTGTCAATGTGTGCACTCAACTTCCAGAGTTAAACCCGTGTGTGGATTCAGCAGTCTGCAAACACTTTCTCTGCAGAGTCCCAAAACAGGCGTTTTCAGCCCATTACCGGCATATGGAAGAAAGAGCAGTAAGCACAGGGAAATATCTGCTTCTAAATCCAAAACGCAGCTATCTAACAGAACGGTTGTCAATGTGTGCACTCAACTTCCAGAGTTAAACCCGTGTGTGGATTCAGCAGTCTGCAAACACTTTCTCTGCAGAGTCCCAAAACAGGCGTTTTCAGCCCATTACCGGCATATGGAAGAAACAGCAGTAAGCACAGGGAAATATCTGCTTCTAAATCCAAAACGCAGCTATCTAACAGAACTGTTGTCAATGTGTTCACTCAACTTCCAGAGTTAAACCCGTGTGTGGATTCAGCAGTCTGCAAACACTTTCTCTGCAGAGTCCCAAAACAGGCGTTTTCAGCCCATTACCGGCATATGGAAGAAACAGCAGTAAGCCCAGGGAAATATCTGCTTCTAAATCCAAAACGCAGCTATCTAACAGAACGGTTGTCAATGTGTGCACTCAACTTCCAGAGTTAAACCCGTGTGTGGATTCAGCAGTCTGCAAACACTTTCTCTGCAGAGTCCCAAAACAGGCGTTTTCAGCCCATTACCGGCATATGGAAGAAACAGCAGTAAGCACAGGGAAATATCTGCTTCTAAATCCAAAACGCAGCTATCTAACAGAACGGTTGTCAATGTGTGCACTCAACTTCCAGAGTTAAACCCGTGTGTGGATTCAGCAGTCTGCAAACACTTTCTCTGCAGAGTCCCAAAACAGGCGTTTTCAGCCCATTACCGGCATAAGGAAGAAACAGCAGTAAGCACAGGGAAATATCTGCTTCTAAATCCAAAACGCAGCTATCTAACAGAACGGTTGTCAATGTGTGCACTCAACTTCCAGAGTTAAACCCGTGTGTGGATTCAGCAGTCTGCAAACACTTTCTCTGCAGAGTCCCAAAACAGGCGTTTTCAGCCCATTACCGGCATATGGAAGAAAGAGCAGTAAGCACAGGGAAATATCTGCTTCTAAATCCAAAACGCAGCTATCTAACAGAACGGTTGTCAATGTGTGCACTCAACTTCCAGAGTTAAACCCGTGTGTGGATTCAGCAGTCTGCAAACACTTTCTCTGCAGAGTCCCAAAACAGGCGTTTTCAGCCCATTACCGGCATATGGAAGAAACAGCAGTAAGCACAGGGAAATATCTGCTTCTAAATCCAAAACGCAGCTATCTAACAGAACGGTTGTCAATGTGTGCACTCAACTTCCAGAGTTAAACCCGTGTGTGGATTCAGCAGTCTGCAAACACTTTCTCTGCAGAGTCCCAAAACAGGCGTTTTCAGCCCATTACCGGCATATGGAAGAAACAGCAGTAAGCACAGGGAAATATCTGCTTCTAAATCCAAACGCAGCTATCTAACAGAACGGTTGTCAATGTGTGCACTCAACTTCCAGAGTTAAACCCGTGTGTGGATTCAGCAGTCTGCAAACACTTTCTCTGCAGAGTCCCAAAACAGGCGTTTTCAGCCCATTACCGGCATATGGAAGAAACAGCAGTAAGCCCAGGGAAATATCTGCTTCTAAATCCAAAACGCAGCTATCTAACAGAACGGTTGTCAATGTGTGCACTCAACTTCCAGAGTTAAACCCGTGTGTGGATTCAGCAGTCTGCAAACACTTTCTCTGCAGAGTCCCAAAACAGGCGTTTTCAGCCCATTACCGGCATATGGAAGAAACAGCAGTAAGCCCAGGGAAATATCTGCTTCTAAATCCAAAACGCAGCTATCTAACAGAACGGTTGTCAATGTGTGCACTCAACTTCCAGAGTTAAACCCGTGTGTGGATTCAGCAGTCTGCAAACACTTTCTCTGCAGAGTCCCAAAACAGGCGTTTTCAGCCCATTACCGGCATATGGAAGAAACAGCAGTAAGCACAGGGAAATATCTGCTTCTAAATCCAAAACGCAGCTATCTAACAGAACGGTTGTCAATGTGTGCACTCAACTTCCAGAGTTAAACCCGTGTGTGGATTCAGCAGTCTGCAAACACTTTCTCTGCAGAGTCCCAAAACAGGCGTTTTCAGCCCATTACCAGCATATGGAAGAAACAGCAGTAAGCACAGGGAAATATCTGCTTCTAAATCCAAAACGCAGCTATCTAACAGAACGGTTGTCAATGTGTGCACTCAACTTCCAGAGTTAAACCCGTGTGTGGATTCAGCAGTCTGCAAACACTTTCTCTGCAGAGTCCCAAAACAGGCGTTTTCAGCCCATTACCGGCATATGGAAGAAACAGCAGCAAGCACAGGGAAATATCTGCTTCTAAATCCAAAACGCAGCTATCTAAAAGAACGGTTGTCAATGTGTGCACTCAACTTCCAGAGTTAAACCCGTGTGTGGATTCAGCAGTCTGCAAACACTTTCTCTGCAGAGTCCCAAAACAGGCGTTTTCAGCCCATTACCGGCATATGGAAGAAACAGCAGTAAGCACAGAGAAATATCTGCTTCTAAATCCAAAACGCAGCTATCTAACAGAACGGGTGTCAATGTGTGCACTCAACTTCCAGAGTTAAACCCGTGTGTGGATTCAGCAGTCTGCAAACACTTTCTCTGCAGAGTCCCAAAACAGGCGTTTTCAGCCCATTACCGGCATATGGAAGAAACAGCAGTAAGCACAGGGAAATATCTGCTTCTAAATCCAAAACGCAGCTATCTAACAGAACGGTTGTCAATGAGTCCACTCAACTTCCAGAGTTAAACCCGTGTGTGGATTCAGCAGTCTGCAAACACTTTCTCTGCAGAGTCCCAAAACAGGCGTTTTCAGCCCATTACCGGCATATGGAAGAAACAGCAGTAAGCACAGGGAAATATCTGCTTCTAAATCCAAAACGCAGCTATCTAACAGAACGGTTGTCAATGTGTGCACTCAACTTCCAGAGTTAAACCCGTGTGTGGATTCAGCAGTCTGCAAACACTTTCTCTGCAGAGTCCCAAAACAGGCGTTTTCAGCCCATTACCGGCATATGGAAGAAACAGCAGTAAGCCCAGGGAAATATCTGCTTCTAAATCCAAAACGCAGCTATCTAACAGAACGGTTGTCAATGTGTGCACTCAACTTCCAGAGTTAAACCCGTGTGTGGATTCAGCCGTCTGCAAACACTTTCTCTGCAGAGTCCCAAAACAGGCGTTTTCAGCCCATTACCGGCATATGGAAGAAACAGCAGTAAGCCCAGGGAAATATCTGCTTCTAAATCCAAAACGCAGCTATCTAACAGAACGGTTGTCAATGTGTGCACTCAACTTCCAGAGTTAAACCCGTGTGTGGATTCAGCAGTCTGCAAACACTTTCTCTGCAGAGTCCCAAAACAGGCGTTTTCAGCCCATTACCGGCATAGGGAAGTAACAGCAGTAAGCACAGGGAAATATCTGCTTCTAAATCCAAAACACAGCTATCTAACAGAACGGTTGTCAATGTGTGCACTCAACTTCCAGAGTTAAACCCGTGTGTGGATTCAGCAGTCTGCAAACACTTTCTCTGCAGAGTCCCAAAACAGGCGTTTTCAGCCCATTACCGGCATATGGAAGAAAGAGCAGTAAGCACAGGGAAATATCTGCTTCTAAATCCAAAACGCAGCTATCTAACAGAACGGTTGTCAATGTGTGCACTCAACTTCCAGAGTTAAACCCGTGTGTGGATTCAGCAGTCTGCAAACACTTTCTCTGCAGAGTCCCAAAACAGGCGTTTTCAGCCCATTACCGGCATATGGAAGAAACAGCAGTAAGCCCAGGGAAATATCTGCTTCTAAATCCAAAACGCAGCTATCTAACAGAACGGTTGTCAATGTGTGCACTCAACTTCCAGAGTTAAACCCGTGTGTGGATTCAGCAGTCTGCAAACACTTTCTCTGCAGAGTCCCAAAACAGGCGTTTTCAGCCCATTACCGGCATATGGAAGAAACAGCAGTAAGCACAGGGAAATATCTGCTTCTAAATCCAAAACGCAGCTATCTAACAGAACGGTTGTCAATGTGTGCACTCAACTTCCAGAGTTAAACCCGTGTGTGGATTCAGCAGTCTGCAAACACTTTCTCTGCAGAGTCCCAAAACAGGCGTTTTCAGCCCATTACCGGCATATGGAAGAATCAGCAGTAAGCACAGGGAAATATCTGCTTCTAAATCCAAAACGCAGCTATCTAACAGAACGGTTGTCAATGTGTGCACTCAACTTCCAGAGTTAAACCCGGGTGTGGATTCAGCAGTCTGCAAACACTTTCTCTGCAGAGTCCCAAAACAGGCGTTTTCAGCCCATTACCGGCGTAAGGAAGAATCAGCAGTAAGCACAGGGAAATATCTGCTTCTAAATCCAAAACGCAGCTATCTAACAGAACGGTTGTCAATGTGTGCACTCAACTTCCAGAGTTAAACCCGTGTGTGGATTCAGCAGTCTGCAAACACTTTCTCTGCAGAGTCCCAAAGCAGGCGTTTTCAGCCCATTACCGGCATATTGAAGAAACAGCAGTAAGCACAGGGATATATCTGCTTCTAAATCCAAAACGCAGCTATCTAACAGAACGGTTGTCAATGTGTGCACTCAACTTCCAGAGTTAAACCCGTGTGTGGATTCAGCAGTCTGCAAACACTTTCTCTGCAGAGTCCCAAAACAGGCGTTTTCAGCCCATTACCGGCATATGGAAGAAACAGCAGTAAGCCCAGGGAAATATCTGCTTCTAAATCCAAAACGCAGCTATCTAACAGAATGGTTGTCAATGTGTGCACTCAACTTCCAGAGTTAAACCCGTGTGTGGATTCAGCAGTCTGCAAACACTTTCTCTGCAGAGTCCCAAAACAGGCGTTTTCAGCCCATTACCGGCATATGGAAGAAACAGCAGTAAGCCCAGGGAAATATCTGCTTCTAAATCCAAAACGCAGCTATCTAACAGAACGGTTGTCAATGTGTGCACTCAACTTCCAGAGTTAAACCCGTGTGTGGATTCAGCAGTCTGCAAACACTTTCTCTGCAGAGTCCCAAAACAGGCGTTTTCAGCCCATTACCGGCATATGGAAGAAAGAGCAGTAAGCACAGGGAAATATCTGCTTCTAAATCCAAAACGCAGCTATCTAACAGAACGGTTGTCAATGTGTGCACTCAACTTCCAGAGTTAAACCCGTGTGTGGATTCAGCAGTCTGCAAACACTTTCTCTGCAGAGTCCCAAAACAGGCGTTTTCAGCCCATTACTGGCATATGGAAGAAACAGAAGTAAGCACAGGGAAATATCTGCTTCTAAATCCAAAACGCAGCTATCTAACAGAACTGTTGTCAATGTGTTCACTCAACTTCCAGAGTTAAACCCGTGTGTGGATTCAGCAGTCTGCAAACACTTTCTCTGCAGAGTCCCAAAACAGGCGTTTTCAGCCCATTACCGGCATATGGAAGAAACAGCAGTAAGCCCAGGGAAATATCTGCTTCTAAATCCAAAACGCAGCTATCTAACAGAACGGTTGTCAATGTGTGCACTCAACTTCCAGAGTTAAACCCGTGTGTGGATTCAGCAGTCTGCAAACACTTTCTCTGCAGAGTCCCAAAACAGGCGTTTTCAGCCCATTACCGGCATATGGAAGAAACAGCAGTAAGCACAGGGAAATATCTGCTTCTAAATCCAAAACGCAGCTATCTAACAGAACGGTTGTCAATGTGTGCACTCAACTTCCAGAGTTAAACCCGTGTGTGGATTCAGCAGTCTGCAAACACTTTCTCTGCAGAGTCCCAAAACAGGCGTTTTCAGCCCATTACCGGCATAAGGAAGAAACAGCAGTAAGCACAGGGAAATATCTGCTTCTAAATCCAAAACGCAGCTATCTAACAGAACGGTTGTCAATGTGTGCACTCAACTTCCAGAGTTAAACCCGTGTGTGGATTCAGCAGTCTGCAAACACTTTCTCTGCAGAGTCCCAAAACAGGCGTTTTCAGCCCATTACCGGCATATGGAAGAAAGAGCAGTAAGCACAGGGAAATATCTGCTTCTAAATCCAAAACGCAGCTATCTAACAGAACGGTTGTCAATGTGTGCACTCAACTTCCAGAGTTAAACCCGTGTGTGGATTCAGCAGTCTGCAAACACTTTCTCTGCAGAGTCCCAAAACAGGCGTTTTCAGCCCATTACCGGCATATGGAAGAAACAGCAGTAAGCACAGGGAAATATCTGCTTCTAAATCCAAAACGCAGCTATCTAACAGAACGGTTGTCAATGTGTGCACTCAACTTCCAGAGTTAAACCCGTGTGTGGATTCACCAGTCTGCAAACACTTTCTCTGCAGAGTCCCAAAACAGGCGTTTTCAGCCCATTACCGGCATATGGAAGAAACAGCAGTAAGCACAGGGAAATATCTGCTTCTAAATCCAAACGCAGCTATCTAACAGAACGGTTGTCAATGTGTGCACTCAACTTCCAGAGTTAAACCCGTGTGTGGATTCAGCAGTCTGCAAACACTTTCTCTGCAGAGTCCCAAAACAGGCGTTTTCAGCCCATTACCGGCATATGGAAGAAACAGCAGTAAGCACAGGGAAATATCTGCTTCTAAATCCAAAACGCAGCTATCTAACAGAACGGTTGTCAATGTGTGCACTCAACTTCCAGAGTTAAACCCGTGTGTGGATTCAGCAGTCTGCAAACACTTTCTCTGCAGAGTCCCAAAACAGGCGTTTTCAGCCCATTACCGGCATATGGAAGAAACAGCAGTAAGCCCAGGGAAATATCTGCTTCTAAATCCAAAACGCAGCTATCTAACAGAACGGTTGTCAATGTGTGCACTCAACTTCCAGAGTTAAACCCGTGTGTGGATTCAGCAGTCTGCAAACACTTTCTCTGCAGAGTCCCAAAACAGGCGTTTTCAGCCCATTACCGGCATATGGAAGAAACAGCAGTAAGCACAGGGAAATATCTGCTTCTAAATCCAAAACGCAGCTATCTAACAGAACGGTTGTCAATGTGTGCACTCAACTTCCAGAGTTAAACCCGTGTGTGGATTCAGCAGTCTGCAAACACTTTCTCTGCAGAGTCCCAAAACAGGCGTTTTCAGCCCATTACCAGCATATGGAAGAAACAGCAGTAAGCACAGGGAAATATCTGCTTCTAAATCCAAAACGCAGCTATCTAACAGAACGGTTGTCAATGTGTGCACTCAACTTCCAGAGTTAAACCCGTGTGTGGATTCAGCAGTCTGCAAACACTTTCTCTGCAGAGTCCCAAAACAGGCGTTTTCAGCCCATTACCGGCATATGGAAGAAACAGCAGCAAGCACAGGGAAATATCTGCTTCTAAATCCAAAACGCAGCTATCTAAAAGAACGGTTGTCAATGTGTGCACTCAACTTCCAGAGTTAAACCCGTGTGTGGATTCAGCAGTCTGCAAACACTTTCTCTGCAGAGTCCCAAAACAGGCGTTTTCAGCCCATTACCGGCATATGGAAGAAACAGCAGTAAGCACAGAGAAATATCTGCTTCTAAATCCAAAACGCAGCTATCTAACAGAACGGGTGTCAATGTGTGCACTCAACTTCCAGAGTTAAACCCGTGTGTGGATTCAGCAGTCTGCAAACACTTTCTCTGCAGAGTCCCAAAACAGGCGTTTTCAGCCCATTACCGGCATATGGAAGAAACAGCAGTAAGCACAGGGAAATATCTGCTTCTAAATCCAAAACGCAGCTATCTAACAGAACGGTTGTCAATGAGTCCACTCAACTTCCAGAGTTAAACCCGTGTGTGGATTCAGCAGTCTGCAAACACTTTCTCTGCAGAGTCCCAAAACAGGCGTTTTCAGCCCATTACCGGCATATGGAAGAAACAGCAGTAAGCACAGGGAAATATCTGCTTCTAAATCCAAAACGCAGCTATCTAACAGAACGGTTGTCAATGTGTGCACTCAACTTCCAGAGTTAAACCCGTGTGTGGATTCAGCAGTCTGCAAACACTTTCTCTGCAGAGTCCCAAAACAGGCGTTTTCAGCCCATTACCGGCATATGGAAGAAACAGCAGTAAGCCCAGGGAAATATCTGCTTCTAAATCCAAAACGCAGCTATCTAACAGAACGGTTGTCAATGTGTGCACTCAACTTCCAGAGTTAAACCCGTGTGTGGATTCAGCCGTCTGCAAACACTTTCTCTGCAGAGTCCCAAAACAGGCGTTTTCAGCCCATTACCGGCATATGGAAGAAACAGCAGTAAGCCCAGGGAAATATCTGCTTCTAAATCCAAAACGCAGCTATCTAACAGAACGGTTGTCAATGTGTGCACTCAACTTCCAGAGTTAAACCCGTGTGTGGATTCAGCAGTCTGCAAACACTTTCTCTGCAGAGTCCCAAAACAGGCGTTTTCAGCCCATTACCGGCATAGGGAAGTAACAGCAGTAAGCACAGGGAAATATCTGCTTCTAAATCCAAAACGCAGCTATCTAACAGAACGGTTGTCAATGTGTGCACTCAACTTCCAGAGTTAAACCCGTGTGTGGATTCAGCAGTCTGCAAACACTTTCTCTGCAGAGTCCCAAAACAGGCGTTTTCAGCCCATTACCGGCATATGGAAGAAAGAGCAGTAAGCACAGGGAAATATCTGCTTCTAAATCCAAAACGCAGCTATCTAACAGAACGGTTGTCAATGTGTGCACTCAACTTCCAGAGTTAAACCCGTGTGTGGATTCAGCAGTCTGCAAACACTTTCTCTGCAGAGTCCCAAAACAGGCGTTTTCAGCCCATTACCGGCATATGGAAGAAACAGCAGTAAGCCCAGGGAAATATCTGCTTCTAAATCCAAAACGCAGCTATCTAACAGAACGGTTGTCAATGTGTGCACTCAACTTCCAGAGTTAAACCCGTGTGTGGATTCAGCAGTCTGCAAACACTTTCTCTGCAGAGTCCCAAAACAGGCGTTTTCAGCCCATTACCGGCATATGGAAGAAACAGCAGTAAGCACAGGGAAATATCTGCTTCTAAATCCAAAACGCAGCTATCTAACAGAACGGTTGTCAATGTGTGCACTCAACTTCCAGAGTTAAACCCGTGTGTGGATTCAGCAGTCTGCAAACACTTTCTCTGCAGAGTCCCAAAACAGGCGTTTTCAGCCCATTACCGGCATATGGAAGAATCAGCAGTAAGCACAGGGAAATATCTGCTTCTAAATCCAAAACGCAGCTATCTAACAGAACGGTTGTCAATGTGTGCACTCAACTTCCAGAGTTAAACCCGTGTGTGGATTCAGCAGTCTGCAAACACTTTCTCTGCAGAGTCCCAAAACAGGCGTTTTCAGCCCATTACCGGCATAAGGAAGAATCAGCAGTAAGCACAGGGAAATATCTGCTTCTAAATCCAAAACGCAGCTATCTAACAGAACGGTTGTCAATGTGTGCACTCAACTTCCAGAGTTAAACCCGTGTGTGGATTCAGCAGTCTGCAAACACTTTCTCTGCAGAGTCCCAAAGCAGGCGTTTTCAGCCCATTACCGGCATATTGAAGAAACAGCAGTAAGCACAGGGATATATCTGCTTCTAAATCCAAAACGCAGCTATCTAACAGAACGGTTGTCAATGTGTGCACTCAACTTCCAGAGTTAAACCCGTGTGTGGATTCAGCAGTCTGCAAACACTTTCTCTGCAGAGTCCCAAAACAGGCGTTTTCAGCCCATTACCGGCATATGGAAGAAACAGCAGTAAGCCCAGGGAAATATCTGCTTCTAAATCCAAAACGCAGCTATCTAACAGAATGGTTGTCAATGTGTGCACTCAACTTCCAGAGTTAAACCCGTGTGTGGATTCAGCAGTCTGCAAACACTTTCTCTGCAGAGTCCCAAAACAGGCGTTTTCAGCCCTTACCGGCATATGGAAGAAACAGCAGTAAGCACCGGGAAATATCTGCTTCTAAATCCAAAACGCAGCTATCTAAAAGAACGGTTGTCAATGTGTGCACTCAACTTCCAGAGTTAAACCCGTGTGTGGATTCAGCAGTCTGCAAACACTTTCTCTGCAGAGTCCCAAAACAGGCGTTTTCAGCCCATTACCGGCATGTGGAAGAAACAGCAGTAAGCACAGGGAAATATCTGCTTCTAAATCCAAAACGCAGCTATCTAACAGAACGGTTGTCAATGTGTGCACTCAACTTCCAGAGTTAAACCCGTGTGTGGATTCAGCAGTCTGCAAACACTTTCTCTGCAGAGTCCCAAAACAGGCGTTTTCAGCCCATTACCGGCGTAAGGAAGAATCAGCAGTAAGCACAGGGAAATATCTGCTTCTAAATCCAAAACGCAGCTATCTAACAGAACGGTTGTCAATGTGTGCACTCAACTTCCAGAGTTAAACCCGTGTGTGGATTCAGCAGTCTGCAAACACTTTCTCTGCAGAGTCCCAAAGCAGGCGTTTTCAGCCCATTACCGGCATATTGAAGAAACAGCAGTAAGCACAGGGATATATCTGCTTCTAAATCCAAAACGCAGCTATCTAACAGAACGGTTGTCAATGTGTGCACTCAACTTCCAGAGTTAAACCCGTGTGTGGATTCAGCAGTCTGCAAACACTTTCTCTGCAGAGTCCCAAAACAGGCGTTTTCAGCCCATTACCGGCATATGGAAGAAACAGCAGTAAGCCCAGGGAAATATCTGCTTCTAAATCCAAAACGCAGCTATCTAACAGAATGGTTGTCAATGTGTGCACTCAACTTCCAGAGTTAAACCCGTGTGTGGATTCAGCAGTCTGCAAACACTTTCTCTGCAGAGTCCCAAAACAGGCGTTTTCAGCCCATTACCGGCATATGGAAGAAACAGCAGTAAGCCCAGGGAAATATCTGCTTCTAAATCCAAAACGCAGCTATCTAACAGAACGGTTGTCAATGTGTGCACTCAACTTCCAGAGTTAAACCCGTGTGTGGATTCAGCAGTCTGCAAACACTTTCTCTGCAGAGTCCCAAAACAGGCGTTTTCAGCCCATTACCGGCATATGGAAGAAAGAGCAGTAAGCACAGGGAAATATCTGCTTCTAAATCCAAAACGCAGCTATCTAACAGAACGGTTGTCAATGTGTGCACTCAACTTCCAGAGTTAAACCCGTGTGTGGATTCAGCAGTCTGCAAACACTTTCTCTGCAGAGTCCCAAAACAGGCGTTTTCAGCCCATTACTGGCATATGGAAGAAACAGCAGTAAGCACAGGGAAATATCTGCTTCTAAATCCAAAACGCAGCTATCTAACAGAACTGTTGTCAATGTGTTCACTCAACTTCCAGAGTTAAACCCGTGTGTGGATTCAGCAGTCTGCAAACACTTTCTCTGCAGAGTCCCAAAACAGGCGTTTTCAGCCCATTACCGGCATATGGAAGAAACAGCAGTAAGCCCAGGGAAATATCTGCTTCTAAATCCAAAACGCAGCTATCTAACAGAACGGTTGTCAATGTGTGCACTCAACTTCCAGAGTTAAACCCGTGTGTGGATTCAGCAGTCTGCAAACACTTTCTCTGCAGAGTCCCAAAACAGGCGTTTTCAGCCCATTACCGGCATATGGAAGAAACAGCAGTAAGCACAGGGAAATATCTGCTTCTAAATCCAAAACGCAGCTATCTAACAGAACGGTTGTCAATGTGTGCACTCAACTTCCAGAGTTAAACCCGTGTGTGGATTCAGCAGTCTGCAAACACTTTCTCTGCAGAGTCCCAAAACAGGCGTTTTCAGCCCATTACCGGCATAAGGAAGAAACAGCAGTAAGCACAGGGAAATATCTGCTTCTAAATCCAAAACGCAGCTATCTAACAGAACGGTTGTCAATGTGTGCACTCAACTTCCAGAGTTAAACCCGTGTGTGGATTCAGCAGTCTGCAAACACTTTCTCTGCAGAGTCCCAAAACAGGCGTTTTCAGCCCATTACCGGCATATGGAAGAAAGAGCAGTAAGCACAGGGAAATATCTGCTTCTAAATCCAAAACGCAGCTATCTAACAGAACGGTTGTCAATGTGTGCACTCAACTTCCAGAGTTAAACCCGTGTGTGGATTCAGCAGTCTGCAAACACTTTCTCTGCAGAGTCCCAAAACAGGCGTTTTCAGCCCATTACCGGCATATGGAAGAAACAGCAGTAAGCACAGGGAAATATCTGCTTCTAAATCCAAAACGCAGCTATCTAACAGAACGGTTGTCAATGTGTGCACTCAACTTCCAGAGTTAAACCCGTGTGTGGATTCAGCAGTCTGCAAACACTTTCTCTGCAGAGTCCCAAAACAGGCGTTTTCAGCCCATTACCGGCATATGGAAGAAACAGCAGTAAGCACAGGGAAATATCTGCTTCTAAATCCAAACGCAGCTATCTAACAGAACGGTTGTCAATGTGTGCACTCAACTTCCAGAGTTAAACCCGTGTGTGGATTCAGCAGTCTGCAAACACTTTCTCTGCAGAGTCCCAAAACAGGCGTTTTCAGCCCATTACCGGCATATGGAAGAAACAGCAGTAAGCACAGGGAAATATCTGCTTCTAAATCCAAAACGCAGCTATCTAACAGAACGGTTGTCAATGTGTGCACTCAACTTCCAGAGTTAAACCCGTGTGTGGATTCAGCAGTCTGCAAACACTTTCTCTGCAGAGTCCCAAAACAGGCGTTTTCAGCCCATTACCGGCATATGGAAGAAACAGCAGTAAGCCCAGGGAAATATCTGCTTCTAAATCCAAAACGCAGCTATCTAACAGAACGGTTGTCAATGTGTGCACTCAACTTCCAGAGTTAAACCCGTGTGTGGATTCAGCAGTCTGCAAACACTTTCTCTGCAGAGTCCCAAAACAGGCGTTTTCAGCCCATTACCGGCATATGGAAGAAACAGCAGTAAGCACAGGGAAATATCTGCTTCTAAATCCAAAACGCAGCTATCTAACAGAACGGTTGTCAATGTGTGCACTCAACTTCCAGAGTTAAACCCGTGTGTGGATTCAGCAGTCTGCAAACACTTTCTCTGCAGAGTCCCAAAACAGGCGTTTTCAGCCCATTACCAGCATATGGAAGAAACAGCAGTAAGCACAGGGAAATATCTGCTTCTAAATCCAAAACGCAGCTATCTAACAGAACGGTTGTCAATGTGTGCACTCAACTTCCAGAGTTAAACCCGTGTGTGGATTCAGCAGTCTGCAAACACTTTCTCTGCAGAGTCCCAAAACAGGCGTTTTCAGCCCATTACCGGCATATGGAAGAAACAGCAGCAAGCACAGGGAAATATCTGCTTCTAAATCCAAAACGCAGCTATCTAAAAGAACGGTTGTCAATGTGTGCACTCAACTTCCAGAGTTAAACCCGTGTGTGGATTCAGCAGTCTGCAAACACTTTCTCTGCAGAGTCCCAAAACAGGCGTTTTCAGCCCATTACCGGCATATGGAAGAAACAGCAGTAAGCACAGAGAAATATCTGCTTCTAAATCCAAAACGCAGCTATCTAACAGAACGGGTGTCAATGTGTGCACTCAACTTCCAGAGTTAAACCCGTGTGTGGATTCAGCAGTCTGCAAACACTTTCTCTGCAGAGTCCCAAAACAGGCGTTTTCAGCCCATTACCGGCATATGGAAGAAACAGCAGTAAGCACAGGGAAATATCTGCTTCTAAATCCAAAACGCAGCTATCTAACAGAACGGTTGTCAATGAGTCCACTCAACTTCCAGAGTTAAACCCGTGTGTGGATTCAGCAGTCTGCAAACACTTTCTCTGCAGAGTCCCAAAACAGGCGTTTTCAGCCCATTACCGGCATATGGAAGAAACAGCAGTAAGCACAGGGAAATATCTGCTTCTAAATCCAAAACGCAGCTATCTAACAGAACGGTTGTCAATGTGTGCACTCAACTTCCAGAGTTAAACCCGTGTGTGGATTCAGCAGTCTGCAAACACTTTCTCTGCAGAGTCCCAAAACAGGCGTTTTCAGCCCATTACCGGCATATGGAAGAAACAGCAGTAAGCCCAGGGAAATATCTGCTTCTAAATCCAAAACGCAGCTATCTAACAGAACGGTTGTCAATGTGTGCACTCAACTTCCAGAGTTAAACCCGTGTGTGGATTCAGCCGTCTGCAAACACTTTCTCTGCAGAGTCCCAAAACAGGCGTTTTCAGCCCATTACCGGCATATGGAAGAAACAGCAGTAAGCCCAGGGAAATATCTGCTTCTAAATCCAAAACGCAGCTATCTAACAGAACGGTTGTCAATGTGTGCACTCAACTTCCAGAGTTAAACCCGTGTGTGGATTCAGCAGTCTGCAAACACTTTCTCTGCAGAGTCCCAAAACAGGCGTTTTCAGCCCATTACCGGCATAGGGAAGTAACAGCAGTAAGCACAGGGAAATATCTGCTTCTAAATCCAAAACGCAGCTATCTAACAGAACGGTTGTCAATGTGTGCACTCAACTTCCAGAGTTAAACCCGTGTGTGGATTCAGCAGTCTGCAAACACTTTCTCTGCAGAGTCCCAAAACAGGCGTTTTCAGCCCATTACCGGCATATGGAAGAAACAGCAGTAAGCACAGGGAAATATCTGCTTCTAAATCCAAAACGCAGCTATCTAACAGAACGGTTGTCAATGTGTGCACTCAACTTCCAGAGTTAAACCCGTGTGTGGATTCAGCAGTCTGCAAACACTTTCTCTGCAGAGTCCCAAAACAGGCGTTTTCAGCCCATTACCGGCATATGGAAGAAACAGCAGTAAGCCCAGGGAAATATCTGCTTCTAAATCCAAAACGCAGCTATCTAACAGAACGGTTGTCAATGTGTGCACTCAACTTCCAGAGTTAAACCCGTGTGTGGATTCAGCAGTCTGCAAACACTTTCTCTGCAGAGTCCCAAAACAGGCGTTTTCAGCCCATTACCGGCATATGGAAGAAACAGCAGTAAGCACAGGGAAATATCTGCTTCTAAATCCAAAACGCAGCTATCTAACAGAACGGTTGTCAATGTGTGCACTCAACTTCCAGAGTTAAACCCGTGTGTGGATTCAGCAGTCTGCAAACACTTTCTCTGCAGAGTCCCAAAACAGGCGTTTTCAGCCCATTACCGGCATATGGAAGAATCAGCAGTAAGCACAGGGAAATATCTGCTTCTAAATCCAAAACGCAGCTATCTAACAGAACGGTTGTCAATGTGTGCACTCAACTTCCAGAGTTAAACCCGTGTGTGGATTCAGCAGTCTGCAAACACTTTCTCTGCAGAGTCCCAAAACAGGCGTTTTCAGCCCATTACCGGCATAAGGAAGAATCAGCAGTAAGCACAGGGAAATATCTGCTTCTAAATCCAAAACGCAGCTATCTAACAGAACGGTTGTCAATGTGTGCACTCAACTTCCAGAGTTAAACCCGTGTGTGGATTCAGCAGTCTGCAAACACTTTCTCTGCAGAGTCCCAAAGCAGGCGTTTTCAGCCCATTACCGGCATATTGAAGAAACAGCAGTAAGCACAGGGATATATCTGCTTCTAAATCCAAAACGCAGCTATCTAACAGAACGGTTGTCAATGTGTGCACTCAACTTCCAGAGTTAAACCCGTGTGTGGATTCAGCAGTCTGCAAACACTTTCTCTGCAGAGTCCCAAAACAGGCGTTTTCAGCCCATTACCGGCATATGGAAGAAACAGCAGTAAGCCCAGGGAAATATCTGCTTCTAAATCCAAAACGCAGCTATCTAACAGAATGGTTGTCAATGTGTGCACTCAACTTCCAGAGTTAAACCCGTGTGTGGATTCAGCAGTCTGCAAACACTTTCTCTGCAGAGTCCCAAAACAGGCGTTTTCAGCCCTTACCGGCATATGGAAGAAACAGCAGTAAACACAGGGAAATATCTGCTTCTAAATCCAAAACGCAGCTATCTAACAGAACGGTTGTCAATGTGTGCACTCAACTTCCAGAGTTAAACCCGTGTGTGGATTCAGCAGTCTGCAAACACTTTCTCTGCAGAGTCCCAAAACAGGCGTTTTCAGCCCATTACCGGCATGTGGAAGAAACAGCAGTAAGCACAGGGAAATATCTGCTTCTAAATCCAAAACGCAGCTATCTAACAGAACGGTTGTCAATGTGTGCACTCAACTTCCAGAGTTAAACCCGTGTGTGGATTCAGCAGTCTGCAAACACTTTCTCTGCAGAGTCCCAAAACAGGCGTTTTCAGCCCATTACCGGCATATGGAAGAAAGAGCAGTAAGCACAGGGAAATATCTGCTTCTAAATCCAAAACGCAGCTATCTAACAGAACGGTTGTCAATGTGTGCACTCAACTTCCAGAGTTAAACCCGTGTGTGGATTCAGCAGTCTGCAAACACTTTCTCTGCAGAGTCCCAAAACAGGCGTTTTCAGCCCATTACCGGCATATGGAAGAAACAGCAGTAAGCACAGGGAAATATCTGCTTCTAAATCCAAAACGCAGCTATCTAACAGAACTGTTGTCAATGTGTTCACTCAACTTCCAGAGTTAAACCCGTGTGTGGATTCAGCAGTCTGCAAACACTTTCTCTGCAGAGTCCCAAAACAGGCGTTTTCAGCCCATTACCGGCATATGGAAGAAACAGCAGTAAGCACAGAGAAATATCTGCTTCTAAATCCAAAACGCAGCTATCTAACAGAACGGGTGTCAATGTGTGCACTCAACTTCCAGAGTTAAACCCGTGTGTGGATTCAGCAGTCTGCAAACACTTTCTCTGCAGAGTCCCAAAACAGGCGTTTTCAGCCCATTACCGGCATATGGAAGAAACAGCAGTAAGCACAGGGAAATATCTGCTTCTAAATCCAAAACGCAGCTATCTAACAGAACGGTTGTCAATGAGTCCACTCAACTTCCAGAGTTAAACCCGTGTGTGGATTCAGCAGTCTGCAAACACTTTCTCTGCAGAGTCCCAAAACAGGCGTTTTCAGCCCATTACCGGCATATGGAAGAAACAGCAGTAAGCACAGGGAAATATCTGCTTCTAAATCCAAAACGCAGCTATCTAACAGAACGGTTGTCAATGTGTGCACTCAACTTCCAGAGTTAAACCCGTGTGTGGATTCAGCAGTCTGCAAACACTTTCTCTGCAGAGTCCCAAAACAGGCGTTTTCAGCCCATTACCGGCATATGGAAGAAACAGCAGTAAGCCCAGGGAAATATCTGCTTCTAAATCCAAAACGCAGCTATCTAACAGAACGGTTGTCAATGTGTGCACTCAACTTCCAGAGTTAAACCCGTGTGTGGATTCAGCCGTCTGCAAACACTTTCTCTGCAGAGTCCCAAAACAGGCGTTTTCAGCCCATTACCGGCATATGGAAGAAACAGCAGTAAGCCCAGGGAAATATCTGCTTCTAAATCCAAAACGCAGCTATCTAACAGAACGGTTGTCAATGTGTGCACTCAACTTCCAGAGTTAAACCCGTGTGTGGATTCAGCAGTCTGCAAACACTTTCTCTGCAGAGTCCCAAAACAGGCGTTTTCAGCCCATTACCGGCATAGGGAAGTAACAGCAGTAAGCACAGGGAAATATCTGCTTCTAAATCCAAAACGCAGCTATCTAACAGAACGGTTGTCAATGTGTGCACTCAACTTCCAGAGTTAAACCCGTGTGTGGATTCAGCAGTCTGCAAACACTTTCTCTGCAGAGTCCCAAAACAGGCGTTTTCAGCCCATTACCGGCATATGGAAGAAAGAGCAGTAAGCACAGGGAAATATCTGCTTCTAAATCCAAAACGCAGCTATCTAACAGAACGGTTGTCAATGTGTGCACTCAACTTCCAGAGTTAAACCCGTGTGTGGATTCAGCAGTCTGCAAACACTTTCTCTGCAGAGTCCCAAAACAGGCGTTTTCAGCCCATTACCGGCATATGGAAGAAACAGCAGTAAGCCCAGGGAAATATCTGCTTCTAAATCCAAAACGCAGCTATCTAACAGAACGGTTGTCAATGTGTGCACTCAACTTCCAGAGTTAAACCCGTGTGTGGATTCAGCAGTCTGCAAACACTTTCTCTGCAGAGTCCCAAAACAGGCGTTTTCAGCCCATTACCGGCATATGGAAGAAACAGCAGTAAGCACAGGGAAATATCTGCTTCTAAATCCAAAACGCAGCTATCTAACAGAACGGTTGTCAATGTGTGCACTCAACTTCCAGAGTTAAACCCGTGTGTGGATTCAGCAGTCTGCAAACACTTTCTCTGCAGAGTCCCAAAACAGGCGTTTTCAGCCCATTACCGGCATATGGAAGAATCAGCAGAAAGCACAGGGAAATATCTGCTTCTAAATCCAAAACGCAGCTATCTAACAGAACGGTTGTCAATGTGTGCACTCAACTTCCAGAGTTAAACCCGTGTGTGGATTCAGCAGTCTGCAAACACTTTCTCTGCAGAGTCCCAAAACAGGCGTTTTCAGCCCATTACCGGCATAAGGAAGAATCAGCAGTAAGCACAGGGAAATATCTGCTTCTAAATCCAAAACGCAGCTATCTAACAGAACGGTTGTCAATGTGTGCACTCAACTTCCAGAGTTAAACCCGTGTGTGGATTCAGCAGTCTGCAAACACTTTCTCTGCAGAGTCCCAAAGCAGGCGTTTTCAGCCCATTACCGGCATATTGAAGAAACAGCAGTAAGCACAGGGATATATCTGCTTCTAAATCCAAAACGCAGCTATCTAACAGAACGGTTGTCAATGTGTGCACTCAACTTCCAGAGTTAAACCCGTGTGTGGATTCAGCAGTCTGCAAACACTTTCTCTGCAGAGTCCCAAAACAGGCGTTTTCAGCCCATTACCGGCATATGGAAGAAACAGCAGTAAGCCCAGGGAAATATCTGCTTCTAAATCCAAAACGCAGCTATCTAACAGAATGGTTGTCAATGTGTGCACTCAACTTCCAGAGTTAAACCCGTGTGTGGATTCAGCAGTCTGCAAACACTTTCTCTGCAGAGTCCCAAAACAGGCGTTTTCAGCCCTTACCGGCATATGGAAGAAACAGCAGTAAGCACCGGGAAATATCTGCTTCTAAATCCAAAACGCAGCTATCTAACAGAACGGTTGTCAATGTGTGCACTCAACTTCCAGAGTTAAACCCGTGTGTGGATTCAGCAGTCTGCAAACACTTTCTCTGCAGAGTCCCAAAACAGGCGTTTTCAGCCCATTACCGGCATGTGGAAGAAACAGCAGTAAGCACAGGGAAATATCTGCTTCTAAATCCAAAACGCAGCTATCTAACAGAACGGTTGTCAATGTGTGCACTCAACTTCCAGAGTTAAACCCGTGTGTGGATTCAGCAGTCTGCAAACACTTTCTCTGCAGAGTCCCAAAACAGGCGTTTTCAGCCCATTACCGGCATATGGAAGAAAGAGCAGTAAGCACAGGGAAATATCTGCTTCTAAATCCAAAACGCAGCTATCTAACAGAACGGTTGTCAATGTGTGCACTCAACTTCCAGAGTTAAACCCGTGTGTGGATTCAGCAGTCTGCAAACACTTTCTCTGCAGAGTCCCAAAACAGGCGTTTTCAGCCCATTACCGGCATATGGAAGAAACAGCAGTAAGCACAGGGAAATATCTGCTTCTAAATCCAAAACGCAGCTATCTAACAGAACTGTTGTCAATGTGTTCACTCAACTTCCAGAGTTAAACCCGTGTGTGGATTCAGCAGTCTGCAAACACTTTCTCTGCAGAGTCCCAAAACAGGCGTTTTCAGCCCATTACCGGCATATGGAAGAAACAGCAGTAAGCCCAGGGAAATATCTGCTTCTAAATCCAAAACGCAGCTATCTAACAGAACGGTTGTCAATGTGTGCACTCAACTTCCAGAGTTAAACCCGTGTGTGGATTCAGCAGTCTGCAAACACTTTCTCTGCAGAGTCCCAAAACAGGCGTTTTCAGCCCATTACCGGCATATGGAAGAAACAGCAGTAAGCACAGGGAAATATCTGCTTCTAAATCCAAAACGCAGCTATCTAACAGAACGGTTGTCAATGTGTGCACTCAACTTCCAGAGTTAAACCCGTGTGTGGATTCAGCAGTCTGCAAACACTTTCTCTGCAGAGTCCCAAAACAGGCGTTTTCAGCCCATTACCGGCATAAGGAAGAAACAGCAGTAAGCACAGGGAAATATCTGCTTCTAAATCCAAAACGCAGCTATCTAACAGAACGGTTGTCAATGTGTGCACTCAACTTCCAGAGTTAAACCCGTGTGTGGATTCAGCAGTCTGCAAACACTTTCTCTGCAGAGTCCCAAAACAGGCGTTTTCAGCCCATTACCGGCATATGGAAGAAAGAGCAGTAAGCACAGGGAAATATCTGCTTCTAAATCCAAAACGCAGCTATCTAACAGAACGGTTGTCAATGTGTGCACTCAACTTCCAGAGTTAAACCCGTGTGTGGATTCAGCAGTCTGCAAACACTTTCTCTGCAGAGTCCCAAAACAGGCGTTTTCAGCCCATTACCGGCATATGGAAGAAACAGCAGTAAGCACAGGGAAATATCTGCTTCTAAATCCAAAACGCAGCTATCTAACAGAACGGTTGTCAATGTGTGCACTCAACTTCCAGAGTTAAACCCGTGTGTGGATTCAGCAGTCTGCAAACACTTTCTCTGCAGAGTCCCAAAACAGGCGTTTTCAGCCCATTACCGGCATATGGAAGAAACAGCAGTAAGCACAGGGAAATATCTGCTTCTAAATCCAAACGCAGCTATCTAACAGAACGGTTGTCAATGTGTGCACTCAACTTCCAGAGTTAAACCCGTGTGTGGATTCAGCAGTCTGCAAACACTTTCTCTGCAGAGTCCCAAAACAGGCGTTTTCAGCCCATTACCGGCATATGGAAGAAACAGCAGTAAGCACAGGGAAATATCTGCTTCTAAATCCAAAACGCAGCTATCTAACAGAACGGTTGTCAATGTGTGCACTCAACTTCCAGAGTTAAACCCGTGTGTGGATTCAGCAGTCTGCAAACACTTTCTCTGCAGAGTCCCAAAACAGGCGTTTTCAGCCCATTACCGGCATATGGAAGAAACAGCAGTAAGCCCAGGGAAATATCTGCTTCTAAATCCAAAACGCAGCTATCTAACAGAACGGTTGTCAATGTGTGCACTCAACTTCCAGAGTTAAACCCGTGTGTGGATTCAGCAGTCTGCAAACACTTTCTCTGCAGAGTCCCAAAACAGGCGTTTTCAGCCCATTACCGGCATATGGAAGAAACAGCAGTAAGCACAGGGAAATATCTGCTTCTAAATCCAAAACGCAGCTATCTAACAGAACGGTTGTCAATGTGTGCACTCAACTTCCAGAGTTAAACCCGTGTGTGGATTCAGCAGTCTGCAAACACTTTCTCTGCAGAGTCCCAAAACAGGCGTTTTCAGCCCATTACCAGCATATGGAAGAAACAGCAGTAAGCACAGGGAAATATCTGCTTCTAAATCCAAAACGCAGCTATCTAACAGAACGGTTGTCAATGTGTGCACTCAACTTCCAGAGTTAAACCCGTGTGTGGATTCAGCAGTCTGCAAACACTTTCTCTGCAGAGTCCCAAAACAGGCGTTTTCAGCCCATTACCGGCATATGGAAGAAACAGCAGCAAGCACAGGGAAATATCTGCTTCTAAATCCAAAACGCAGCTATCTAACAGAACGGTTGTCAATGTGTGCACTCAACTTCCAGAGTTAAACCCGTGTGTGGATTCAGCAGTCTGCAAACACTTTCTCTGCAGAGTCCCAAAACAGGCGTTTTCAGCCCATTACCGGCATATGGAAGAAACAGCAGTAAGCACAGAGAAATATCTGCTTCTAAATCCAAAACGCAGCTATCTAACAGAACGGGTGTCAATGTGTGCACTCAACTTCCAGAGTTAAACCCGTGTGTGGATTCAGCAGTCTGCAAACACTTTCTCTGCAGAGTCCCAAAACAGGCGTTTTCAGCCCATTACCGGCATATGGAAGAAACAGCAGTAAGCACAGGGAAATATCTGCTTCTAAATCCAAAACGCAGCTATCTAACAGAACGGTTGTCAATGAGTCCACTCAACTTCCAGAGTTAAACCCGTGTGTGGATTCAGCAGTCTGCAAACACTTTCTCTGCAGAGTCCCAAAACAGGCGTTTTCAGCCCATTACCGGCATATGGAAGAAACAGCAGTAAGCACAGGGAAATATCTGCTTCTAAATCCAAAACGCAGCTATCTAACAGAACTGTTGTCAATGTGTGCACTCAACTTCCAGAGTTAAACCCGTGTGTGGATTCAGCAGTCTGCAAACACTTTCTCTGCAGAGTCCCAAAACAGGCGTTTTCAGCCCATTACCGGCATATGGAAGAAACAGCAGTAAGCCCAGGGAAATATCTGCTTCTAAATCCAAAACGCAGCTATCTAACAGAACGGTTGTCAATGTGTGCACTCAACTTCCAGAGTTAAACCCGTGTGTGGATTCAGCCGTCTGCAAACACTTTCTCTGCAGAGTCCCAAAACAGGCGTTTTCAGCCCATTACCGGCATATGGAAGAAACAGCAGTAAGCCCAGGGAAATATCTGCTTCTAAATCCAAAACGCAGCTATCTAACAGAACGGTTGTCAATGTGTGCACTCAACTTCCAGAGTTAAACCCGTGTGTGGATTCAGCAGTCTGCAAACACTTTCTCTGCAGAGTCCCAAAACAGGCGTTTTCAGCCCATTACCGGCATATGGAAGTAACAGCAGTAAGCACAGGGAAATATCTGCTTCTAAATCCAAAACGCAGCTATCTAACAGAACGGTTGTCAATGTGTGCACTCAACTTCCAGAGTTAAACCCGTGTGTGGATTCAGCAGTCTGCAAACACTTTCTCTGCAGAGTCCCAAAACAGGCGTTTTCAGCCCATTACCGGCATATGGAAGAAACAGCAGTAAGCACAGGGAAATATCTGCTTCTAAATCCAAAACGCAGCTATCTAACAGAACGGTTGTCAATGTGTGCACTCAACTTCCAGAGTTAAACCCGTGTGTGGATTCAGCAGTCTGCAAACACTTTCTCTGCAGAGTCCCAAAACAGGCGTTTTCAGCCCATTACCGGCATATGGAAGAAACAGCAGTAAGCCCAGGGAAATATCTGCTTCTAAATCCAAAACGCAGCTATCTAACAGAACGGTTGTCAATGTGTGCACTCAACTTCCAGAGTTAAACCCGTGTGTGGATTCAGCAGTCTGCAAACACTTTCTCTGCAGAGTCCCAAAACAGGCGTTTTCAGCCCATTACCGGCATATGGAAGAAACAGCAGTAAGCACAGGGAAATATCTGCTTCTAAATCCAAAACGCAGCTATCTAACAGAACGGTTGTCAATGTGTGCACTCAACTTCCAGAGTTAAACCCGTGTGTGGATTCAGCAGTCTGCAAACACTTTCTCTGCAGAGTCCCAAAACAGGCGTTTTCAGCCCATTACCGGCATATGGAAGAAACAGCAGTAAGCACAGGGAAATATCTGCTTCTAAATCCAAAACGCAGCTATCTAACAGAACGGTTGTCAATGTGTGCACTCAACTTCCAGAGTTAAACCCGTGTGTGGATTCAGCAGTCTGCAAACACTTTCTCTGCAGAGTCCCAAAACAGGCGTTTTCAGCCCATTACCGGCATATGGAAGAATCAGCAGTAAGCACAGGGAAATATCTGCTTCTAAATCCAAAACGCAGCTATCTAACAGAACGGTTGTCAATGTGTGCACTCAACTTCCAGAGTTAAACCCGTGTGTGGATTCAGCAGTCTGCAAACACTTTCTCTGCAGAGTCCCAAAACAGGCGTTTTCAGCCCATTACCGGCATAAGGAAGAATCAGCAGTAAGCACAGGGAAATATCTGCTTCTAAATCCAAAACGCAGCTATCTAACAGAACGGTTGTCAATGTGTGCACTCAACTTCCAGAGTTAAACCCGTGTGTGGATTCAGCAGTCTGCAAACACTTTCTCTGCAGAGTCCCAAAGCAGGCGTTTTCAGCCCATTACCGGCATATTGAAGAAACAGCAGTAAGCACAGGGATATATCTGCTTCTAAATCCAAAACGCAGCTATCTAACAGAACGGTTGTCAATGTGTGCACTCAACTTCCAGAGTTAAACCCGTGTGTGGATTCAGCAGTCTGCAAACACTTTCTCTGCAGAGTCCCAAAACAGGCGTTTTCAGCCCATTACCGGCATATGGAAGAAACAGCAGTAAGCCCAGGGAAATATCTGCTTCTAAATCCAAAACGCAGCTATCTAACAGAATGGTTGTCAATGTGTGCACTCAACTTCCAGAGTTAAACCCGTGTGTGGATTCAGCAGTCTGCAAACACTTTCTCTGCAGAGTCCCAAAACAGGCGTTTTCAGCCCTTACCGGCATATGGAAGAAACAGCAGTAAGCACCGGGAAATATCTGCTTCTAAATCCAAAACGCAGCTATCTAACAGAACGGTTGTCAATGTGTGCACTCAACTTCCAGAGTTAAACCCGTGTGTGGATTCAGCAGTCTGCAAACACTTTCTCTGCAGAGTCCCAAAACAGGCGTTTTCAGCCCATTACCGGCATGTGGAAGAAACAGCAGTAAGCACAGGGAAATATCTGCTTCTAAATCCAAAACGCAGCTATCTAACAGAACGGTTGTCAATGTGTGCACTCAACTTCCAGAGTTAAACCCGTGTGTGGATTCAGCAGTCTGCAAACACTTTCTCTGCAGAGTCCCAAAACAGGCGTTTTCAGCCCATTACCGGCATATGGAAGAAAGAGCAGTAAGCACAGGGAAATATCTGCTTCTAAATCCAAAACGCAGCTATCTAACAGAACGGTTGTCAATGTGTGCACTCAACTTCCAGAGTTAAACCCGTGTGTGGATTCAGCAGTCTGCAAACACTTTCTCTGCAGAGTCCCAAAACAGGCGTTTTCAGCCCATTACCGGCATATGGAAGAAACAGCAGTAAGCACAGGGAAATATCTGCTTCTAAATCCAAAACGCAGCTATCTAACAGAACTGTTGTCAATGTGTTCACTCAACTTCCAGAGTTAAACCCGTGTGTGGATTCAGCAGTCTGCAAACACTTTCTCTGCAGAGTCCCAAAACAGGCGTTTTCAGCCCATTACCGGCATATGGAAGAAACAGCAGTAAGCCCAGGGAAATATCTGCTTCTAAATCCAAAACGCAGCTATCTAACAGAACGGTTGTCAATGTGTGCACTCAACTTCCAGAGTTAAACCCGTGTGTGGATTCAGCAGTCTGCAAACACTTTCTCTGCAGAGTCCCAAAACAGGCGTTTTCAGCCCATTACCGGCATATGGAAGAAACAGCAGTAAGCACAGGGAAATATCTGCTTCTAAATCCAAAACGCAGCTATCTAACAGAACGGTTGTCAATGTGTGCACTCAACTTCCAGAGTTAAACCCGTGTGTGGATTCAGCAGTCTGCAAACACTTTCTCTGCAGAGTCCCAAAACAGGCGTTTTCAGCCCATTACCGGCATAAGGAAGAAACAGCAGTAAGCACAGGGAAATATCTGCTTCTAAATCCAAAACGCAGCTATCTAACAGAACGGTTGTCAATGTGTGCACTCAACTTCCAGAGTTAAACCCGTGTGTGGATTCAGCAGTCTGCAAACACTTTCTCTGCAGAGTCCCAAAACAGGCGTTTTCAGCCCATTACCGGCATATGGAAGAAAGAGCAGTAAGCACAGGGAAATATCTGCTTCTAAATCCAAAACGCAGCTATCTAACAGAACGGTTGTCAATGTGTGCACTCAACTTCCAGAGTTAAACCCGTGTGTGGATTCAGCAGTCTGCAAACACTTTCTCTGCAGAGTCCCAAAACAGGCGTTTTCAGCCCATTACCGGCATATGGAAGAAACAGCAGTAAGCACAGGGAAATATCTGCTTCTAAATCCAAAACGCAGCTATCTAACAGAACGGTTGTCAATGTGTGCACTCAACTTCCAGAGTTAAACCCGTGTGTGGATTCAGCAGTCTGCAAACACTTTCTCTGCAGAGTCCCAAAACAGGCGTTTTCAGCCCATTACCGGCATATGGAAGAAACAGCAGTAAGCACAGGGAAATATCTGCTTCTAAATCCAAACGCAGCTATCTAACAGAACGGTTGTCAATGTGTGCACTCAACTTCCAGAGTTAAACCCGTGTGTGGATTCAGCAGTCTGCAAACACTTTCTCTGCAGAGTCCCAAAACAGGCGTTTTCAGCCCATTACCGGCATATGGAAGAAACAGCAGTAAGCACAGGGAAATATCTGCTTCTAAATCCAAAACGCAGCTATCTAACAGAACGGTTGTCAATGTGTGCACTCAACTTCCAGAGTTAAACCCGTGTGTGGATTCAGCAGTCTGCAAACACTTTCTCTGCAGAGTCCCAAAACAGGCGTTTTCAGCCCATTACCGGCATATGGAAGAAACAGCAGTAAGCCCAGGGAAATATCTGCTTCTAAATCCAAAACGCAGCTATCTAACAGAACGGTTGTCAATGTGTGCACTCAACTTCCAGAGTTAAACCCGTGTGTGGATTCAGCAGTCTGCAAACACTTTCTCTGCAGAGTCCCAAAACAGGCGTTTTCAGCCCATTACCGGCATATGGAAGAAACAGCAGTAAGCACAGGGAAATATCTGCTTCTAAATCCAAAACGCAGCTATCTAACAGAACGGTTGTCAATGTGTGCACTCAACTTCCAGAGTTAAACCCGTGTGTGGATTCAGCAGTCTGCAAACACTTTCTCTGCAGAGTCCCAAAACAGGCGTTTTCAGCCCATTACCAGCATATGGAAGAAACAGCAGTAAGCACAGGGAAATATCTGCTTCTAAATCCAAAACGCAGCTATCTAACAGAACGGTTGTCAATGTGTGCACTCAACTTCCAGAGTTAAACCCGTGTGTGGATTCAGCAGTCTGCAAACACTTTCTCTGCAGAGTCCCAAAACAGGCGTTTTCAGCCCATTACCGGCATATGGAAGAAACAGCAGCAAGCACAGGGAAATATCTGCTTCTAAATCCAAAACGCAGCTATCTAACAGAACGGTTGTCAATGTGTGCACTCAACTTCCAGAGTTAAACCCGTGTGTGGATTCAGCAGTCTGCAAACACTTTCTCTGCAGAGTCCCAAAACAGGCGTTTTCAGCCCATTACCGGCATATGGAAGAAACAGCAGTAAGCACAGAGAAATATCTGCTTCTAAATCCAAAACGCAGCTATCTAACAGAACGGGTGTCAATGTGTGCACTCAACTTCCAGAGTTAAACCCGTGTGTGGATTCAGCAGTCTGCAAACACTTTCTCTGCAGAGTCCCAAAACAGGCGTTTTCAGCCCATTACCGGCATATGGAAGAAACAGCAGTAAGCACAGGGAAATATCTGCTTCTAAATCCAAAACGCAGCTATCTAACAGAACGGTTGTCAATGAGTCCACTCAACTTCCAGAGTTAAACCCGTGTGTGGATTCAGCAGTCTGCAAACACTTTCTCTGCAGAGTCCCAAAACAGGCGTTTTCAGCCCATTACCGGCATATGGAAGAAACAGCAGTAAGCACAGGGAAATATCTGCTTCTAAATCCAAAACGCAGCTATCTAACAGAACGGTTGTCAATGTGTGCACTCAACTTCCAGAGTTAAACCCGTGTGTGGATTCAGCAGTCTGCAAACACTTTCTCTGCAGAGTCCCAAAACAGGCGTTTTCAGCCCATTACCGGCATATGGAAGAAACAGCAGTAAGCCCAGGGAAATATCTGCTTCTAAATCCAAAACGCAGCTATCTAACAGAACGGTTGTCAATGTGTGCACTCAACTTCCAGAGTTAAACCCGTGTGTGGATTCAGCCGTCTGCAAACACTTTCTCTGCAGAGTCCCAAAACAGGCGTTTTCAGCCCATTACCGGCATATGGAAGAAACAGCAGTAAGCCCAGGGAAATATCTGCTTCTAAATCCAAAACGCAGCTATCTAACAGAACGGTTGTCAATGTGTGCACTCAACTTCCAGAGTTAAACCCGTGTGTGGATTCAGCAGTCTGCAAACACTTTCTCTGCAGAGTCCCAAAACAGGCGTTTTCAGCCCATTACCGGCATATGGAAGTAACAGCAGTAAGCACAGGGAAATATCTGCTTCTAAATCCAAAACGCAGCTATCTAACAGAACGGTTGTCAATGTGTGCACTCAACTTCCAGAGTTAAACCCGTGTGTGGATTCAGCAGTCTGCAAACACTTTCTCTGCAGAGTCCCAAAACAGGCGTTTTCAGCCCATTACCGGCATATGGAAGAAACAGCAGTAAGCACAGGGAAATATCTGCTTCTAAATCCAAAACGCAGCTATCTAACAGAACGGTTGTCAATGTGTGCACTCAACTTCCAGAGTTAAACCCGTGTGTGGATTCAGCAGTCTGCAAACACTTTCTCTGCAGAGTCCCAAAACAGGCGTTTTCAGCCCATTACCGGCATATGGAAGAAACAGCAGTAAGCCCAGGGAAATATCTGCTTCTAAATCCAAAACGCAGCTATCTAACAGAACGGTTGTCAATGTGTGCACTCAACTTCCAGAGTTAAACCCGTGTGTGGATTCAGCAGTCTGCAAACACTTTCTCTGCAGAGTCCCAAAACAGGCGTTTTCAGCCCATTACCGGCATATGGAAGAAACAGCAGTAAGCACAGGGAAATATCTGCTTCTAAATCCAAAACGCAGCTATCTAACAGAACGGTTGTCAATGTGTGCACTCAACTTCCAGAGTTAAACCCGTGTGTGGATTCAGCAGTCTGCAAACACTTTCTCTGCAGAGTCCCAAAACAGGCGTTTTCAGCCCATTACCGGCATATGGAAGAAACAGCAGTAAGCACAGGGAAATATCTGCTTCTAAATCCAAAACGCAGCTATCTAACAGAACGGTTGTCAATGTGTGCACTCAACTTCCAGAGTTAAACCCGTGTGTGGATTCAGCAGTCTGCAAACACTTTCTCTGCAGAGTCTCAAAACAGGCCTTTCCGGCCCAGTACCGGCATATATAAGAAAGAGCATTAAGACTGCGTCTAAAACTCAGAAGAATCGTTTCTTTCAAACTGCTTGGCCTTGTGTTCTTTGGCCTAAGGGCGTTGAATCTATGTTTAGATTCAGCGAGATAGAAACACGTTTATTCTAGGAGCTGTCTTTGGATATTCCAGATTGAATGGGAGTATATGCTGTAAAGATAAATATCTGTTTCTAAAACCAAAATGGATCTATCTAGCAGAGTGGTTGTGAATGTGTGCCTTCGGCTTAAAGAGGTAAACTGCTCTTCTCATGCAGCACTTTAGAAACCCTTTATATGCAAATTCTCATACAGACCTTTCCGGCAACACACCAGCCTATAGGAAATAGCAGTAAGACTGCATCTTTAACATGGAAGAAACTGTTTTCAAACTGCTCTGCTGTGTGTTCATTCATATAAGAGACTTGAATATATGTTCAGATTCAGCTAGTTAGCAACACGTTTCTTCCAGGAGCTGTGTTTGCCTATTCCAGAGTATACTGGAGTATAAGATGTAAAGACAAATGTCTCGTTCCAAAAGAAAAACGGATGATCTAATGGAATGGTTGTCAATGTGTGCATTCAACTTACTGAGCTAAACTGCTGTTTGTATGCAGCAGTTTAGAAAACATTTCTGTGTAGATTCTCAAACAGACATTTCCAGCAAAATACCGGCCTATAAGAAATAGCAGTAAGACTGCGTCTAAAACTCAGAGGGAACGTTTCTTTCAAACTGCTCTGCAGTGTGTTCGTTCACCAAAGGTCGTTGAATCTATGTTTGGATTCAGCGAGTTTGAAACACGTTTATTCTAGGAGCTGCATTTCGATATTCCAGAGTGTATGGGAGTAAATGCTGTAAAGAGAAATATCTGTTTCTAAAACCAAAACGGAGCTATCTAACAGAATGGTTGTGAATGTGTGCATTCAACTTAAAGGGTTAATCTGCTCTTCTTAGGCAGCAGTTTAGAAACCCTTTATATGCAAATTCTAAAATCAACATTTGCAGCAAAACACCAGCCTAAAAGAAGTAGCAGTAAGACTGCATCTATAACATAGAAGAAACGTTTTCTTCAAAATGCTCTGCTCTGTGTTCATTCACCTAAGAGTCTTGAGTATATGTTCAGATTCAGCGAGTAAGAAACACGTTTCTTCCAGGAGCTGCATTTGCATATTCCAGAGTGTACTGGAGTATAAGGTTTAAAGTGAAATATCTGGTTCTAAAACAAACACGGAGCCATCTAACAGAATGGTTGTCACTGTGTGCATTCAGCTTATTGAGATAAACTGTTGTTTCTATGCAGCAGTTTAGAAAAGATTTTTGTGCAGATTCTAAAACAGACATTCCCAGCAAAATACCGGCCTCTAAGAAATAGCAATAAGACTGCGTCTAAAACTCAAATAAAACGTTTCTTTCAAACTGCTGTGCTGTGTGTTCGTTCACCTAAGGGAGTTGAATCTATGTTTAGATTCAGCGACTTAGAAACACGTCTATTCTGGGAGCTGCGTTTGGCTATTCCAGAATGAATGGGAGTATATGCTGTAACTAGAAACACAGGCTTCTAAAACCAAAACGGAGCTAGCTAACAGAATGATTGTGAATGAGGGCATTCAACTTAACGACTTAAACTGCTCCACTTAAGCAGCAGTTTACAAACCATTTATATGGAAATTCTAAAAGCAACATTTCCAGGAAAACACCAGCCTAAAAGCAATGGCAGTAACAGTGCATCTATAACATAGAAGAAATGTTTTTTTCAAACTCCTCTGCTGTGTGTTCATTCACCTAAGAGACTTCAATATATGCACAGATTCAGCGAGTTACAAACACGTTTCTTCCAGGAGCTGCGTATGCATATATCAGAGTGTACTGGGGTACAAGATGTAAAGAGAAATATCTGATTATACTTAGAAACCCGTTTCTTTTAGGAGCTGCGTTTGGATATTCCAGAGTGAATGAGAGTATATGCTGTAAAGAGAAATAACTGCTTCTAAAACCAAAAGGCAGCTATCTAACTGAATGGTTGTCAATGCGTGCACTCAACTTCCAGAGATAAATCCGAGTGTGGATTCAGCAGTCTGCAAACACTGTCTCTGCAGAGTCCCAAAACAGGCGTTTTCAGCCCAATACCGGCATATGGAAGAAACAGCAGTAAGCACAGGGAAATATCTGCTTCTAAATCCAAAACACAGCTATCTAACAGAACGGTTGTCAATGTGTGCACTCAACTTCCAGAGTTAAAGCCATGTGTGGATTCAGCAGTCTGCAAACACTTTCTCTGCAGAGTCCCAAAACAGGCGTTTTCAGCCCATTCCCGGCATATGGAAGAAACAGCAGTAAGCACAGGGAAATATCTGCTTCTAAATCCAAAACGCAGCTATCTAACAGAACGGTTGTCAATGTGTGCACTCAACTTCCAGAGTTAAAGCCGTGTGTGGATTCAGCAGTCTGCAAACACTTTCTCTGCAGAGTCCCAAAACAGGCGTTTTCAGCCCATTCCCGGCATATGGAAGAAACAGCAGTAAGCACAGGGAAATATCTGCTTCTAAATCCAAAACGCAGCTATCTAACAGAACGGTTGTCAATGTGTGCACTCAACTTCCAGAGTTAAACCCGTGTGTGGATTCAGCAGTCTGCAAACACTTTCTCTGCAGAGTCCCAAAACAGGCGTTTTCAGCCCATTACCGGCATATGGAAGAAACAGCAGTAAGCCCAGGGAAATATCTGCTTCTAAATCCAAAACGCAGCTATCTAACAGAACGGTTGTCAATGTGTGCACTCAACTTCCAGAGTTAAACCCGTGTGTGGATTCAGCAGTCTGCAAACACTTTCTCTGCAGAGTCCCAAAACAGGCGTTTTCAGCCCATTACCGGCATATGGAAGTAACAGCAGTAAGCACAGGGAAATATCTGCTTCTAAATCCAAAACGCAGCTATCTAACAGAACGGTTGTCAATGTGTGCACTCAACTTCCAGAGTTAAACCCGTGTGTGGATTCAGCAGTCTGCAAACACTTTCTCTGCAGAGTCCCAAAACAGGCGTTTTCAGCCCATTACCGGCATATGGAAGAAACAGCAGTAAGCACAGGGAAATATCTGCTTCTAAATCCAAAACGCAGTTATCTAACAGAACGGTTGTCAATGTGTGCACTCAACTTCCAGAGTTAAACCCGTGTGTGGATTCAGCAGTCTGCAAACACTTTCTCTGCAGAGTCCCAAAACAGGCGTTTTCAGCCCATTACCGGCATATGGAAGAAACAGCAGTAAGCACAGGGAAATATCTGCTTCTAAATCCAAAACGCAGCTATCTAACAGAACGGTTGTCAATGTGTGCACTCAACTTCCAGAGTTAAACCCGTGTGTGGATTCAGCAGTCTGCAAACACTTTCTCTGCAGAGTCCCAAAACAGGCGTTTTCAGCCCATTACCGGCATATGGAAGAAACAGCAGTAAGCACAGGGAAATATCTGCTTCTAAATCCAAAACGCAGCTATCTAACAGAACGGTTGTCAATGTGTGCACTCAACTTCCAGAGTTAAACCCGTGTGTGGATTCAGCAGTCTGCAAACTCTTTCTCTGCAGAGTCCCAAAACAGGCGTTTTCAGCCCATTACCGGCATATGGAAGAAACAGCAGTAAGCACTGGGAAATATCTGCTTCTAAATCCAAAACGCAGCTATCTAACAGAACGGTTGTCAATGTGTGCACTCAACTTCCAGAGTTAAACCCGTGTGTGGATTCAGCAGTCTGCAAACACTTTCTCTGCAGAGTCTCAAAACAGGCCTTTCCGGCCCAGTACCGGCATATATAAGAAAGAGCATTAAGACTGCGTCTAAAACTCAGAAGAATCGTTTCTTTCAAACTGCTTGGCCTTGTGTTCTTTGGCCTAAGGGCGTTGAATCTATGTTTAGATTCAGCGAGATAGAAACACGTTTATTCTAGGAGCTGTCTTTGGATATTCCAGATTGAATGGGAGTATTTGCTGTAAAGATAAATATCTGTTTCTAAAACCAAAATGGATCTATCTAGCAGAGTGGTTGTGAATGTGTGCCTTCGGCTTAAAGAGGTAAACTGCTCTTCTCATGCAGCACTTTAGAAACCCTTTATATGCAAATTCTCATACAGACCTTTCCGGCAAAACACCAGCCTATAGGAAATAGCAGTAAGACTGCATCTTTAACATGGAAGAAACTGTTTTCAAACTGCTCTGCTGTGTGTTCATTCATATAAGAGACTTGAATATATGTTCAGATTCAGCTAGTTAGCAACACGTTTCTTCCAGGAGCTGTGTTTGCCTATTCCAGAGTATACTGGAGTATAAGATGTAAAGACAAATGTCTCGTTCCAAAAGAAAAACGGATGATCTAATGGAATGGTTGTCAATGTGTGCATTCAACTTACTGAGCTAAACTGCTGTTTGTATGCAGCAGTTTAGAAAACATTTCTGTGTAGATTCTCAAACAGACATTTCCAGCAAAATACCGGCCTATAAGAAATAGCAGTAAGACTGCGTCTAAAACTCAGAGGGAACGTTTCTTTCAAACTGCTCTGCAGTGTGTTCGTTCACCAAAGGTCGTTGAATCTATGTTTGGATTCAGCGAGTTTGAAACACGTTTATTCTAGGAGCTGCATTTCGATATTCCAGAGTGTATGGGAGTAAATGCTGTAAAGAGAAATATCTGTTTCTAAAACCAAAACGGAGCTATCTAACAGAATGGTTGTGAATGTGTGCATTCAACTTAAAGGGTTAATCTGCTCTTCTTAGGCAGCAGTTTAGAAACCCTTTATATGCAAATTCTAAAATCAACATTTGCAGCAAAACACCAGCCTAAAAGAAGTAGCAGTAAGACTGCATCTATAACATAGAAGAAACGTTTTCTTCAAAATGCTCTGCTCTGTGTTCATTCACCTAAGAGTCTTGAGTATATGTTCAGATTCAGCGAGTAAGAAACACGTTTCTTCCAGGAGCTGCATTTGCATATTCCAGAGTGTACTGGAGTATAAGGTTTAAAGTGAAATATCTGGTTCTAAAACAAACACGGAGCCATCTAACAGAATGGTTGTCACTGTGTGCATTCAGCTTATTGAGATAAACTGTTGTTTCTATGCAGCAGTTTAGAAAAGATTTTTGTGCAGATTCTAAAACAGACATTCCCAGCAAAATACCGGCCTCTAAGAAATAGCAATAAGACTGCGTCTAAAGCTCAAATAAAACGTTTCTTTCAAACTGCTGTGCTGTGTGTTCGTTCACCTAAGGGAGTTGAATCTATGTTTAGATTCAGCGACTTAGAAACACGTCTATTCTGGGAGCTGTGTTTGGCTATTCCAGAATGAATGGGAGTATATGCTGTAACTAGAAACACAGGCTTCTAAAACCAAAACGGAGCTAGCTAACAGAATGATTGTGAATGAGGGCATTCAACTTAACGAATTAAACTGCTCCACTTAAGCAGCAGTTTACAAACCATTTATATGGAAATTCTAAAAGCAACATTTCCAGGAAAACACCAGCCTAAAAGCAATGGCAGTAACAGTGCATCTATAACATAGAAGAAATGTTTTTTTCAAACTCCTCTGCTGTGTGTTCATTCACCTAAGAGACTTCAATATATGCACAGATTCAGCGAGTTACAAACACGTTTCTTCCAGGAGCTGCGTATGCATATATCAGAGTGTACTGGGGTACAAGATGTAAAGAGAAATATCTGATTATACTTAGAAACCCGTTACTTTTAGGAGCTGCGTTTGGATATTCCAGAGTGAATGAGAGTATATGCTGTAAAGAGAAATAACTGCTTCTAAAACCAAAAGGCAGCTATCTAACTGAATGGTTGTCAATGCGTGCACTCAACTTCCAGAGATAAATCCGAGTGTGGATTCAGCAGTCTGCAAACACTTTCTCTGCAGAGTCCCAAAACAGGCGTTTTCAGCCCAATACCGGCATATGGAAGAAACAGCAGTAAGCACAGGGAAATATCTGCTTCTAAATCCAAAACACAGCTATCTAACAGAACGGTTGTCAATGTGTGCACTCAACTTCCAGAGTTAAAGCCGTGTGTGGATTCAGCAGTCTGCAAACACTTTCTCTGCAGAGTCCCAAAACAGGCGTTTTCAGCCCATTCCCGGCATATGGAAGAAACAGCAGTAAGCACAGGGAAATATCTGCTTCTAAATCCAAAACGCAGCTATCTAACAGAACGGTTGTCAATGTGTGCACTCAACTTCCAGAGTTAAAGCCGTGTGTGGATTCAGCAGTCTGCAAACACTTTCTCTGCAGAGTCCCAAAACAGGCGTTTTCAGCCCATTCCCGGCATATGGAAGAAACAGCAGTAAGCACAGGGAAATATCTGCTTCTAAATCCAAAACGCAGCTATCTAACAGAACGGTTGTCAATGTGTGCACTCAACTTCCAGAGTTAAACCCGTGTGTGGATTCAGCAGTCTGCAAACACTTTCTGTGCAGAGTCCCACAACAGGCGTTTTCAGCCCATTACCGGCATATGGAAGAAACAGCAGTAAGCACAGGGAAATATCTGCTTCTAAATCCAAAACGCAGCTATCTAACAGAACGGTTGTCAATGTGTGCACTCAACTTCCAGAGTTAAACCCGTGTGTGGATTCAGCAGTCTGCAAACACTTTCTCTGCAGAGTCCCAAAACAGGCGTTTTCAGCCCATTACCGGCATATGGAAGAAACAGCAGTAAGCACAGGGAAATATCTGCTTCTAAATCCAAAACGCAGCTATCTAACAGAACGGTTGTCAATGTGTGCACTCAACTTCCAGAGTTAAACCCGTGTGTGGATTCAGCAGTCTGCAAACACTTTCTCTGCAGAGTCTCAAAACAGGCCTTTCCGGCCCAGTACCGGCATATATAAGAAAGAGCATTAAGACTGCGTCTAAAACTCAGAAGAATCGTTTCTTTCAAACTGCTTGGCCTTGTGTTCTTTGGCCTAAGGGCGTTGAATCTATGTTTAGATTCAGCGAGAAAGAAACACGTTTATTCTAGGAGCTGTCTTTGGATATTCCAGATTGAATGGGAGTATATGCTGTAAAGATAAATATCTGTTTCTAAAACCAAAATGGATCTATCTAGCAGAGTGGTTGTGAATGTGTGCCTTCGGCTTAAAGAGGTAAACTGCTCTTCTCATGCAGCACTTTAGAAACCCTTTATATGCAAATTCTCATACAGACCTTTCCGGCAACACACCAGCCTATAGGAAATAGCAGTAAGACTGCATCTTTAACATGGAAGAAACTGTTTTCAAACTGCTCTGCTGTGTGTTCATTCATATAAGAGACTTGAATATATGTTCAGATTCAGCTAGTTAGCAACACGTTTCTTCCAGGAGCTGTGTTTGCCTATTCCAGAGTATACTGGAGTATAAGATGTAAAGACAAATGTCTCGTTCCAAAAGAAAAACGGATGATCTAATGGAATGGTTGTCAATGTGTGCATTCAACTTACTGAGCTAAACTGCTGTTTGTATGCAGCAGTTTAGAAAACATTTCTGTGTAGATTCTCAAACAGACATTTCCAGCAAAATACCGGCCTATAAGAAATAGCAGTAAGACTGCGTCTAAAACTCAGAGGGAACGTTTCTTTCAAACTGCTCTGCAGTGTGTTCGTTCACCAAAGGTCGTTGAATCTATGTTTGGATTCAGCGAGTTTGAAACACGTTTATTCTAGGAGCTGCATTTCGATATTCCAGAGTGTATGGGAGTAAATGCTGTAAAGAGAAATATCTGTTTCTAAAACCAAAACGGAGCTATCTAACAGAATGGTTGTGAATGTGTGCATTCAACTTAAAGGGTTAATCTGCTCTTCTTAGGCAGCAGTTTAGAAACCCTTTATATGCAAATTCTAAAATCAACATTTGCAGCAAAACACCAGCCTAAAAGAAGTAGCAGTAAGACTGCATCTATAACATAGAAGAAACGTTTTCTTCAAAATGCTCTGCTCTGTGTTCATTCACCTAAGAGTCTTGAGTATATGTTCAGATTCAGCGAGTAAGAAACACGTTTCTTCCAGGAGCTGCATTTGCATATTCCAGAGTGTACTGGAGTATAAGGTTTAAAGTGAAATATCTGGTTCTAAAACAAACACGGAGCCATCTAACAGAATGGTTGTCACTGTGTGCATTCAGCTTATTGAGATAAACTGTTGTTTCTATGCAGCAGTTTAGAAAAGATTTTTGTGCAGATTCTAAAACAGACATTCCCAGCAAAATACCGGCCTCTAAGAAATAGCAATAAGACTGCGTCTAAAACTCAAATAAAACGTTTCTTTCAAACTGCTGTGCTGTGTGTTCGTTCACCTAAGGGAGTTGAATCTATGTTTAGATTCAGCGACTTAGAAACACGTCTATTCTGGGAGCTGCGTTTGGCTATTCCAGAATGAATGGGAGTATATGCTGTAACTAGAAACACAGGCTTCTAAAACCAAAACGGAGCTAGCTAACAGAATGATTGTGAATGAGGGCATTCAACTTAACGACTTAAACTGCTCCACTTAAGCAGCAGTTTACAAACCATTTATATGGAAATTCTAAAAGCAACATTTCCAGGAAAACACCAGCCTAAAAGCAATGGCAGTAACAGTGCATCTATAACATAGAAGAAATGTTTTTTTCAAACTCCTCTGCTGTGTGTTCATTCACCTAAGAGACTTCAATATATGCACAGATTCAGCGAGTTACAAACACGTTTCTTCCAGGAGCTGCGTATGCATATATCAGAGTGTACTGGGGTACAAGATGTAAAGAGAAATATCTGATTATACTTAGAAACCCGTTTCTTTTAGGAGCTGCGTTTGGATATTCCAGAGTGAATGAGAGTATATGCTGTAAAGAGAAATAACTGCTTCTAAAACCAAAAGGCAGCTATCTAACTGAATGGTTGTCAATGCGTGCACTCAACTTCCAGAGATAAATCCGAGTGTGGATTCAGCAGTCTGCAAACACTGTCTCTGCAGAGTCCCAAAACAGGCGTTTTCAGCCCAATACCGGCATATGGAAGAAACAGCAGTAAGCACAGGGAAATATCTGCTTCTAAATCCAAAACACAGCTATCTAACAGAACGGTTGTCAATGTGTGCACTCAACTTCCAGAGTTAAAGCCATGTGTGGATTCAGCAGTCTGCAAACACTTTCTCTGCAGAGTCCCAAAACAGGCGTTTTCAGCCCATTCCCGGCATATGGAAGAAACAGCAGTAAGCACAGGGAAATATCTGCTTCTAAATCCAAAACGCAGCTATCTAACAGAACGGTTGTCAATGTGTGCACTCAACTTCCAGAGTTAAAGCCGTGTGTGGATTCAGCAGTCTGCAAACACTTTCTCTGCAGAGTCCCAAAACAGGCGTTTTCAGCCCATTCCCGGCATATGGAAGAAACAGCAGTAAGCACAGGGAAATATCTGCTTCTAAATCCAAAACGCAGCTATCTAACAGAACGGTTGTCAATGTGTGCACTCAACTTCCAGAGTTAAACCCGTGTGTGGATTCAGCAGTCTGCAAACACTTTCTCTGCAGAGTCCCAAAACAGGCGTTTTCAGCCCATTACCGGCATATGGAAGAAACAGCAGTAAGCCCAGGGAAATATCTGCTTCTAAATCCAAAACGCAGCTATCTAACAGAACGGTTGTCAATGTGTGCACTCAACTTCCAGAGTTAAACCCGTGTGTGGATTCAGCAGTCTGCAAACACTTTCTCTGCAGAGTCCCAAAACAGGCGTTTTCAGCCCATTACCGGCATATGGAAGTAACAGCAGTAAGCACAGGGAAATATCTGCTTCTAAATCCAAAACGCAGCTATCTAACAGAACGGTTGTCAATGTGTGCACTCAACTTCCAGAGTTAAACCCGTGTGTGGATTCAGCAGTCTGCAAACACTTTCTCTGCAGAGTCCCAAAACAGGCGTTTTCAGCCCATTACCGGCATATGGAAGAAACAGCAGTAAGCACAGGGAAATATCTGCTTCTAAATCCAAAACGCAGTTATCTAACAGAACGGTTGTCAATGTGTGCACTCAACTTCCAGAGTTAAACCCGTGTGTGGATTCAGCAGTCTGCAAACACTTTCTCTGCAGAGTCCCAAAACAGGCGTTTTCAGCCCATTACCGGCATATGGAAGAAACAGCAGTAAGCACAGGGAAATATCTGCTTCTAAATCCAAAACGCAGCTATCTAACAGAACGGTTGTCAATGTGTGCACTCAACTTCCAGAGTTAAACCCGTGTGTGGATTCAGCAGTCTGCAAACACTTTCTCTGCAGAGTCCCAAAACAGGCGTTTTCAGCCCATTACCGGCATATGGAAGAAACAGCAGTAAGCACAGGGAAATATCTGCTTCTAAATCCAAAACGCAGCTATCTAACAGAACGGTTGTCAATGTGTGCACTCAACTTCCAGAGTTAAACCCGTGTGTGGATTCAGCAGTCTGCAAACTCTTTCTCTGCAGAGTCCCAAAACAGGCGTTTTCAGCCCATTACCGGCATATGGAAGAAACAGCAGTAAGCACTGGGAAATATCTGCTTCTAAATCCAAAACGCAGCTATCTAACAGAACGGTTGTCAATGTGTGCACTCAACTTCCAGAGTTAAACCCGTGTGTGGATTCAGCAGTCTGCAAACACTTTCTCTGCAGAGTCTCAAAACAGGCCTTTCCGGCCCAGTACCGGCATATATAAGAAAGAGCATTAAGACTGCGTCTAAAACTCAGAAGAATCGTTTCTTTCAAACTGCTTGGCCTTGTGTTCTTTGGCCTAAGGGCGTTGAATCTATGTTTAGATTCATCGAGATAGAAACACGTTTATTCTAGGAGCTGTCTTTGGATATTCCAGATTGAATGGGAGTATTTGCTGTAAAGATAAATATCTGTTTCTAAAACCAAAATGGATCTATCTAGCAGAGTGGTTGTGAATGTGTGCCTTCGGCTTAAAGAGGTAAACTGCTCTTCTCATGCAGCACTTTAGAAACCCTTTATATGCAAATTCTCATACAGACCTTTCCGGCAAAACACCAGCCTATAGGAAATAGCAGTAAGACTGCATCTTTAACATGGAAGAAACTGTTTTCAAACTGCTCTGCTGTGTGTTCATTCATATAAGAGACTTGAATATATGTTCAGATTCAGCTAGTTAGCAACACGTTTCTTCCAGGAGCTGTGTTTGCCTATTCCAGAGTATACTGGAGTATAAGATGTAAAGACAAATGTCTCGTTCCAAAAGAAAAACGGATGATCTAATGGAATGGTTGTCAATGTGTGCATTCAACTTACTGAGCTAAACTGCTGTTTGTATGCAGCAGTTTAGAAAACATTTCTGTGTAGATTCTCAAACAGACATTTCCAGCAAAATACCGGCCTATAAGAAATAGCAGTAAGACTGCGTCTAAAACTCAGAGGGAACGTTTCTTTCAAACTGCTCTGCAGTGTGTTCGTTCACCAAAGGTCGTTGAATCTATGTTTGGATTCAGCGAGTTTGAAACACGTTTATTCTAGGAGCTGCATTTCGATATTCCAGAGTGTATGGGAGTAAATGCTGTAAAGAGAAATATCTGTTTCTAAAACCAAAACGGAGCTATCTAACAGAATGGTTGTGAATGTGTGCATTCAACTTAAAGGGTTAATCTGCTCTTCTTAGGCAGCAGTTTAGAAACCCTTTATATGCAAATTCTAAAATCAACATTTGCAGCAAAACACCAGCCTAAAAGAAGTAGCAGTAAGACTGCATCTATAACATAGAAGAAACGTTTTCTTCAAAATGCTCTGCTCTGTGTTCATTCACCTAAGAGTCTTGAGTATATGTTCAGATTCAGCGAGTAAGAAACACGTTTCTTCCAGGAGCTGCATTTGCATATTCCAGAGTGTACTGGAGTATAAGGTTTAAAGTGAAATATCTGGTTCTAAAACAAACACGGAGCCATCTAACAGAATGGTTGTCACTGTGTGCATTCAGCTTATTGAGATAAACTGTTGTTTCTATGCAGCAGTTTAGAAAAGATTTTTGTGCAGATTCTAAAACAGACATTCCCAGCAAAATACCGGCCTCTAAGAAATAGCAATAAGACTGCGTCTAAAGCTCAAATAAAACGTTTCTTTCAAACTGCTGTGCTGTGTGTTCGTTCACCTAAGGGAGTTGAATCTATGTTTAGATTCAGCGACTTAGAAACACGTCTATTCTGGGAGCTGTGTTTGGCTATTCCAGAATGAATGGGAGTATATGCTGTAACTAGAAACACAGGCTTCTAAAACCAAAACGGAGCTAGCTAACAGAATGATTGTGAATGAGGGCATTCAACTTAACGAATTAAACTGCTCCACTTAAGCAGCAGTTTACAAACCATTTATATGGAAATTCTAAAAGCAACATTTCCAGGAAAACACCAGCCTAAAAGCAATGGCAGTAACAGTGCATCTATAACATAGAAGAAATGTTTTTTTCAAACTCCTCTGCTGTGTGTTCATTCACCTAAGAGACTTCAATATATGCACAGATTCAGCGAGTTACAAACACGTTTCTTCCAGGAGCTGCGTATGCATATATCAGAGTGTACTGGGGTACAAGATGTAAAGAGAAATATCTGATTATACTTAGAAACCCGTTACTTTTAGGAGCTGCGTTTGGATATTCCAGAGTGAATGAGAGTATATGCTGTAAAGAGAAATAACTGCTTCTAAAACCAAAAGGCAGCTATCTAACTGAATGGTTGTCAATGCGTGCACTCAACTTCCAGAGATAAATCCGAGTGTGGATTCAGCAGTCTGCAAACACTTTCTCTGCAGAGTCCCAAAACAGGCGTTTTCAGCCCAATACCGGCATATGGAAGAAACAGCAGTAAGCACAGGGAAATATCTGCTTCTAAATCCAAAACACAGCTATCTAACAGAACGGTTGTCAATGTGTGCACTCAACTTCCAGAGTTAAAGCCGTGTGTGGATTCAGCAGTCTGCAAACACTTTCTCTGCAGAGTCCCAAAACAGGCGTTTTCAGCCCATTCCCGGCATATGGAAGAAACAGCAGTAAGCACAGGGAAATATCTGCTTCTAAATCCAAAACGCAGCTATCTAACAGAACGGTTGTCAATGTGTGCACTCAACTTCCAGAGTTAAAGCCGTGTGTGGATTCAGCAGTCTGCAAACACTTTCTCTGCAGAGTCCCAAAACAGGCGTTTTCAGCCCATTCCCGGCATATGGAAGAAACAGCAGTAAGCACAGGGAAATATCTGCTTCTAAATCCAAAACGCAGCTATCTAACAGAACGGTTGTCAATGTGTGCACTCAACTTCCAGAGTTAAACCCGTGTGTGGATTCAGCAGTCTGCAAACACTTTCTGTGCAGAGTCCCACAACAGGCGTTTTCAGCCCATTACCGGCATATGGAAGAAACAGCAGTAAGCACAGGGAAATATCTGCTTCTAAATCCAAAACGCAGCTATCTAACAGAACGGTTGTCAATGTGTGCACTCAACTTCCAGAGTTAAACCCGTGTGTGGATTCAGCAGTCTGCAAACACTTTCTCTGCAGAGTCCCAAAACAGGCGTTTTCAGCCCATTACCGGCATATGGAAGAAACAGCAGTAAGCACAGGGAAATATCTGCTTCTAAATCCAAAACGCAGCTATCTAACAGAACGGTTGTCAATGTGTGCACTCAACTTCCAGAGTTAAACCCGTGTGTGGATTCAGCAGTCTGCAAACACTTTCTCTGCAGAGTCTCAAAACAGGCCTTTCCGGCCCAGTACCGGCATATATAAGAAAGAGCATTAAGACTGCGTCTAAAACTCAGAAGAATCGTTTCTTTCAAACTGCTTGGCCTTGTGTTCTTTGGCCTAAGGGCGTTGAATCTATGTTTAGATTCAGCGAGATAGAAACACGTTTATTCTAGGAGCTGTCTTTGGATATTCCAGATTGAATGGGAGTATATGCTGTAAAGATAAATATCTGTTTCTAAAACCAAAATGGATCTATCTAGCAGAGTGGTTGTGAATGTGTGCCTTCGGCTTAAAGAGGTAAACTGCTCTTCTCATGCAGCACTTTAGAAACCCTTTATATGCAAATTCTCATACAGACCTTTCCGGCAACACACCAGCCTATAGGAAATAGCAGTAAGACTGCATCTTTAACATGGAAGAAACTGTTTTCAAACTGCTCTGCTGTGTGTTCATTCATATAAGAGACTTGAATATATGTTCAGATTCAGCTAGTTAGCAACACGTTTCTTCCAGGAGCTGTGTTTGCCTATTCCAGAGTATACTGGAGTATAAGATGTAAAGACAAATGTCTCGTTCCAAAAGAAAAACGGATGATCTAATGGAATGGTTGTCAATGTGTGCATTCAACTTACTGAGCTAAACTGCTGTTTGTATGCAGCAGTTTAGAAAACATTTCTGTGTAGATTCTCAAACAGACATTTCCAGCAAAATACCGGCCTATAAGAAATAGCAGTAAGACTGCGTCTAAAACTCAGAGGGAACGTTTCTTTCAAACTGCTCTGCAGTGTGTTCGTTCACCAAAGGTCGTTGAATCTATGTTTGGATTCAGCGAGTTTGAAACACGTTTATTCTAGGAGCTGCATTTCGATATTCCAGAGTGTATGGGAGTAAATGCTGTAAAGAGAAATATCTGTTTCTAAAACCAAAACGGAGCTATCTAACAGAATGGTTGTGAATGTGTGCATTCAACTTAAAGGGTTAATCTGCTCTTCTTAGGCAGCAGTTTAGAAACCCTTTATATGCAAATTCTAAAATCAACATTTGCAGCAAAACACCAGCCTAAAAGAAGTAGCAGTAAGACTGCATCTATAACATAGAAGAAACGTTTTCTTCAAAATGCTCTGCTCTGTGTTCATTCACCTAAGAGTCTTGAGTATATGTTCAGATTCAGCGAGTAAGAAACACGTTTCTTCCAGGAGCTGCATTTGCATATTCCAGAGTGTACTGGAGTATAAGGTTTAAAGTGAAATATCTGGTTCTAAAACAAACACGGAGCCATCTAACAGAATGGTTGTCACTGTGTGCATTCAGCTTATTGAGATAAACTGTTGTTTCTATGCAGCAGTTTAGAAAAGATTTTTGTGCAGATTCTAAAACAGACATTCCCAGCAAAATACCGGCCTCTAAGAAATAGCAATAAGACTGCGTCTAAAACTCAAATAAAACGTTTCTTTCAAACTGCTGTGCTGTGTGTTCGTTCACCTAAGGGAGTTGAATCTATGTTTAGATTCAGCGACTTAGAAACACGTCTATTCTGGGAGCTGCGTTTGGCTATTCCAGAATGAATGGGAGTATATGCTGTAACTAGAAACACAGGCTTCTAAAACCAAAACGGAGCTAGCTAACAGAATGATTGTGAATGAGGGCATTCAACTTAACGACTTAAACTGCTCCACTTAAGCAGCAGTTTACAAACCATTTATATGGAAATTCTAAAAGCAACATTTCCAGGAAAACACCAGCCTAAAAGCAATGGCAGTAACAGTGCATCTATAACATAGAAGAAATGTTTTTTTCAAACTCCTCTGCTGTGTGTTCATTCACCTAAGAGACTTCAATATATGCACAGATTCAGCGAGTTACAAACACGTTTCTTCCAGGAGCTGCGTATGCATATATCAGAGTGTACTGGGGTACAAGATGTAAAGAGAAATATCTGATTATACTTAGAAACCCGTTTCTTTTAGGAGCTGCGTTTGGATATTCCAGAGTGAATGAGAGTATATGCTGTAAAGAGAAATAACTGCTTCTAAAACCAAAAGGCAGCTATCTAACTGAATGGTTGTCAATGCGTGCACTCAACTTCCAGAGATAAATCCGAGTGTGGATTCAGCAGTCTGCAAACACTGTCTCTGCAGAGTCCCAAAACAGGCGTTTTCAGCCCAATACCGGCATATGGAAGAAACAGCAGTAAGCACAGGGAAATATCTGCTTCTAAATCCAAAACACAGCTATCTAACAGAACGGTTGTCAATGTGTGCACTCAACTTCCAGAGTTAAAGCCATGTGTGGATTCAGCAGTCTGCAAACACTTTCTCTGCAGAGTCCCAAAACAGGCGTTTTCAGCCCATTCCCGGCATATGGAAGAAACAGCAGTAAGCACAGGGAAATATCTGCTTCTAAATCCAAAACGCAGCTATCTAACAGAACGGTTGTCAATGTGTGCACTCAACTTCCAGAGTTAAAGCCGTGTGTGGATTCAGCAGTCTGCAAACACTTTCTCTGCAGAGTCCCAAAACAGGCGTTTTCAGCCCATTCCCGGCATATGGAAGAAACAGCAGTAAGCACAGGGAAATATCTGCTTCTAAATCCAAAACGCAGCTATCTAACAGAACGGTTGTCAATGTGTGCACTCAACTTCCAGAGTTAAACCCGTGTGTGGATTCAGCAGTCTGCAAACACTTTCTCTGCAGAGTCCCAAAACAGGCGTTTTCAGCCCATTACCGGCATATGGAAGAAACAGCAGTAAGCCCAGGGAAATATCTGCTTCTAAATCCAAAACGCAGCTATCTAACAGAACGGTTGTCAATGTGTGCACTCAACTTCCAGAGTTAAACCCGTGTGTGGATTCAGCAGTCTGCAAACACTTTCTCTGCAGAGTCCCAAAACAGGCGTTTTCAGCCCATTACCGGCATATGGAAGTAACAGCAGTAAGCACAGGGAAATATCTGCTTCTAAATCCAAAACGCAGCTATCTAACAGAACGGTTGTCAATGTGTGCACTCAACTTCCAGAGTTAAACCCGTGTGTGGATTCAGCAGTCTGCAAACACTTTCTCTGCAGAGTCCCAAAACAGGCGTTTTCAGCCCATTACCGGCATATGGAAGAAACAGCAGTAAGCACAGGGAAATATCTGCTTCTAAATCCAAAACGCAGTTATCTAACAGAACGGTTGTCAATGTGTGCACTCAACTTCCAGAGTTAAACCCGTGTGTGGATTCAGCAGTCTGCAAACACTTTCTCTGCAGAGTCCCAAAACAGGCGTTTTCAGCCCATTACCGGCATATGGAAGAAACAGCAGTAAGCACAGGGAAATATCTGCTTCTAAATCCAAAACGCAGCTATCTAACAGAACGGTTGTCAATGTGTGCACTCAACTTCCAGAGTTAAACCCGTGTGTGGATTCAGCAGTCTGCAAACACTTTCTCTGCAGAGTCCCAAAACAGGCGTTTTCAGCCCATTACCGGCATATGGAAGAAACAGCAGTAAGCACAGGGAAATATCTGCTTCTAAATCCAAAACGCAGCTATCTAACAGAACGGTTGTCAATGTGTGCACTCAACTTCCAGAGTTAAACCCGTGTGTGGATTCAGCAGTCTGCAAACTCTTTCTCTGCAGAGTCCCAAAACAGGCGTTTTCAGCCCATTACCGGCATATGGAAGAAACAGCAGTAAGCACTGGGAAATATCTGCTTCTAAATCCAAAACGCAGCTATCTAACAGAACGGTTGTCAATGTGTGCACTCAACTTCCAGAGTTAAACCCGTGTGTGGATTCAGCAGTCTGCAAACACTTTCTCTGCAGAGTCTCAAAACAGGCCTTTCCGGCCCAGTACCGGCATATATAAGAAAGAGCATTAAGACTGCGTCTAAAACTCAGAAGAATCGTTTCTTTCAAACTGCTTGGCCTTGTGTTCTTTGGCCTAAGGGCGTTGAATCTATGTTTAGATTCAGCGAGATAGAAACACGTTTATTCTAGGAGCTGTCTTTGGATATTCCAGATTGAATGGGAGTATTTGCTGTAAAGATAAATATCTGTTTCTAAAACCAAAATGGATCTATCTAGCAGAGTGGTTGTGAATGTGTGCCTTCGGCTTAAAGAGGTAAACTGCTCTTCTCATGCAGCACTTTAGAAACCCTTTATATGCAAATTCTCATACAGACCTTTCCGGCAAAACACCAGCCTATAGGAAATAGCAGTAAGACTGCATCTTTAACATGGAAGAAACTGTTTTCAAACTGCTCTGCTGTGTGTTCATTCATATAAGAGACTTGAATATATGTTCAGATTCAGCTAGTTAGCAACACGTTTCTTCCAGGAGCTGTGTTTGCCTATTCCAGAGTATACTGGAGTATAAGATGTAAAGACAAATGTCTCGTTCCAAAAGAAAAACGGATGATCTAATGGAATGGTTGTCAATGTGTGCATTCAACTTACTGAGCTAAACTGCTGTTTGTATGCAGCAGTTTAGAAAACATTTCTGTGTAGATTCTCAAACAGACATTTCCAGCAAAATACCGGCCTATAAGAAATAGCAGTAAGACTGCGTCTAAAACTCAGAGGGAACGTTTCTTTCAAACTGCTCTGCAGTGTGTTCGTTCACCAAAGGTCGTTGAATCTATGTTTGGATTCAGCGAGTTTGAAACACGTTTATTCTAGGAGCTGCATTTCGATATTCCAGAGTGTATGGGAGTAAATGCTGTAAAGAGAAATATCTGTTTCTAAAACCAAAACGGAGCTATCTAACAGAATGGTTGTGAATGTGTGCATTCAACTTAAAGGGTTAATCTGCTCTTCTTAGGCAGCAGTTTAGAAACCCTTTATATGCAAATTCTAAAATCAACATTTGCAGCAAAACACCAGCCTAAAAGAAGTAGCAGTAAGACTGCATCTATAACATAGAAGAAACGTTTTCTTCAAAATGCTCTGCTCTGTGTTCATTCACCTAAGAGTCTTGAGTATATGTTCAGATTCAGCGAGTAAGAAACACGTTTCTTCCAGGAGCTGCATTTGCATATTCCAGAGTGTACTGGAGTATAAGGTTTAAAGTGAAATATCTGGTTCTAAAACAAACACGGAGCCATCTAACAGAATGGTTGTCACTGTGTGCATTCAGCTTATTGAGATAAACTGTTGTTTCTATGCAGCAGTTTAGAAAAGATTTTTGTGCAGATTCTAAAACAGACATTCCCAGCAAAATACCGGCCTCTAAGAAATAGCAATAAGACTGCGTCTAAAGCTCAAATAAAACGTTTCTTTCAAACTGCTGTGCTGTGTGTTCGTTCACCTAAGGGAGTTGAATCTATGTTTAGATTCAGCGACTTAGAAACACGTCTATTCTGGGAGCTGTGTTTGGCTATTCCAGAATGAATGGGAGTATATGCTGTAACTAGAAACACAGGCTTCTAAAACCAAAACGGAGCTAGCTAACAGAATGATTGTGAATGAGGGCATTCAACTTAACGAATTAAACTGCTCCACTTAAGCAGCAGTTTACAAACCATTTATATGGAAATTCTAAAAGCAACATTTCCAGGAAAACACCAGCCTAAAAGCAATGGCAGTAACAGTGCATCTATAACATAGAAGAAATGTTTTTTTCAAACTCCTCTGCTGTGTGTTCATTCACCTAAGAGACTTCAATATATGCACAGATTCAGCGAGTTACAAACACGTTTCTTCCAGGAGCTGCGTATGCATATATCAGAGTGTACTGGGGTACAAGATGTAAAGAGAAATATCTGATTATACTTAGAAACCCGTTTCTTTTAGGAGCTGCGTTTGGATATTCCAGAGTGAATGAGAGTATATGCTGTAAAGAGAAATAACTGCTTCTAAAACCAAAAGGCAGCTATCTAACTGAATGGTTGTCAATGCGTGCACTCAACTTCCAGAGATAAATCCGAGTGTGGATTCAGCAGTCTGCAAACACTTTCTCTGCAGAGTCCCAAAACAGGCGTTTTCAGCCCAATACCGGCATATGGAAGAAACAGCAGTAAGCACAGGGAAATATCTGCTTCTAAATCCAAAACACAGCTATCTAACAGAACGGTTGTCAATGTGTGCACTCAACTTCCAGAGTTAAAGCCGTGTGTGGATTCAGCAGTCTGCAAACACTTTCTCTGCAGAGTCCCAAAACAGGCGTTTTCAGCCCATTCCCGGCATATGGAAGAAACAGCAGTAAGCACAGGGAAATATCTGCTTCTAAATCCAAAACGCAGCTATCTAACAGAACGGTTGTCAATGTGTGCACTCAACTTCCAGAGTTAAACCCGTGTGTGGATTCAGCAGTCTGCAAACACTTTCTCTGCAGAGTCCCAAAACAGGCGTTTTCAGCCCATTCCCGGCATATGGAAGAAACAGCAGTAAGCACAGGGAAATATCTGCTTCTAAATCCAAAACGCAGCTATCTAACAGAACGGTTGTCAATGTGTGCACTCAACTTCCAGAGTTAAACCCGTGTGTGGATTCAGCAGTCTGCAAACACTTTCTGTGCAGAGTCCCACAACAGGCGTTTTCAGCCCATTACCGGCATATGGAAGAAACAGCAGTAAGCACAGGGAAATATCTGCTTCTAAATCCAAAACGCAGCTATCTAACAGAACGGTTGTCAATGTGTGCACTCAACTTCCAGAGTTAAACCCGTGTGTGGATTCAGCAGTCTGCAAACACTTTCTCTGCAGAGTCCCAAAACAGGCGTTTTCAGCCCATTACCGGCATATGGAAGAAACAGCAGTAAGCACAGGGAAATATCTGCTTCTAAATCCAAAACGCAGCTATCTAACAGAACGGTTGTCAATGTGTGCACTCAACTTCCAGAGTTAAACCCGTGTGTGGATTCAGCAGTCTGCAAACTCTTTCTCTGCAGAGTCCCAAAACAGGCGTTTTCAGCCCATTCCCGGCATATATAAGAAACAGCAGTAAGCACAGGGAAATATCTGCTTCTAAATCCAAAACGCAGCTATCTAACAGAACGGTTGTCAATGAGTGCGCTCAACTTCCAGAGTTAAACCCGTGTGTGGATTCAGCAGTCTGCAAACACTTTCTCTGCAGAGTCCCAAAACAGGCGTTTTCAGCCCATTACCGGCATATGGAAGAAACAGCAGTAAGCACAGGGAAATATCTGCTTCTAAATCCAAAACGCAGCTATCTAACAGAACGGTTGTCAATGTGTGCACTCAACTTCCAGAGTTAAACCGGTGTGTGGATTCAGCAGTCTGCAAACACTTTCTCTGCAGAGTCCCAAAACAGGCGTTTTCAGCCCATTCCCGGCATATGGAAGAAACAGCAGTAAGCACAGGGAAATATCTGCTTCTAAATCCAAAACGCAGCTATCTAACAGAACGGTTGTCAATGTGTGCACTCAACTTCCAGAGTTAAACCCGTGTGTGGATTCAGCAGTCTGCAAACACTTTCTCTGCAGAGTCCCAAAACAGGCGTTTTCAGCCCATTCCCGGCATATGGAAGAAACAGCAGTAAGCACAGGGAAATATCTGCTTCTAAATCCAAAACGCAGCTATCTAACAGAACGGTTGTCAATGTGTGCACTCAACTTCCAGAGTTAAACCCGTGTGTGGATTCAGCAGTCTGCAAACACTTTCTCTGCAGAGTCCCAAAACAGGCGTTTTCAGCCCATTCCCGGCATATGGAAGAAACAGCAGTAAGCACAGGGAAATATCTGCTTCTAAATCCAAAACGCAGCTATCTAACAGAACGGTTGTCAATGTGTGCACTCAACTTCCAGAGTTAAACCCGTGTGTGGATTCAGCAGTCTGCAAACACTTTCTCTGCAGAGTCCCAAAACAGGCGTTTTCAGCCCATTACCGGCATATGGAAGTAACAGCAGTAAGCACAGGGAAATATCTGCTTCTAAATCCAAAACGCAGCTTTCTAACAGAACGGTTGTCAATGTGTGCACTCAACTTCCAGAGTTAAACCCGTGTGTGGATTCAGCAGTCTGCAAACACTTTCTCTGCAGAGTCCCAAAACAGGCGTTTTCAGCCCATTACCGGCATATGGAAGAAACAGCAGTAAGCACAGGGAAATATCTGCTTCTAAATCCAAAACGCAGCTATCTAACAGAACGGTTGTCAATGTGTGCACTCAACTTCCAGAGTTAAACCCGTGTGTGGATTCAGCAGTCTGCAAACACTTTCTCTGCAGAGTCCCAAAACAGGCGTTTTCAGCCCATTACCGGCATATGGAAGAAACAGCAGTAAGCACAGGGAAATATCTGCTTCTAAATCCAAAACGCAGCTATCTAACAGAACGGTTGTCAATGTGTGCACTCAACTTCCAGAGTTAAACCCGTGTGTGGATTCAGCAGTCTGCAAACACTTTCTCTGCAGAGTCCCAAAACAGGCGTTTTCAGCCCATTACCGGCATATGGAAGAAACAGCAGTAAGCACAGGGAAATATCTGCTTCTAAATCCAAAACGCAGCTATCTAACAGAACGGTTGTCAATGTGTGCACTCAACTTCCAGAGTTAAACCCGTGTGTGGATTCAGCAGTCTGCAAACACTTTCTCTGCAGAGTCCCAAAACAGGCGTTTTCAGCCCATTACCGGCATATGGAAGAAACAGCAGTAAGCACTGGGAAATATCTGCTTCTAAATCCAAAACGCAGCTATCTAACAGAACGGTTGTCAATGTGTGCACTCAACTTCCAGAGTTAAACCCGTGTGTGGATTCAGCAGTCTGCAAACACTTTCTCTGCAGAGTCTCAAAACAGGCCTTTCCGGCCCAGTACCGGCATATATAAGAAAGAGCATTAAGACTGCGTCTAAAACTCAGAAGAATCGTTTCTTTCAAACTGCTTGGCCTTGTGTTCTTTGGCCTAAGGGCGTTGAATCTATGTTTAGATTCAGCGAGATAGAAACACGTTTATTCTAGGAGCTGTCTTTGGATATTCCAGATTGAATGGGAGTATTTGCTGTAAAGATAAATATCTGTTTCTAAAACCAAAATGGATCTATCTAGCAGAGTGGTTGTGAATGTGTGCCTTCGGCTTAAAGAGGTAAACTGCTCTTCTCATGCAGCACTTTAGAAACCCTTTATATGCAAATTCTCATACAGACCTTTCCGGCAAAACACCAGCCTATAGGAAATAGCAGTAAGACTGCATCTTTAACATGGAAGAAACTGTTTTCAAACTGCTCTGCTGTGTGTTCATTCATATAAGAGACTTGAATATATGTTCAGATTCAGCTAGTTAGCAACACGTTTCTTCCAGGAGCTGTGTTTGCCTATTCCAGAGTATACTGGAGTATAAGATGTAAAGACAAATGTCTCGTTCCAAAAGAAAAACGGATGATCTAATGGAATGGTTGTCAATGTGTGCATTCAACTTACTGAGCTAAACTGCTGTTTGTATGCAGCAGTTTAGAAAACATTTCTGTGTAGATTCTCAAACAGACATTTCCAGCAAAATACCGGCCTATAAGAAATAGCAGTAAGACTGCGTCTAAAACTCAGAGGGAACGTTTCTTTCAAACTGCTCTGCAGTGTGTTCGTTCACCAAAGGTCGTTGAATCTATGTTTGGATTCAGCGAGTTTGAAACACGTTTATTCTAGGAGCTGCATTTCGATATTCCAGAGTGTATGGGAGTAAATGCTGTAAAGAGAAATATCTGTTTCTAAAACCAAAACGGAGCTATCTAACAGAATGGTTGTGAATGTGTGCATTCAACTTAAAGGGTTAATCTGCTCTTCTTAGGCAGCAGTTTAGAAACCCTTTATATGCAAATTCTAAAATCAACATTTGCAGCAAAACACCAGCCTAAAAGAAGTAGCAGTAAGACTGCATCTATAACATAGAAGAAACGTTTTCTTCAAAATGCTCTGCTCTGTGTTCATTCACCTAAGAGTCTTGAGTATATGTTCAGATTCAGCGAGTAAGAAACACGTTTCTTCCAGGAGCTGCATTTGCATATTCCAGAGTGTACTGGAGTATAAGGTTTAAAGTGAAATATCTGGTTCTAAAACAAACACGGAGCCATCTAACAGAATGGTTGTCACTGTGTGCATTCAGCTTATTGAGATAAACTGTTGTTTCTATGCAGCAGTTTAGAAAAGATTTTTGTGCAGATTCTAAAACAGACATTCCCAGCAAAATACCGGCCTCTAAGAAATAGCAATAAGACTGCGTCTAAAGCTCAAATAAAACGTTTCTTTCAAACTGCTGTGCTGTGTGTTCGTTCACCTAAGGGAGTTGAATCTATGTTTAGATTCAGCGACTTAGAAACACGTCTATTCTGGGAGCTGTGTTTGGCTATTCCAGAATGAATGGGAGTATATGCTGTAACTAGAAACACAGGCTTCTAAAACCAAAACGGAGCTAGCTAACAGAATGATTGTGAATGAGGGCATTCAACTTAACGAATTAAACTGCTCCACTTAAGCAGCAGTTTACAAACCATTTATATGGAAATTCTAAAAGCAACATTTCCAGGAAAACACCAGCCTAAAAGCAATGGCAGTAACAGTGCATCTATAACATAGAAGAAATGTTTTTTTCAAACTCCTCTGCTGTGTGTTCATTCACCTAAGAGACTTCAATATATGCACAGATTCAGCGAGTTACAAACACGTTTCTTCCAGGAGCTGCGTATGCATATATCAGAGTGTACTGGGGTACAAGATGTAAAGAGAAATATCTGATTATACTTAGAAACCCGTTTCTTTTAGGAGCTGCGTTTGGATATTCCAGAGTGAATGAGAGTATATGCTGTAAAGAGAAATAACTGCTTCTAAAACCAAAAGGCAGCTATCTAACTGAATGGTTGTCAATGCGTGCACTCAACTTCCAGAGATAAATCCGAGTGTGGATTCAGCAGTCTGCAAACACTTTCTCTGCAGAGTCCCAAAACAGGCGTTTTCAGCCCAATACCGGCATATGGAAGAAACAGCAGTAAGCACAGGGAAATATCTGCTTCTAAATCCAAAACACAGCTATCTAACAGAACGGTTGTCAATGTGTGCACTCAACTTCCAGAGTTAAAGCCGTGTGTGGATTCAGCAGTCTGCAAACACTTTCTCTGCAGAGTCCCAAAACAGGCGTTTTCAGCCCATTCCCGGCATATGGAAGAAACAGCAGTAAGCACAGGGAAATATCTGCTTCTAAATCCAAAACGCAGCTATCTAACAGAACGGTTGTCAATGTGTGCACTCAACTTCCAGAGTTAAACCCGTGTGTGGATTCAGCAGTCTGCAAACACTTTCTCTGCAGAGTCCCAAAACAGGCGTTTTCAGCCCATTCCCGGCATATGGAAGAAACAGCAGTAAGCACAGGGAAATATCTGCTTCTAAATCCAAAACGCAGCTATCTAACAGAACGGTTGTCAATGTGTGCACTCAACTTCCAGAGTTAAACCCGTGTGTGGATTCAGCAGTCTGCAAACACTTTCTCTGCAGAGTCCCAAAACAGGCGTTTTCAGCCCATTACCGGCATATGGAAGAAACAGCAGTAAGCACAGGGAAATATCTGCTTCTAAATCCAAAACGCAGCTATCTAACAGAACGGTTGTCAATGTGTGCACTCAACTTCCAGAGTTAAACCCGTGTGTGGATTCAGCAGTCTGCAAACACTTTCTCTGCAGAGTCCCAAAACAGGCGTTTTCAGCCCATTACCGGCATATGGAAGAAACAGCAGTAAGCACAGGGAAATATCTGCTTCTAAATCCAAAACGCAGCTATCTAACAGAACGGTTGTCAATGTGTGCACTCAACTTCCAGAGTTAAACCCGTGTGTGGATTCAGCAGTCTGCAAACACTTTCTCTGCAGAGTCCCAAAACAGGCGTTTTCAGCCCATTACCGGCATATGGAAGAAACAGCAGTAAGCCCAGGGAAATATCTGCTTCTAAATCCAAAACGCAGCTATCTAACAGAACGGTTGTCAATGTGTGCACTCAACTTCCAGAGTTAAACCCGTGTGTGGATTCAGCAGTCTGCAAACACATTCTCTGCAGAGTCCCAAAACAGGCGTTTTCAGCCCATTACCGGCATATGGAAGAAACAGCAGTAAGCACAGGGAAATATCTGCTTCTAAATCCAAAACGCAGCTATCTAACAGAACGGTTGTCAATGTGTGCACTCAACTTCCAGAGTTAAACCCGTGTGTGGATTCAGCAGTCTGCAAACACTTTCTGTGCAGAGTCCCAAAACAGGCGTTTTCAGCCCATTACCGGCATATGGAAGAAACAGCAGTAAGCCCAGGGAAATATCTGCTTCTAAATCCAAAACGCAGCTATCTAACAGAACGGTTGTCAATGTGTGCACTCAACTTCCAGAGTTAAACCCGTGTGTGGATTCAGCAGTCTGCAAACACTTTCTCTGCAGAGTCCCAAAACAGGCGTTTTCAGCCCATTACCGGCATATGGAAGAAACAGCAGTAAGCACAGGGAAATATCTGCTTCTAAATCCAAAACGCAGCTATCTAACAGAACGGTTGTCAATGTGTGCACTCAACTTCCAGAGTTAAACCCGTGTGTGGATTCAGCAGTCTGCAAACACTTTCTCTGCAGAGTCCCAAAACAGGCGTTTTCAGCCCATTACCGGCATATGGAAGAAACAGCAGTAAGCCCAGGGAAATATCTGCTTCTAAATCCAAAACGCAGCTACCTAACAGAACGGTTGTCAATGTGTGCACTCAACTTCCAGAGTTAAACCCGTGTGTGGATTCAGCAGTCTGCAAACACTTTCTCTGCAGAGTCCCAAAACAGGCGTTTTCAGCCCATTACCGGCATATGGAAGTAACAGCAGTAAGCACAGGGAAATATCTGCTTCTAAATCCAAAACGCAGCTATCTAACAGAACGGTTGTCAATGTGTGCACTCAACTTCCAGAGTTAAACCCGTGTGTGGATTCAGCAGTCTGCAAACACTTTCTCTGCAGAGTCCCAAAACAGGCGTTTTCAGCCCATTACCGGCATATGGAAGAAACAGCAGTAAGCACAGGGAAATATCTGCTTCTAAATCCAAAACGCAGCTATCTAACAGAACGGTTGTCAATGTGTGCACTCAACTTCCAGAGTTAAACCCGTGTGTGGATTCAGCAGTCTGCAAACACTTTCTCTGCAGAGTCCCAAAACAGGCGTTTTCAGCCCATTACCGGCATATGGAAGAAACAGCAGTAAGCACAGGGAAATATCTGCTTCTAAATCCAAAACGCAGCTATCTAACAGAACGGTTGTCAATGTGTGCACTCAACTTCCAGAGTTAAACCCGTGTGTGGATTCAGCAGTCTGCAAACACTTTCTCTGCAGAGTCCCAAAACAGGCGTTTTCAGCCCATTACCGGCATATGGAAGAAACAGCAGTAAGCACAGGGAAATATCTGCTTCTAAATCCAAAACGCAGCTATCTAACAGAACGGTTGTCAATGTGTGCACTCAACTTCCAGAGTTAAACCCGTGTGTGGATTCAGCAGTCTGCAAACACTTTCTCTGCAGAGTCCCAAAACAGGCGTTTTCAGCCCATTACCGGCATATGGAAGAAACAGCAGTAAGCACAGGGAAATATCTGCTTCTAAATCCAAAACGCAGCTATCTAACAGAACGGTTGTCAATGTGTGCACTCAACTTCCAGAGTTAAACCCGTGTGTGGATTCAGCAGTCTGCAAACACTTTCTCTGCAGAGTCTCAAAACAGGCCTTTCCGGCCCAGTACCGGCATATATAAGAAAGAGCATTAAGACTGCGTCTAAAACTCAGAAGAATCGTTTCTTTCAAACTGCTTGGCCTTGTGTTCTTTGGCCTAAGGGCGTTGAATCTATGTTTAGATTCAGCGAGATAGAAACACGTTTATTCTAGGAGCTGTCTTTGGATATTCCAGATTGAATGGGAGTATTTGCTGTAAAGATAAATATCTGTTTCTAAAACCAAAATGGATGTATCTAGCAGAGTGGTTGTGAATGTGTGCCTTCGGCTTAAAGAGGTAAACTGCTCTTCTCATGCAGCACTTTAGAAACCCTTTATATGCAAATTCTCATACAGACTTTTCCGGCAAAACACCAGCCTATAGGAAATAGCAGTAAGACTGCATCTTTAACATGGAAGAAACTGTTTTCAAACTGCTCTGCTGTGTGTTCATTCATATAAGAGACTTGAATATATGTTCAGATTCAGCTAGTTAGCAACACGTTTCTTCCAGGAGCTGTGTTTGCCTATTCCAGAGTATACTGGAGTATAAGATGTAAAGACAAATGTCTCGTTCCAAAAGAAAAACGGATGATCTAATGGAATGGTTGTCAATGTGTGCATTCAACTTACTGAGCTAAACTGCTGTTTGTATGCAGCAGTTTAGAAAACATTTCTGTGTAGATTCTCAAACAGACATTTCCAGCAAAATACCGGCCTATAAGAAATAGCAGTAAGACTGCGTCTAAAACTCAGAGGGAACGTTTCTTTCAAACTGCTCTGCAGTGTGTTCGTTCACCAAAGGTCGTTGAATCTATGTTTGGATTCAGCGAGTTTGAAACACGTTTATTCTAGGAGCTGCATTTCGATATTCCAGAGTGTATGGGAGTAAATGCTGTAAAGAGAAATATCTGTTTCTAAAACCAAAACGGAGCTATCTAACAGAATGGTTGTGAATGTGTGCATTCAACTTAAAGGGTTAATCTGCTCTTCTTAGGCAGCAGTTTAGAAACCCTTTATATGCAAATTCTAAAATCAACATTTGCAGCAAAACACCAGCCTAAAAGAAGTAGCAGTAAGACTGCATCTATAACATAGAAGAAACGTTTTCTTCAAAATGCTCTGCTCTGTGTTCATTCACCTAAGAGTCTTGAGTATATGTTCAGATTCAGCGAGTAAGAAACACGTTTCTTCCAGGAGCTGCATTTGCATATTCCAGAGTGTACTGGAGTATAAGGTTTAAAGTGAAATATCTGGTTCTAAAACAAACACGGAGCCATCTAACAGAATGGTTGTCACTGTGTGCATTCAGCTTATTGAGATAAACTGTTGTTTCTATGCAGCAGTTTAGAAAAGATTTTTGTGCAGATTCTAAAACAGACATTCCCAGCAAAATACCGGCCTCTAAGAAATAGCAATAAGACTGCGTCTAAAGCTCAAATAAAACGTTTCTTTCAAACTGCTGTGCTGTGTGTTCGTTCACCTAAGGGAGTTGAATCTATGTTTAGATTCAGCGACTTAGAAACACGTCTATTCTGGGAGCTGTGTTTGGCTATTCCAGAATGAATGGGAGTATATGCTGTAACTAGAAACACAGGCTTCTAAAACCAAAACGGAGCTAGCTAACAGAATGATTGTGAATGAGGGCATTCAACTTAACGAATTAAACTGCTCCACTTAAGCAGCAGTTTACAAACCATTTATATGGAAATTCTAAAAGCAACATTTCCAGGAAAACACCAGCCTAAAAGCAATGGCAGTAACAGTGCATCTATAACATAGAAGAAATGTTTTTTTCAAACTCCTCTGCTGTGTGTTCATTCACCTAAGAGACTTCAATATATGCACAGATTCAGCGAGTTACAAACACGTTTCTTCCAGGAGCTGCGTATGCATATATCAGAGTGTACTGGGGTACAAGATGTAAAGAGAAATATCTGATTATACTTAGAAACCCGTTTCTTTTAGGAGCTGCGTTTGGATATTCCAGAGTGAATGAGAGAATATGCTGTAAAGAGAAATAACTGCTTCTAAAACCAAAAGGCAGCTATCTAACTGAATGGTTGTCAATGCGTGCACTCAACTTCCAGAGATAAATCCGAGTGTGGATTCAGCAGTCTGCAAACACTTTCTCTGCAGAGTCCCAAAACAGGCGTTTTCAGCCCAATACCGGCATATGGAAGAAACAGCAGTAAGCACAGGGAAATATCTGCTTCTAAATCCAAAACACAGCTATCTAACAGAACGGTTGTCAATGTGTGCACTCAACTTCCAGAGTTAAAGCCGTGTGTGGATTCAGCAGTCTGCAAACACTTTCTCTGCAGAGTCCCAAAACAGGCGTTTTCAGCCCATTCCCGGCATATGGAAGAAACAGCAGTAAGCACAGGGAAATATCTGCTTCTAAATCCAAAACGCAGCTATCTAACAGAACGGTTGTCAATGTGTGCACTCAACTTCCAGAGTTAAAGCCGTGTGTGGATTCAGCAGTCTGCAAACACTTTCTCTGCAGAGTCCCAAAACAGGCGTTTTCAGCCCATTCCCGGCATATGGAAGAAACAGCAGTAAGCACAGGGAAATATCTGCTTCTAAATCCAAAACGCAGCTATCTAACAGAACGGTTGTCAATGTGTGCACTCAACTTCCAGAGTTAAACCCGTGTGTGGATTCAGCAGTCTGCAAACACTTTCTGTGCAGAGTCCCACAACAGGCGTTTTCAGCCCATTACCGGCATATGGAAGAAACAGCAGTAAGCACAGGGAAATATCTGCTTCTAAATCCAAAACGCAGCTATCTAACAGAACGGTTGTCAATGTGTGCACTCAACTTCCAGAGTTAAACCCGTGTGTGGATTCAGCAGTCTGCAAACACTTTCTCTGCAGAGTCCCAAAACAGGCGTTTTCAGCCCATTACCGGCATATGGAAGAAACAGCAGTAAGCCCAGGGAAATATCTGCTTCTAAATCCAAAACGCAGCTATCTAACAGAACGGTTGTCAATGTGTGCACTCAACTTCCAGAGTTAAACCCGTGTGTGGATTCAGCAGTCTGCAAACACTTTCTCTGCAGAGTCCCAAAACAGGCGTTTTCAGCCCATTACCGGCATATGGAAGAAACAGCAGTAAGCCCAGGGAAATATCTGCTTCTAAATCCAAAACGCAGCTATCTAACAGAACGGTTGTCAATGTGTGCACTCAACTTCCAGAGTTAAACCCGTGTGTGGATTCAGCAGTCTGCAAACACTTTCTCTGCAGAGTCCCAAAACAGGCGTTTTCAGCCCATTACCGGCATATGGAAGAAACAGCAGTAAGCACAGGGAAATATCTGCTTCTAAATCCAAAACGCAGCTATCTAACAGAACGGTTGTCAATGTGTGCACTCAACTTCCAGAGTTAAACCCGTGTGTGGATTCAGCAGTCTGCAAACACTTTCTCTGCAGAGTCCCAAAACAGGCGTTTTCAGCCCATTACCGGCATATGGAAGAAACAGCAGTAAGCCCAGGGAAATATCTGCTTCTAAATCCAAAACGCAGCTATCTAACAGAACGGTTGTCAATGTGTGCACTCAACTTCCAGAGTTAAACCCGTGTGTGGATTCAGCAGTCTGCAAACACTTTCTCTGCAGAGTCCCAAAACAGGCGTTTTCAGCCCATTACCGGCATATGGAAGAAACAGCAGTAAGCACAGGGAAATATCTGCTTCTAAATCCAAAACGCAGCTATCTAACAGAACGGTTGTCAATGTGTGCACTCAACTTCCAGAGTTAAACCCGTGTGTGGATTCAGCAGTCTGCAAACTCTTTCTCTGCAGAGTCCCAAAACAGGCGTTTTCAGCCCATTACCGGCATATGGAAGAAACAGCAGTAAGCACAGGGAAATATCTGCTTCTAAATCCAAAACGCAGCTATCTAACAGAACGGTTGTCAATGAGTGCACTCAACTTCCAGAGTTAAACCCGTGTGTGGATTCAGCAGTCTGCAAACACTTTCTCTGCAGAGTCCCAAAACAGGCGTTTTCAGCCCATTACCGGCATATGGAAGAAACAGCAGTAAGCACAGGGAAATATCTGCTTCTAAATCCAAAACGCAGCTATCTAACAGAACGGTTGTCAATGTGTGCACTCAACATCCAGAGTTAAACCCGTGTGTGGATTCAGCAGTCTGCAAACACTTTCTCTGCAGAGTCCCAAAACAGGCGTTTTCAGCCCATTACCGGCATATGGAAGAAACAGCAGTAAGCCCAGGGAAATATCTGCTTCTAAATCCAAAACGCAGCTATCTAACAGAACGGTTGTCAATGTGTGCACTCAACTTCCAGAGTTAAACCCGTGTGTGGATTCAGCAGTCTGCAAACACTTTCTCTGCAGAGTCCCAAAACAGGCGTTTTCAGCCCATTACCGGCATATGGAAGAAACAGCAGTAAGCACAGGGAAATATCTGCTTCTAAATCCAAAACGCAGCTACCTAACAGAACGGTTGTCAATGTGTGCACTCAACTTCCAGAGTTAAACCCGTGTGTGGATTCAGCAGTCTGCAAACACTTTCTCTGCAGAGTCCCAAAACAGGCGTTTTCAGCCCATTACCGGCATATGGAAGAAACAGCAGTAAGCACAGGGAAATATCTGCTTCTAAATCCAAAACGCAGCTATCTAACAGAACGGTTGTCAATGTGTGCACTCAACTTCCAGAGTTAAACCCGTGTGTGGATTCAGCAGTCTGCAAACACTTTCTCTGCAGAGTCCCAAAACAGGCGTTTTCAGCCCATTACCGGCATATGGAAGAAACAGCAGTAAGCACAGGGAAATATCTGCTTCTAAATCCAAAACGCAGCTATCTAACAGAACGGTTGTCAATGTGTGCACTCAACTTCCAGAGTTAAACCCGTGTGTGGATTCAGCAGTCTGCAAACACTTTCTCTGCAGAGTCCCAAAACAGGCGTTTTCAGCCCATTACCGGCATATGGAAGAAACAGCAGTAAGCCCAGGGAAATATCTGCTTCTAAATCCAAAACGCAGCTATCTAACAGAACGGTTGTCAATGTGTGCACTCAACTTCCAGAGTTAAACCCGTGTGTGGATTCAGCAGTCTGCAAACACTTTCTCTGCAGAGTCCCAAAACAGGCGTTTTCAGCCCATTCCCGGCATATGGAAGAAACAGCAGTAAGCACAGGGAAATATCTGCTTCTAAATCCAAAACGCAGCTATCTAACAGAACGGTTGTCAATGTGTGCACTCAACTTCCAGAGTTAAACCCGTGTGTGGATTCAGCAGTCTGCAAACACTTTCTCTGCAGAGTCCCAAAACAGGCGTTTTCAGCCCATTACCGGCATATGGAAGAAACAGCAGTAAGCACTGGGAAATATCTGCTTCTAAATCCAAAACGCAGCTATCTAACAGAACGGTTGTCAATGTGTGCACTCAACTTCCAGAGTTAAACCCGTGTGTGGATTCAGCAGTCTGCAAACACTTTCTCTGCAGAGTCTCAAAACAGGCCTTTCCGGCCCCGTACCGGCATATATAAGAAAGAGCATTAAGACTGCGTCTAAAACTCAGAAGAATCGTTTCTTTCAAACTGCTTGGCCTTGTGTTCTTTGGCCTAAGGGCGTTGAATCTATGTTTAGATTCAGCGAGATAGAAACACGTTTATTCTAGGAGCTGTCTTTGGATATTCCAGATTGAATGGGAGTATTTGCTGTAAAGATAAATATCTGTTTCTAAAACCAAAATGGATCTATCTAGCAGAGTGGTTGTGAATGTGTGCCTTCGGCTTAAAGAGGTAAACTGCTCTTCTCATGCAGCACTTTAGAAACCCTTTATATGCAAATTCTCATACAGACCTTTCCGGCAAAACACCAGCCTATAGGAAATAGCAGTAAGACTGCATCTTTAACATGGAAGAAACTGTTTTCAAACTGCTCTGCTGTGTGTTCATTCATATAAGAGACTTGAATATATGTTCAGATTCAGCTAGTTAGCAACACGTTTCTTCCAGGAGCTGTGTTTGCCTATTCCAGAGTATACTGGAGTATAAGATGTAAAGACAAATGTCTCGTTCCAAAAGAAAAACGGATGATCTAATGGAATGGTTGTCAATGTGTGCATTCAACTTACTGAGCTAAACTGCTGTTTGTATGCAGCAGTTTAGAAAACATTTCTGTGTAGATTCTCAAACAGACATTTCCAGCAAAATACCGGCCTATAAGAAATAGCAGTAAGACTGCGTCTAAAACTCAGAGGGAACGTTTCTTTCAAACTGCTCTGCAGTGTGTTCGTTCACCAAAGGTCGTTGAATCTATGTTTGGATTCAGCGAGTTTGAAACACGTTTATTCTAGGAGCTGCATTTCGATATTCCAGAGTGTATGGGAGTAAATGCTGTAAAGAGAAATCTCTGTTTCTAAAACCAAAACGGAGCTATCTAACAGAATGGTTGTGAATGTGTGCATTCAACTTAAAGGGTTAATCTGCTCTTCTTAGGCAGCAGTTTAGAAACCCTTTATATGCAAATTCTAAAATCAACATTTGCAGCAAAACACCAGCCTAAAAGAAGTAGCAGTAAGACTGCATCTATAACATAGAAGAAACGTTTTCTTCAAAATGCTCTGCTCTGTGTTCATTCACCTAAGAGTCTTGAGTATATGTTCAGATTCAGCGAGTAAGAAACACGTTTCTTCCAGGAGCTGCATTTGCATATTCCAGAGTGTACTGGAGTATAAGGTTTAAAGTGAAATATCTGGTTCTAAAACAAACACGGAGCCATCTAACAGAATGGTTGTCACTGTGTGCATTCAGCTTATTGAGATAAACTGTTGTTTCTATGCAGCAGTTTAGAAAAGATTTTTGTGCAGATTCTAAAACAGACATTCCCAGCAAAATACCGGCCTCTAAGAAATAGCAATAAGACTGCGTCTAAAGCTCAAATAAAACGTTTCTTTCAAACTGCTGTGCTGTGTGTTCGTTCACCTAAGGGAGTTGAATCTATGTTTAGATTCAGCGACTTAGAAACACGTCTATTCTGGGAGCTGTGTTTGGCTATTCCAGAATGAATGGGAGTATATGCTGTAACTAGAAACACAGGCTTCTAAAACCAAAACGGAGCTAGCTAACAGAATGATTGTGAATGAGGGCATTCAACTTAACGAATTAAACTGCTCCACTTAAGCAGCAGTTTACAAACAATTTATATGGAAATTCTAAAAGCAACATTTCCAGGAAAACACCAGCCTAAAAGCAATGGCAGTAACAGTGCATCTATAACATAGAAGAAATGTTTTTTTCAAACTCCTCTGCTGTGTGTTCATTCACCTAAGAGACTTCAATATATGCACAGATTCAGCGAGTTACAAACACGTTTCTTCCAGGAGCTGCGTATGCATATATCAGAGTGTACTGGGGTACAAGATGTAAAGAGAAATATCTGATTATACTTAGAAACCCGTTTCTTTTAGGAGCTGCGTTTGGATATTCCAGAGTGAATGAGAGCATATGCTGTAAAGAGAAATAACTGCTTCTAAAACCAAAAGGCAGCTATCTAACTGAATGGTTGTCAATGCGTGCACTCAACTTCCAGAGATAAATCCGAGTGTGGATTCAGCAGTCTGCAAACACTTTCTCTGCAGAGTCCCAAAACAGGCGTTTTCAGCCCAATACCGGCATATGGAAGAAACAGCAGTAAGCACAGGGAAATATCTGCTTCTAAATCCAAAACACAGCTATCTAACAGAACGGTTGTCAATGTGTGCACTCAACTTCCAGAGTTAAACCCGTGTGTGAATTCAGCAGTCTGCAAACACTTTCTCTGCAGAGTCCCAAAACAGGCGTTTTCAGCCCATTACCGGCATATGGAAGAAACAGCAGTAAGCACAGGGAAATATCTGCTTCTAAATCCAAAACGCAGCTATCTAACAGAACGGTTGTCAATGAGTGCACTCAACTTCCAGAGTTAAAGCCGTGTGTGGATTCAGCAGTCTGCAAACACTTTCTCTGCAGAGTCCCAAAACAGGCGTTTTCAGCCCATTCCCGGCATATGGAAGAAACAGCAGTAAGCACAGGGAAATATCTGCTTCTAAATCCAAAACGCAGCTATCTAACAGAACGGTTGTCAATGTGTGCACTCAACTTCCAGAGTTAAACCCGTGTGTGGATTCAGCAGTCTGCAAACACATTCTCTGCAGAGTCCCAAAACAGGCGTTTTCAGCACATTACCGGCATATGGAAGAAACAGCAGTAAGCACAGGGAAATATCTGCTTCTAAATCCAAAACGCAGCTATCTAACAGAACGGTTGTCAATGTGTGCACTCAACTTCCAGAGTTAAACCCGTGTGTGGATTCAGCAGTCTGCAAACACTTTCTCTGCAGAGTCCCAAAACAGGCGTTTTCAGCCCATTACCGGCATATGGAAGAAACAGCAGTAAGCCCAGGGAAATATCTGCTTCTAAATCCAAAACGCAGCTATCTAACAGAACGGTTGTCAATGTGTGCACTCAACTTCCAGAGTTAAACCCGTGTGTGGATTCAGCAGTCTGCAAACACTTTCTCTGCAGAGTCCCAAAACAGGCGTTTTCAGCCCATTACCGGCATATGGAAGAAACAGCAGTAAGCACAGGGAAATATCTGCTTCTAAATCCAAAACGCAGCTATCTAACAGAACGGTTGTCAATGTGTGCACTCAACTTCCAGAGTTAAACCCGTGTGTGGATTCAGCAGTCTGCAAACACTTTCTCTGCAGAGTCCCAAAACAGGCGTTTTCAGCCCATTACCGGCATATGGAAGAAACAGCAGTAAGCACAGGGAAATATCTGCTTCTAAATCCAAAACGCAGCTATCTAACAGAACGGTTGTCAATGTGTGCACTCAACTTCCAGAGTTAAACCCGTGTGTGGATTCAGCAGTCTGCAAACACTTTCTCTGCAGAGTCCCAAAACAGGCGTTTTCAGCCCATTACCGGCATATGGAAGAAACAGCAGTAAGCACAGGGAAATATCTGCTTCTAAATCCAAAACGCAGCTATCTAACAGAACGGTTGTCAATGTGTGCACTCAACTTCCAGAGTTAAACCCGTGTGTGGATTCAGCAGTCTGCAAACACTTTCTCTGCAGAGTCCCAAAACAGGCGTTTTCAGCCCATTACCGGCATATGGAAGAAACAGCAGTAAGCACAGGGAAATATCTGCTTCTAAATCCAAAACGCAGCTACCTAACAGAACGGTTGTCAATGTGTGCACTCAACTTCCAGAGTTAAACCCGTGTGTGGATTCAGCAGTCTGCAAACACTTTCTCTGCAGAGTCCCAAAACAGGCGTTTTCAGCCCATTACCGGCATATGGAAGAAACAGCAGTAAGCACAGGGAAATATCTGCTTCTAAATCCAAAACGCAGCTATCTAACAGAATGGTTGTCAATGTGTGCACTCAACTTCCAGAGTTAAACCCGTGTGTGGATTCAGCAGTCTGCAAACACTTTCTCTGCAGAGTCCCAAAACAGGCGTTTTCAGCCCATTACCGGCATATGGAAGAAACAGCAGTAAGCACAGGGAAATATCTGCTTCTAAATCCAAAACGCAGCTATCTAACAGAACGGTTGTCAATGTGTGCACTCAACTTCCAGAGTTAAACCCGTGTGTGGATTCAGCAGTCTGCAAACTCTTTCTCTGCAGAGTCCCAAAACAGGCGTTTTCAGCCCATTACCGGCATATGGAAGAAACAGCAGTAAGCACAGGGAAATATCTGCTTCTAAATCCAAAACGCAGCTATCTAACAGAACGGTTGTCAATGAGTGCACTCAACTTCCAGAGTTAAACCCGTGTGTGGATTCAGCAGTCTGCAAACACTTTCTCTGCAGAGTCCCAAAACAGGCGTTTTCAGCCCATTACCGGCATATGGAAGAAACAGCAGTAAGCACAGGGAAATATCTGCTTCTAAATCCAAAACGCAGCTATCTAACAGAACGGTTGTCAATGTGTGCACTCAACTTCCAGAGTTAAACCCGTGTGTGGATTCAGCAGTCTGCAAACACTTTCTCTGCAGAGTCCCAAAACAGGCGTTTTCAGCCCATTACCGGCATATGGAAGAAACAGCAGTAAGCACAGGGAAATATCTGCTTCTAAATCCAAAACGCAGCTTTCTAACAGAACGGTTGTCAATGTGTGCACTCAACTTCCAGAGTTAAACCCGTGTGTGGATTCAGCAGTCTGCAAACACTTTCTCTGCAGAGTCCCAAAACAGGCGTTTTCAGCCCATTACCGGCATATGGAAGAAACAGCAGTAAGCACAGGGAAATATCTGCTTCTAAATCCAAAACGCAGCTACCTAACAGAACGGTTGTCAATGTGTGCACTCAACTTCCAGAGTTAAACCCGTGTGTGGATTCAGCAGTCTGCAAACACTTTCTCTGCAGAGTCCCAAAACAGGCGTTTTCAGCCCATTACCGGCATATGGAAGAAACAGCAGTAAGCACAGGGAAATATCTGCTTCTAAATCCAAAACGCAGCTATCTAACAGAACGGTTGTCAATGTGTGCACTCAACTTCCAGAGTTAAACCCGTGTGTGGATTCAGCAGTCTGCAAACACTTTCTCTGCAGAGTCCCAAAACAGGCGTTTTCAGCCCATTACCGGCATATGGAAGAAACAGCAGTAAGCCCAGGGAAATATCTGCTTCTAAATCCAAAACGCAGCTATCTAACAGAACGGTTGTCAATGTGTGCACTCAACTTCCAGAGTTAAACCCGTGTGTGGATTCAGCAGTCTGCAAACACTTTCTCTGCAGAGTCCCAAAACAGGCGTTTTCAGCCCATTACCGGCATATGGAAGAAACAGCAGTAAGCCCAGGGAAATATCTGCTTCTAAATCCAAAACGCAGCTATCTAACAGAACGGTTGTCAATGTGTGCACTCAACTTCCAGAGTTAAACCCGTGTGTGGATTCAGCAGTCTGCAAACACTTTCTCTGCAGAGTCCCAAAACAGGCGTTTTCAGCCCATTCCCGGCATATGGAAGAAACAGCAGTAAGCACAGGGAAATATCTGCTTCTAAATCCAAAACGCAGCTATCTAACAGAACGGTTGTCAATGTGTGCACTCAACTTCCAGAGTTAAACCCGTGTGTGGATTCAGCAGTCTGCAAACACTTTCTCTGCAGAGTCCCAAAACAGGCGTTTTCAGCCCATTACCGCCATATGGAAGAAACAGCAGTAAGCACAGGGAAATATCTGCTTCTAAATCCAAAACGCAGCTATCTAACAGAACGGTTGTCAATGTGTGCACTCAACTTCCAGAGTTAAACCCGTGTGTGGATTCAGCAGTCTGCAAACACTTTCTGTGCAGAGTCCCAAAACAGGTGTTTTCAGCCCATTACCGGCATATGGAAGAAACAGCAGTAAGCCCAGGGAAATATCTGCTTCTAAATCCAAAACGCAGCTATCTAACAGAACGGTTGTCAATGTGTGCACTCAACTTCCAGAGTTAAACCCGTGTGTGGATTCAGCAGTCTGCAAACACTTTCTCTGCAGAGTCCCAAAACAGGCGTTTTCAGCCCATTACCGGCATATGGAAGAAACAGCAGTAAGCACAGGGAAATATCTGCTTCTAAATCCAAAACGCAGCTATCTAACAGAACGGTTGTCAATGTGTGCACTCAACTTCCAGAGTTAAACCCGTGTGTGGATTCAGCAGTCTGCAAACACTTTCACTGGAGAGTCCCAAAACAGGCGTTTTCAGCCCATTACCGGCATATGGAAGAAACAGCAGTAAGACCAGGGAAATATCTGCTTCTAAATCCAAAACGCAGCTATCTAACAGAACGGTTGTCAATGTGTGCACTCAACTTCCAGAGTTAAACCCGTGTGTGGATTCAGCAGTCTGCAAACACTTTCTCTGCAGAGTCCCAAAACAGGCGTTTTCAGCCCATTACCGGCATATGGAAGAAACAGCAGTAAGCCCAGGGAAATATCTGCTTCTAAATCCAAAACGCAGCTATCTAACAGAACGGTTGTCAATGTGTGCACTCAACTTCCAGAGTTAAACCCGTGTGTGGATTCAGCAGTCTGCAAACACTTTCTCTGCAGAGTCCCAAAACAGGCGTTTTCAGCCCATTACCGGCATATGGAAGAAACAGCAGTAAGCACAGGGAAATATCTGCTTCTAAATCCAAAACGCAGCTATCTAACAGAACGGTTGTCAATGTGTGCACTCAACTTCCAGAGTTAAACCCGTGTGTGGATTCAGCAGTCTGCAAACACTTTCTCTGCAGAGTCCCAAAACAGGCGTTTTCAGCCCATTACCGGCATATGGAAGAAACAGCAGTAAGCACAGGGAAATATCTGCTTCTAAATCCAAAACGCAGCTATCTAACAGAACGGTTGTCAATGTGTGCACTCAACTTCCAGAGTTAAACCCGTGTGTGGATTCAGCAGTCTGCAAACACTTTCTCTGCAGAGTCCCAAAACAGGCGTTTTCAGCCCATTACCGGCATATGGAAGAAACAGCAGTAAGCACAGGGAAATATCTGCTTCTAAATCCAAAACGCAGCTATCTAACAGAACGGTTGTCAATGTGTGCACTCAACTTCCAGAGTTAAACCCGTGTGTGGATTCAGCAGTCTGCAAACACTTTCTCTGCAGAGTCCCAAAACAGGCGTTTTCAGCCCATTACCGGCATATGGAAGAAACAGCAGTAAGCACAGGGAAATATCTGCTTCTAAATCCAAAACGCAGCTATCTAACAGAACGGTTGTCAATGTGTGCACTCAACTTCCAGAGTTAAACCCGTGTGTGGATTCAGCAGTCTGCAAACACTTTCTGTGCAGAGTCCCAAAACAGGCGTTTTCAGCCCATTACCGGCATATGGAAGAAACAGCAGTAAGCCCAGGGAAATATCTGCTTCTAAATCCAAAACGCAGCTATCTAACAGAACGGTTGTCAATGTGTGCACTCAACTTCCAGAGTTAAACCCGTGTGTGGATTCAGCAGTCTGCAAACACTTTCTCTGCAGAGTCCCAAAACAGGCGTTTTCAGCCCATTACCGGCATATGGAAGAAACAGCAGTAAGCACAGGGAAATATCTGCTTCTAAATCCAAAACGCAGCTATCTAACAGAACGGTTGTCAATGTGTGCACTCAACTTCCAGAGTTAAACCCGTGTGTGGATTCAGCAGTCTGCAAACACTTTCTCTGCAGAGTCCCAAAACAGGCGTTTTCAGCCCATTACCGGCATATGGAAGAAACAGCAGTAAGCCCAGGGAAATAACTGCTTCTAAATCCAAAACGCAGCTATCTAACAGAACGGTTGTCAATGTGTGCACTCAACTTCCAGAGTTAAACCCGTGTGTGGATTCAGCAGTCTGCAAACACTTTCTCTGCAGAGTCCCAAAACAGGCGTTTTCAGCCCATTACCGGCATATGGAAGAAACAGCAGTAAGCACAGGGAAATATCTGCTTCTAAATCCAAAACGCAGCTATCTAACAGAACGGTTGTCAATGTGTGCACTCAACTTCCAGAGTTAAACCCGTGTGTGGATTCAGCAGTCTGCAAACACTTTCTCTGCAGAGTCCCAAAACAGGCGTTTTCAGCCCATTACCGGCATATGGAAGAAACAGCAGTAAGCCCAGGGAAATATCTGCTTCTAAATCCAAAACGCAGCTATCTAACAGAACGGTTGTCAATGTGTTCACTCAACTTCCAGAGTTAAACCCGTGTGTGGATTCAGCAGTCTGCAAACACTTTCTCTGCAGAGTCCCACAACAGGCGTTTTCAGCCCATTACCGGCATATGGAAGAAACAGCAGTAAGCCCAGGGAAATATCTGCTTCTAAATCCAAAACGCAGCTATCTAACAGAACGGTTGTCAATGTGTGCACTCAACTTCCAGAGTTAAACCCGTGTGTGGATTCAGCAGTCTGCAAACACTTTCTGTGCAGAGTCCCACAACAGGCGTTTTCAGCCCATTACCGGCATATGGAAGAAACAGCAGTAAGCACAGGGAAATATCTGCTTCTAAATCCAAAACGCAGCTATCTAACAGAACGGTTGTCAATGTGTGCACTCAACTTCCAGAGTTAAACCCGTGTGTGGATTCAGCAGTCTGCAAACACTTTCTCTGCAGAGTCCCAAAACAGGCGTTTTCAGCCCATTACCGGCATATGGAAGAAACAGCAGTAAGCACAGGGAAATATCTGCTTCTAAATCCAAAACGCAGCTATCTAACAGAACGGTTGTCAATGTGTGCACTCAACTTCCAGAGTTAAACCCGTGTGTGGATTCAGCAGTCTGCAAACACTTTCTCTGCAGAGTCCCAAAACAGGCGTTTTCAGCCCATTACCGGCATATGGAAGAAACAGCAGTAAGCACAGGGAAATATCTGCTTCTAAATCCAAAACGCAGCTATCTAACAGAACGGTTGTCAATGTGTGCACTCAACTTCCAGAGTTAAACCCGTGTGTGGATTCAGCAGTCTGCAAACACTTTCTCTGCAGAGTCTCAAAACAGGCCTTTCCGGCCCAGTACCGGCATATATAAGAAAGAGCATTAAGACTGCGTCTAAAACTCAGAAGAATCGTTTCTTTCAAACTGCTTGGCCTTGTGTTCTTTGGCCTAAGGGCGTTGAATCTATGTTTAGATTCAGCGAGATAGAAACACGTTTATTCTAGGAGCTGTCTTTGGATATTCCAGATTGAATGGGAGTATATGCTGTAAAGATAAATATCTGTTTCTAAAACCAAAATGGATCTATCTAGCAGAGTGGTTGTGAATGTGTGCCTTCGGCTTAAAGAGGTAAACTGCTCTTCTCATGCAGCACTTTAGAAACCCTTTATATGCAAATTCTCATACAGACCTTTCCGGCAAAACACCAGCCTATAGGAAATAGCAGTAAGACTGCATCTTTAACATGGAAGAAACTGTTTTCAAACTGCTCTGCTGTGTGTTCATTCATATAAGAGACTTGAATATATGTTCAGATTCAGCTAGTTAGCAACACGTTTCTTCCAGGAGCTGTGTTTGCCTATTCCAGAGTATACTGGAGTATAAGATGTAAAGACAAATGTCTCGTTCCAAAAGAAAAACGGATGATCTAATGGAATGGTTGTCAATGTGTGCATTCAACTTACTGAGCTAAACTGCTGTTTGTATGCAGCAGTTTAGAAAACATTTCTGTGTAGATTCTCAAACAGACATTTCCAGCAAAATACCGGCCTATAAGAAATAGCAGTAAGACTGCGTCTAAAACTCAGAGGGAACGTTTCTTTCAAACTGCTCTGCAGTGTGTTCGTTCACCAAAGGTCGTTGAATCTATGTTTGGATTCAGCGAGTTTGAAACACGTTTATTCTAGGAGCTGCATTTCGATATTCCAGAGTGTATGGGAGTAAATGCTGTAAAGAGAAATATCTGTTTCTAAAACCAAAACGGAGCTATCTAACAGAATGGTTGTGAATGTGTGCATTCAACTTAAAGGGTTAATCTGCTCTTCTTAGGCAGCAGTTTAGAAACCCTTTATATGCAAATTCTAAAATCAACATTTGCAGCAAAACACCAGCCTAAAAGAAGTAGCAGTAAGACTGCATCTATAACATAGAAGAAACGTTTTCTTCAAAATGCTCTGCTCTGTGTTCATTCACCTAAGAGTCTTGAGTATATGTTCAGATTCAGCGAGTAAGAAACACGTTTCTTCCAGGAGCTGCATTTGCATATTCCAGAGTGTACTGGAGTATAAGGTTTAAAGTGAAATATCTGGTTCTAAAACAAACACGGAGCCATCTAACAGAATGGTTGTCACTGTGTGCATTCAGCTTATTGAGATAAACTGTTGTTTCTATGCAGCAGTTTAGAAAAGATTTTTGTGCAGATTCTAAAACAGACATTCCCAGCAAAATACCGGCCTCTAAGAAATAGCAATAAGACTGCGTCTAAAGCTCAAATAAAACGTTTCTTTCAAACTGCTGTGCTGTGTGTTCGTTCACCTAAGGGAGTTGAATCTATGTTTAGATTCAGCGACTTAGAAACACGTCTATTCTGGGAGCTGTGTTTGGCTATTCCAGAATGAATGGGAGTATATGCTGTAACTAGAAACACAGGCTTCTAAAACCAAAACGGAGCTAGCTAACAGAATGATTGTGAATGAGGGCATTCAACTTAACGAATTAAACTGCTCCACTTAAGCAGCAGTTTACAAACCATTTATATGGAAATTCTAAAAGCAACATTTCCAGGAAAACACCAGCCTAAAAGCAATGGCAGTAACAGTGCATCTATAACATAGAAGAAATGTTTTTTTCAAACTCCTCTGCTGTGTGTTCATTCACCTAAGAGACTTCAATATAAGCACAGATTCAGCGAGTTACAAACACGTTTCTTCCAGGAGCTGCGTATGCATATATCAGAGTGTACTGGGGTACAAGATGTAAAGAGAAATATCTGATTATACTTAGAAACCCGTTTCTTTTAGGAGCTGCGTTTGGATATTCCAGAGTGAATGAGAGTATATGCTGTAAAGAGAAATAACTGCTTCTAAAACCAAAAGGCAGCTATCTAACTGAATGGTTGTCAATGCGTGCACTCAACTTCCAGAGATAAATCCGAGTGTGGATTCAGCAGTCTGCAAACACTTTCTCTGCAGAGTCCCAAAACAGGCGTTTTCAGCCCAATACCGGCATATGGAAGAAACAGCAGTAAGCACAGGGAAATATCTGCTTCTAAATCCAAAACACAGCTATCTAACAGAACGGTTGTCAATGTGTGCACTCAACTTCCAGAGTTAAACCCGTGTGTGGATTCAGTAGTCTGCAAACACTTTCTCTGCAGAGTCCCAAAACAGGCGTTTTCAGCCCATTACCGGCATATGGAAGAAACAGCAGTAAGCACAGGGAAATATCTGCTTCTAAATCCAAAACGCAGCTATCTAACAGAACGGTTGTCAATGTGTGCACTCAACTTCCAGAGTTAAAGCCGTGTGTGGATTCAGCAGTCTGCAAACACTTTCTCTGCAGAGTCCCAAAACAGGCGTTTTCAGCCCATTCCCGGCATATGGAAGAAACAGCAGTAAGCACAGGGAAATATCTGCTTCTAAATCCAAAACGCAGCTATCTAACAGAACGGTTGTCAATGTGTGCACTCAACTTCCAGAGTTAAACCCGTGTGTGGATTCAGCAGTCTGCAAACACTTTCTGTGCAGAGTCCCAAAACAGGCGTTTTCAGCCCATTACCGGCATATGGAAGAAACAGCAGTAAGCCCAGGGAAATATCTGCTTCTAAATCCAAAACGCAGCTATCTAACAGAACGGTTGTCAATGTGTGCACTCAACTTCCAGAGTTAAACCCGTGTGTGGATTCAGCAGTCTGCAAACACATTCTCTGCAGAGTCCCAAAACAGGCGTTTTCAGCCCATTACCGGCATATGGAAGAAACAGCAGTAAGCACAGGGAAATATCTGCTTCTAAATCCAAAACGCAGCTATCTAACAGAACGGTTGTCAATGTGTGCACTCAACTTCCAGAGTTAAACCCGTGTGTGGATCATCAGTCTGCAAACACATTCTCTGCAGAGTCCCAAAACAGGCGTTTTCAGCACATTACCGGCATATGGAAGAAACAGCAGTAAGCACAGGGAAATATCTGCTTCTAAATCCAAAACGCAGCTATCTAACAGAACGGTTGTCAATGTGTGCACTCAACTTCCAGAGTTAAACCCGTGTGTGGATTCAGCAGTCTGCAAACACTTTCTCTGCAGAGTCCCAAAACAGGCGTTTTCAGCCCATTACCGGCATATGGAAGAAACAGCAGTAAGCCCAGGGAAATATCTGCTTCTAAATCCAAAACGCAGCTATCTAACAGAACGGTTGTCAATGTGTGCACTCAACTTCCAGAGTTAAACCCGTGTGTGGATTCAGCAGTCTGCAAACACTTTCTCTGCAGAGTCCCAAAACAGGCGTTTTCAGCCCATTACCGGCATATGGAAGAAACAGCAGTAAGCACAGGGAAATATCTGCTTCTAAATCCAAAACGCAGCTATCTAACAGAACGGTTGTCAATGTGTGCACTCAACTTCCAGAGTTAAACCCGTGTGTGGATTCAGCAGTCTGCAAACTCTTTCTCTGCAGAGTCCCAAAACAGGCGTTTTCAGCCCATTACCGGCATATGGAAGAAACAGCAGTAAGCACAGGGAAATATCTGCTTCTAAATCCAAAACGCAGCTATCTAACAGAACGGTTGTCAATGAGTGCACTCAACTTCCAGAGTTAAACCCGTGTGTGGATTCAGCAGTCTGCAAACACTTTCTCTGCAGAGTCCCAAAACAGGCGTTTTCAGCCCATTACCGGCATATGGAAGAAACAGCAGTAAGCACAGGGAAATATCTGCTTCTAAATCCAAAACGCAGCTATCTAACAGAACGGTTGTCAATGTGTGCACTCAACTTCCAGAGTTAAACCCGTGTGTGGATTCAGCAGTCTGCAAACACTTTCTCTGCAGAGTCCCAAAACAGGCGTTTTCAGCCCATTACCGGCATATGGAAGAAACAGCAGTAAGCACAGGGAAATATCTGCTTCTAAATCCAAAACGCAGCTATCTAACAGAACGGTTGTCAATGTGTGCACTCAACTTCCAGAGTTAAACCCGTGTGTGGATTCAGCAGTCTGCAAACACTTTCTCTGCAGAGTCCCACAACAGGCGTTTTCAGCCCATTACCGGCATATGGAAGAAACAGCAGTAAGCCCAGGGAAATATCTGCTTCTAAATCCAAAACGCAGCTATCTAACAGAACGGTTGTCAATGTGTGCACTCAACTTCCAGAGTTAAACCCGTGTGTGGATTCAGCAGTCTGCAAACACTTTCTCTGCAGAGTCCCAAAACAGGCGTTTTCAGCCCATTACCGGCATATGGAAGAAACAGCAGTAAGCACAGGGAAATATCTGCTTCTAAATCCAAAACGCAGCTATCTAACAGAACGGTTGTCAATGTGTGCACTCAACTTCCAGAGTTAAACCCGTGTGTGGATTCAGCAGTCTGCAAACACTTTCTCTGCAGAGTCCCAAAACAGGCGTTTTCAGCCCATTACCGGCATATGGAAGAAACAGCAGTAAGCCCAGGGAAATATCTGCTTCTAAATCCAAAACGCAGCTATCTAACAGAACGGTTGTCAATGTGTGCACTCAACTTCCAGAGTTAAACCCGTGTGTGGATTCAGCAGTCTGCAAACACTTTCTCTGCAGAGTCCCACAACAGGCGTTTTCAGCCCATTACCGGCATATGGAAGAAACAGCAGTAAGCACAGGGAAATATCTGCTTCTAAATCCAAAACGCAGCTATCTAACAGAACGGTTGTCAATGTGTGCACTCAACTTCCAGAGTTAAACCCGTGTGTGGATTCAGCAGTCTGCAAACACTTTCTCTGCAGAGTCCCAAAACAGGCGTTTTCAGCCCATTACCGGCATATGGAAGAAACAGCAGTAAGCACAGGGAAATATCTGCTTCTAAATCCAAAACGCAGCTATCTAACAGAACGGTTGTCAATGTGTGCACTCAACTTCCAGAGTTAAACCCGTGTGTGGATTCAGCAGTCTGCAAACACTTTCTCTGCAGAGTCCCAAAACAGGCGTTTTCAGCCCATTACCGGCATATGGAAGAAACAGCAGTAAGCACAGGGAAATATCTGCTTCTAAATCCAAAACGCAGCTATCTAACAGAACGGTTGTCAATGTGTGCACTCAACTTCCAGAGTTAAACCCGTGTGTGGATTCAGCAGTCTGCAAACACTTTCTCTGCAGAGTCCCACAACAGGCGTTTTCAGCCCATTACCGGCATATGGAAGAAACAGCAGTAAGCCCAGGGAAATATCTGCTTCTAAATCCAAAACGCAGCTATCTAACAGAACGGTTGTCAATGTGTGCACTCAACTTCCAGAGTTAAACCCGTGTGTGGATTCAGCAGTCTGCAAACACTTTCTCTGCAGAGTCCCAAAACAGGCGTTTTCAGCCCATTACCGGCATATGGAAGAAACAGCAGTAAGCCCAGGGAAATATCTGCTTCTAAATCCAAAACGCAGCTATCTAACAGAACGGTTGTCAATGTGTGCACTCAACTTCCAGAGTTAAACCCGTGTGTGGATTCAGCAGTCTGCAAACACTTTCTCTGCAGAGTCCCAAAACAGGCGTTTTCAGCCCATTACCGGCATATGGAAGAAACAGCAGTAAGCACAGGGAAATATCTGCTTCTAAATCCAAAACGCAGCTATCTAACAGAACGGTTGTCAATGTGTGCACTCAACTTCCAGAGTTAAACCCGTGTGTGGATTCAGCAGTCTGCAAACCCTTTCTCTGCAGAGTCCCAAAACAGGCGTTTTCAGCCCATTACCGGCATATGGAAGAAACAGCAGTAAGCACAGGGAAATATCTGCTTCTAAATCCAAAACGCAGCTATCTAACAGAACGGTTGTCAATGTGTGCACTCAACTTCCAGAGTTAAACCCGTGTGTGGATTCAGCAGTCTGCAAACACTTTCTCTGCAGAGTCCCAAAACAGGCGTTTTCAGCCCATTACCGGCATATGGAAGAAACAGCAGTAAGCCCAGGGAAATATCTGCTTCTAAATCCAAAACGCAGCTATCTAACAGAACGGTTGTCAATGTGTGCACTCAACTTCCAGAGTTAAACCCGTGTGTGGATTCAGCCGTCTGCAAACACTTTCTCTGCAGAGTCCCAAAACAGGCGTTTTCAGCCCATTACCGGCATATGGAAGAAACAGCAGTAAGCCCAGGGAAATATCTGCTTCTAAATCCAAAACGCAGCTATCTAACAGAACGGTTGTCAATGTGTGCACTCAACTTCCAGAGTTAAACCCGTGTGTGGATTCAGCAGTCTGCAAACACTTTCTCTGCAGAGTCCCAAAACAGGCGTTTTCAGCCCATTACCGGCATATGGAAGAAACAGCAGTAAGCCCAGGGAAATATCTGCTTCTAAATCCAAAACGCAGCTATCTAACAGAACGGTTGTCAATGTGTGCACTCAACTTCCAGAGTTAAACCCGTGTGTGGATTCAGCAGTCTGCAAACCCTTTCTCTGCAGAGTCCCAAAACAGGCGTTTTCAGCCCATTACCGGCATATGGAAGAAACAGCAGTAAGCACAGGGAAATATCTGCTTCTAAATCCAAAACGCAGCTATCTAACAGAACGGTTGTCAATGTGTGCACTCAACTTCCAGAGTTAAACCCGTGTGTGGATTCAGCAGTCTGCAAACACTTTCTCTGCAGAGTCCCAAAACAGGCGTTTTCAGCCCATTACCGGCATATGGAAGAAACAGCAGTAAGCACAGGGAAATATCTGCTTCTAAATCCAAAACGCAGCTATCTAACAGAACGGTTGTCAATGTGTGCACTCAACTTCCAGAGTTAAACCCGTGTGTGGATTCAGCAGTCTGCAAACACTTTCTCTGCAGAGTCCCAAAACAGGCGTTTTCAGCCCATTACCGGCATATGGAAGAAACAGCAGTAAGCACAGGGAAATATCTGCTTCTAAATCCAAAACGCAGCTATCTAACAGAACGGTTGTCAATGTGTGCACTCAACTTCCAGAGTTAAACCCGTGTGTGGATTCAGCAGTCTGCAAACCCTTTCTCTGCAGAGTCCCAAAACAGGCGTTTTCAGCCCATTACCGGCATATGGAAGAAACAGCAGTAAGCACAGGGAAATATCTGCTTCTAAATCCAAAACGCAGCTATCTAACAGAACGGTTGTCAATGTGTGCACTCAACTTCCAGAGTTAAACCCGTGTGTGGATTCAGCAGTCTGCAAACACTTTCTGTGCAGAGTCCCAAAACAGGCGTTTTCAGCCCATTACCGGCATATGGAAGAAACAGCAGTAAGCCCAGGGAAATATCTGCTTCTAAATCCAAAACGCAGCTATCTAACAGAACGGTTGTCAATGTGTGCACTCAACTTCCAGAGTTAAACCCGTGTGTGGATTCAGCAGTCTGCAAACCCTTTCTCTGCAGAGTCCCAAAACAGGCGTTTTCAGCCCATTACCGGCATATGGAAGAAACAGCAGTAAGCACAGGGAAATATCTGCTTCTAAATCCAAAACGCAGCTATCTAACAGAACGGTTGTCAATGTGTGCACTCAACTTCCAGAGTTAAACCCGTGTGTGGATTCAGCAGTCTGCAAACACTTTCTCTGCAGAGTCCCAAAACAGGCGTTTTCAGCCCATTACCGGCATATGGAAGAAACAGCAGTAAGCACAGGGAAATATCTGCTTCTAAATCCAAAACGCAGCTATCTAACAGAACGGTTGTCAATGTGTGCACTCAACTTCCAGAGTTAAACCCGTGTGTGGATTCAGCAGTCTGCAAACACTTTCTCTGCAGAGTCCCAAAACAGGCGTTTTCAGCCCATTACCGGCATATGGAAGAAACAGCAGTAAGCCCAGGGAAATATCTGCTTCTAAATCCAAAACGCAGCTATCTAACAGAACGGTTGTCAATGTGTGCACTCAACTTCCAGAGTTAAACCCGTGTGTGGATTCAGCAGTCTGCAAACACTTTCTCTGCAGAGTCCCAAAACAGGCGTTTTCAGCCCATTACCGGCATATGGAAGAAACAGCAGTAAGCCCAGGGAAATATCTGCTTCTAAATCCAAAACGCAGCTATTTAACAGAACGGTTGTCAATGTGTGCACTCAACTTCCAGAGTTAAACCCGTGTGTGGATTCAGCAGTCTGCAAACCCTTTCTCTGCAGAGTCCCAAAACAGGCGTTTTCAGCCCATTACCGGCATATGGAAGAAACAGCAGTAAGCACAGGGAAATATCTGCTTCTAAATCCAAAACGCAGCTATCTAACAGAACGGTTGTCAATGTGTGCACTCAACTTCCAGAGTTAAACCCGTGTGTGGATTCAGCAGTCTGCAAACACTTTCTCTGCAGAGTCCCAAAACAGGCGTTTTCAGCCCATTACCGGCATATGGAAGAAACAGCAGTAAGCACAGGGAAATATCTGCTTCTAAATCCAAAACGCAGCTATCTAACAGAACGGTTGTCAATGTGTGCACTCAACTTCCAGAGTTAAACCCGGGTGTGGATTCAGCAGTCTGCAAACACTTTCTCTGCAGAGTCCCAAAACAGGCGTTTTCAGCCCATTACCGGCATATGGAAGAAACAGCAGTAAGCCCAGGGAAATATCTGCTTCTAAATCCAAAACGCAGCTATCTAACAGAACGGTTGTCAATGTGTGCACTCAACTTCCAGAGTTAAACCCGTGTGTGGATTCAGCCGTCTGCAAACACTTTCTCTGCAGAGTCCCAAAACAGGCGTTTTCAGCCCATTACCGGCATATGGAAGAAACAGCAGTAAGCCCAGGGAAATATCTGCTTCTAAATCCAAAACGCAGCTATCTAACAGAACGGTTGTCAATGTGTGCACTCAACTTCCAGAGTTAAACCCGTGTGTGGATTCAGCAGTCTGCAAACACTTTCTCTGCAGAGTCCCAAAACATGCGTTTTCAGCCCATTACCGGCATATGGAAGAAACAGCAGTAAGCACAGGGAAATATCTGCTTCTAAATCCAAAACGCAGCTATCTAACAGAACGGTTGTCAATGTGTGCACTCAACTTCCAGAGTTAAACCCGTGTGTGGATTCAGCAGTCTGCAAACTCTTTCTCTGCAGAGTCCCAAAACAGGCGTTTTCAGCCCATTACCGGCCTATGGAAGAAACAGCAGTAAGCACAGGGAAATATCTGCTTCTAAATCCAAAACGCAGCTATCTAACAGAACGGTTGTCAATGAGTGCACTCAACTTCCAGAGTTAAACCCGTGTGTGGATTCAGCAGTCTGCAAACACTTTCTCTGCAGAGTCCCAAAACAGGCGTTTTCAGCCCATTACCGGCATATGGAAGAAACAGCAGTAAGCCCAGGGAAATATCTGCTTCTAAATCCAAAACGCAGCTATCTAACAGAACGGTTGTCAATGTGTGCACTCAACTTCCAGAGTTAAACCCGTGTGTGGATTCAGCAGTCTGCAAACACTTTCTCTGCAGAGTCCCAAAACAGGCGTTTTCAGCCCATTACCGGCATATGGAAGAAACAGCAGTAAGCCCAGGGAAATATCTGCTTCTAAATCCAAAACGCAGCTATCTACCAGAACGGTTGTCAATGTGTGCACTCAACTTCCAGAGTTAAACCCGTGTGTGGATTCAGCAGTCTGCAAACACTTTCTCTGCAGAGTCCCAAAACAGGCGTTTTCAGCCCATTACCGGCATATGGAAGAAACAGCAGTAAGCACAGGGAAATATCTGCTTCTAAATCCAAAACGCAGCTATCTAACAGAACGGTTGTCAATGAGTGCACTCAACTTCCAGAGTTAAACCCGTGTGTGGATTCAGCAGTCTGCAAACACTTTCTCTGCAGAGTCCCAAAACAGGCGTTTTCAGCCCATTACCGGCATATGGAAGAAACAGCAGTAAGCACAGGGAAATATCTGCTTCTAAATCCAAAACGCAGCTATCTAACAGAACGGTTGTCAATGTGTGCACTCAACTTCCAGAGTTAAACCCGTGTGTGGATTCAGCAGTCTGCAAACACTTTCTCTGCAGAGTCCCAAAACAGGCGTTTTCAGCCCATTACCGGCATATGGAAGAAACAGCAGTAAGCACAGGGAAATATCTGCTTCTAAATCCAAAACGCAGCTATCTAACAGAACGGTTGTCAATGTGTGCACTCAACTTCCAGAGTTAAACCCGTGTGTGGATTCAGCAGTCTGCAAACACTTTCTGTGCAGAGTGCCAAAACAGGCGTTTTCAGCACATTACCGGCATATGGAAGAAACAGCAGTAAGCCCAGGGAAATATCTGCTTCTAAATCCAAAACGCAGCTATCTAACAGAACGGTTGTCAATGTGTGCACTCAACTTCCAGAGTTAAACCCGTGTGTGGATTCAGCAGTCTGCAAACACTTTCTCTGCAGAGTCTCAAAACAGGCCTTTCCGGCCCAGTACCGGCATATATAAGAAAGATCATTAAGACTGCGTCTAAAACTCAGAAGAATCGTTTCTTTCAAACTGCTTGGCCTTGTGTTCTTTGGCCTAAGGGCGTTGAATCTATGTTTAGATTCAGCGAGATAGAAACACGTTTATTCTAGGAGCTGTCTTTGGATATTCCAGATTGAATGGGAGTATATGCTGTAAAGATAAATATCTGTTTCTAAAACCAAAATGGATCTATCTAGCAGAGTGGTTGTGAATGTGTGCCTTCGGCTTAAAGAGGTAAACTGCTCTTCTCATGCAGCACTTTAGAAACCCTTTATATGCAAATTCTCATACAGACCTTTCCGGCAAAACACCAGCCTATAGGAAATAGCAGTAAGACTGCATCTTTAACATGGAAGAAACTGTTTTCAAACTGCTCTGCTGTGTGTTCATTCATATAAGAGACTTGAATATATGTTCAGATTCAGCTAGTTAGCAACACGTTTCTTCCAGGAGCTGTGTTTGCCTATTCCAGAGTATACTGGAGTATAAGATGTAAAGACAAATGTCTCGTTCCAAAAGAAAAACGGATGATCTAATGGAATGGTTGTCAATGTGTGCATTCAACTTACTGAGCTAAACTGCTGTTTGTATGCAGCAGTTTAGAAAACATTTCTGTGTAGATTCTCAAACAGACATTTCCAGCAAAATACCGGCCTATAAGAAATAGCAGTAAGACTGCGTCTAAAACTCAGAGGGAACGTTTCTTTCAAACTGCTCTGCAGTGTGTTCGTTCACCAAAGGTCGTTGAATCTATGTTTGGATTCAGCGAGTTTGAAACACGTTTATTCTAGGAGCTGCATTTCGATATTCCAGAGTGTATGGGAGTAAATGCTGTAAAGAGAAATATCTGTTTCTAAAACCAAAACGGAGCTATCTAACAGAATGGTTGTGAATGTGTGCATTCAACTTAAAGGGTTAATCTGCTCTTCTTAGGCAGCAGTTTAGAAACCCTTTATATGCAAATTCTAAAATCAACATTTGCAGCAAAACACCAGCCTAAAAGAAGTAGCAGTAAGACTGCATCTATAACATAGAAGAAACGTTTTCTTCAAAATGCTCTGCTCTGTGTTCATTCACCTAAGAGTCTTGAGTATATGTTCAGATTCAGCGAGTAAGAAACACGTTTCTTCCAGGAGCTGCATTTGCATATTCCAGAGTGTACTGGAGTATAAGGTTTAAAGTGAAATATCTGGTTCTAAAACAAACACGGAGCCATCTAACAGAATGGTTGTCACTGTGTGCATTCAGCTTATTGAGATAAACTGTTGTTTCTATGCAGCAGTTTAGAAAAGATTTTTGTGCAGATTCTAAAACAGACATTCCCAGCAAAATACCGGCCTCTAAGAAATAGCAATAAGACTGCGTCTAAAACTCAAATAAAACGTTTCTTTCAAACTGCTGTGCTGTGTGTTCGTTCACCTAAGGGAGTTGAATCTATGTTTAGATTCAGCGACTTAGAAACACGTCTATTCTGGGAGCTGCGTTTGGCTATTCCAGAATGAATGGGAGAATATGCTGTAACTAGAAACACAGGCTTCTAAAACCAAAACGGAGCTAGCTAACAGAATGATTGTGAATGAGGGCATTCAACTTAACGAATTAAACTGCTCCACTTAAGCAGCAGTTTAGAAACCATTTATATGGAAATTCTAAAACCAACATTTCCAGGAAAACACCAGCCGAAAAGCAATAGCAGTAACAGTGCATCTATAACATGGAAGAAATGTTTTTTCCAAACTCCTCTGCTGTGTGTTCATTCACCTAAGAGACTTCAATATATGCACAGATTCAGCGAGTTACAAACACGTTTCTTCCAGGAGCTGCGTATGCATATATCAGAGTGTACTGGGGTACAAGATGTAAAGAGAAATATCTGATTATACTTAGAAACCCGTTTCTTTTAGGAGCTGCGTTTGGATATTCCAGAGTGAATGAGAGTAAAAGCTGTAAAGAGAAATAACTGCTTCAAAAACCAAAAGGCAGCTATCTAACTGAATGGTTGTCAATGCGTGCACTCAACTTCCAGAGATAAATCCGAGTGTGGATTCAGCAGTCTGCAAACACTTTCTCTGCAGAGTCCCAAAACAGGCGTTTTCAGCCCAATATCGGCATATGGAAGAAACAGCAGTAAGCACAGGGAAATATCTGCTTCTAAATCCAAAACACAGCTATCTAACAGAACGGTTGTCAATGTGTGCACTCAACTTCCAGAGTTAAACCCGTGTGTGGATTCAGCAGTCTGCAAACACTTTCTCTGCAGAGTCCCAAAACAGGCGTTTTCAGCCCATTCCCGGCATATGGAAGAAACAGCAGTAAGCACAGGGAAATATCTGCTTCTAAATCCAAAACGCAGCTATCTAACAGAACGGTTGTCAATGTGTGCACTCAACTTCCAGAGTTAAACCCGTGTGTGGATTCAGCAGTCTGCAAACACTTTCTGTGCAGAGTCCCAAAACAGGCGTTTTCAGCCCATTACCGGCATATGGAAGAAACAGCAGTAAGCCCAGGGAAATATCTGCTTCTAAATCCAAAACGCAGCTATCTAACAGAACGGTTGTCAATGTGTGCACTCAACTTCCAGAGTTAAACCCGTGAGTGGATTCAGCAGTCTGCAAACTCTTTCTCTGCAGAGTCCCAAAACAGGCGTTTTCAGCCCATTACCGGCATATGGAAGAAACAGCAGTAAGCACAGGGAAATATCTGCTTCTAAATCCAAAACGCAGCTATCTAACAGAACGGTTGTCAATGTGTGCACTCAACTTCCAGAGTTAAACCCGTGTGTGGATTCATCAGTCTGCAAACACATTCTCTGCAGAGTCCCAAAACAGGCGTTTTCAGCCCATTACCGGCATATGGAAGAAACAGCAGTAAGCACAGGGAAATATCTGCTTCTAAATCCAAAACGCAGCTATCTAACAGAACGGTTGTCAATGTGTGCACTCAACTTCCAGAGTTAAACCCGTGTGTGGATTCAGCAGTCTGCAAACACTTTCTCTGCAGAGTCCCAAAACAGGCGTTTTCAGCCCATTACCGGCATATGGAAGAAACAGCAGTAAGCCCAGGGAAATATCTGCTTCTAAATCCAAAACGCAGCTATCTAACAGAACGGTTGTCAATGTGTGCACTCAACTTCCAGAGTTAAACCCGTGTGTGGATTCAGCAGTCTGCAAACACTTTCTCTGCAGAGTCCCAAAACAGGCGTTTTCAGCCCATTACCGGCATATGGAAGAAACAGCAGTAAGCACAGGGAAATATCTGCTTCTAAATCCAAAACGCAGCTATCTAACAGAACGGTTGTCAATGTGTGCACTCAACTTCCAGAGTTAAACCCGTGTGTGGATTCAGCAGTCTGCAAACACTTTCTCTGCAGAGTCCCAAAACAGGCGTTTTCAGCCCATTACCGGCATATGGAAGAAACAGCAGTAAGCACAGGGAAATATCTGCTTCTAAATCCAAAACGCAGCTATCTAACAGAACGGTTGTCAATGTGTGCACTCAACTTCCAGAGTTAAACCCGTGTGTGGATTCAGCAGTCTGCAAACTCTTTCTCTGCAGAGTCCCAAAACAGGCGTTTTCAGCCCATTACCGGCATATGGAAGAAACAGCAGTAAGCACAGGGAAATATCTGCTTCTAAATCCAAAACGCAGCTATCTAACAGAACGGTTGTCAATGAGTGCACTCAACTTCCAGAGTTAAACCCGTGTGTGGATTCAGCAGTCTGCAAACACTTTCTCTGCAGAGTCCCAAAACAGGCGTTTTCAGCCCATTACCGGCATATGGAAGAAACAGCAGTAAGCACAGGGAAATATCTGCTTCTAAATCCAAAACGCAGCTATCTAACAGAACGGTTGTCAATGTGTGCACTCAACTTCCAGAGTTAAACCCGTGTGTGGATTCAGCAGTCTGCAAACACTTTCTCTGCAGAGTCCCAAAACAGGCGTTTTCAGCCCATTACCGGCATATGGAAGAAACAGCAGTAAGCACAGGGAAATATCTGCTTCTAAATCCAAAACGCAGCTATCTAACAGAACGGTTGTCAATGTGTGCACTCAACTTCCAGAGTTAAACCCGTGTGTGGATTCAGCAGTCTGCAAACACTTTCTCTGCAGAGTCCCAAAACAGGCGTTTTCAGCCCATTACCGGCATATGGAAGAAACAGCAGTAAGCACAGGGAAATATCTGCTTCTAAATCCAAAACGCAGCTATCTAACAGAACGGTTGTCAATGTGTGCACTCAACTTCCAGAGTTAAACCCGTGTGTGGATTCAGCAGTCTGCAAACACTTTCTCTGCAGAGTCCCAAAACAGGCGTTTTCAGCCCATTACCGGCATATGGAAGAAACAGCAGTAAGCACAGGGAAATATCTGCTTCTAAATCCAAAACGCAGCTATCTAACAGAACGGTTGTCAATGTGTGCACTCAACTTCCAGAGTTAAACCCGTGTGTGGATTCAGCAGTCTGCAAACACTTTCTCTGCAGAGTCCCAAAACAGGCGTTTTCAGCCCATTACCGGCATATGGAAGAAACAGCAGTAAGCACAGGGAAATATCTGCTTCTAAATCCAAAACGCAGCTATCTAACAGAACGGTTGTCAATGTGTGCACTCAACTTCCAGAGTTAAACCCGTGTGTGGATTCAGCAGTCTGCAAACACTTTCTCTGCAGAGTCCCAAAACAGGCGTTTTCAGCCCATTACCGGCATATGGAAGAAACAGCAGTAAGCCCAGGGAAATATCTGCTTCTAAATCCAAAACGCAGCTATCTAACAGAACGGTTGTCAATGTGTGCACTCAACTTCCAGAGTTAAACCCGTGTGTGGATTCAGCAGTCTGCAAACACTTTCTCTGCAGAGTCCCAAAACAGGCGTTTTCAGCCCATTACCGGCATATGGAAGAAACAGCAGTAAGCCCAGGGAAATATCTGCTTCTAAATCCAAAACGCAGCTATCTAACAGAACGGTTGTCAATGTGTGCACTCAACTTCCAGAGTTAAACCCGTGTGTGGATTCAGCAGTCTGCAAACACTTTCTCTGCAGAGTCCCAAAACAGGCGTTTTCAGCCCATTACCGGCATATGGAAGAAACAGCAGTAAGCCCAGGGAAATATCTGCTTCTAAATCCAAAACGCAGCTATCTAACAGAACGGTTGTCAATGTGTGCACTCAACTTCCAGAGTTAAACCCGTGTGTGGATTCAGCAGTCTGCAAACACTTTCTGTGCAGAGTGCCAAAACAGGCGTTTTCAGCCCATTACCGGCATATGGAAGAAACAGCAGTAAGCCCAGGGAAATATCTGCTTCTAAATCCAAAACGCAGCTATCTAACAGAACGGTTGTCAATGTGTGCACTCAACTTCCAGAGTTAAACCCGTGTGTGGATTCAGCAGTCTGCAAACCCTTTCTCTGCAGAGTCCCAAAACAGGCGTTTTCAGCCCATTACCGGCATATGGAAGAAACAGCAGTAAGCACAGGGAAATATCTGCTTCTAAATCCAAAACGCAGCTATCTAACAGAACGGTTGTCAATGTGTGCACTCAACTTCCAGAGTTAAACCCGTGTGTGGATTCAGCAGTCTGCAAACACTTTCTGTGCAGAGTCCCAAAACAGGCGTTTTCAGCCCATTACCGGCATATGGAAGAAACAGCAGTAAGCCCAGGGAAATATCTGCTTCTAAATCCAAAACGCAGCTATCTAACAGAACGGTTGTCAATGTGTGCACTCAACTTCCAGAGTTAAACCCGTGTGTGGATTCAGCCGTCTGCAAACACTTTCTCTGCAGAGTCCCAAAACAGGCGTTTTCAGCCCATTACCGGCATATGGAAGAAACAGCAGTAAGCCCAGGGAAATATCTGCTTCTAAATCCAAAACGCAGCTATCTAACAGAACGGTTGTCAATGTGTGCACTCAACTTCCAGAGTTAAACCCGTGTGTGGATTCAGCAGTCTGCAAACACTTTCTGTGCAGAGTCCCAAAACAGGCGTTTTCAGCCCATTACCGGCATATGGAAGAAACAGCAGTAAGCCCAGGGAAATATCTGCTTCTAAATCCAAAACGCAGCTATCTAACAGAACGGTTGTCAATGTGTGCACTCAACTTCCAGAGTTAAACCCGTGTGTGGATTCAGCAGTCTGCAAACACTTTCTCTGCAGAGTCCCAAAACAGGCGTTTTCAGCCCATTACCGGCATATGGAAGAAACAGCAGTAAGCACAGGGAAATATCTGCTTCTAAATCCAAAACGCAGCTATCTAACAGAACGGTTGTCAATGTGTGCACTCAACTTCCAGAGTTAAACCCGTGTGTGGATTCAGCAGTCTGCAAACACTTTCTCTGCAGAGTCCCAAAACAGGCGTTTTCAGCCCATTACCGGCATATGGAAGAAACAGCAGTAAGCACAGGGAAATATCTGCTTCTAAATCCAAAACGCAGCTATCTAACAGAACGGTTGTCAATGTGTGCACTCAACTTCCAGAGTTAAACCCGTGTGTGGATTCAGCAGTCTGCAAACACTTTCTCTGCAGAGTCCCAAAACAGGCGTTTTCAGCCCATTACCGGCATATGGAAGAAACAGCAGTAAGCCCAGGGAAATATCTGCTTCTAAATCCAAAACGCAGCTATCTAACAGAACGGTTGTCAATGTGTGCACTCAACTTCCAGAGTTAAACCCGTGTGTGGATTCAGCCATCTGCAAACACTTTCTCTGCAGAGTCCCAAAACAGGCGTTTTCAGCCCATTACCGGCATATGGAAGAAACAGCAGTAAGCCCAGGGAAATATCTGCTTCTAAATCCAAAACGCAGCTATCTAACAGAACGGTTGTCAATGTGTGCACTCAACTTCCAGAGTTAAACCCGTGTGTGGATTCAGCAGTCTGCAAACACTTTCTCTGCAGAGTCCCAAAACAGGCGTTTTCAGCCCATTACCGGCATATGGAAGAAACAGCAGTAAGCACAGGGAAATATCTGCTTCTAAATCCAAAACGCAGCTATCTAACAGAACGGTTGTCAATGTGTGCACTCAACTTCCAGAGTTAAACCCGTGTGTGGATTCAGCAGTCTGCAAACACTTTCTCTGCAGAGTCCCAAAACAGGCGTTTTCAGCCCATTACCGGCATATGGAAGAAACAGCAGTAAGCCCAGGGAAATATCTGCTTCTAAATCCAAAACGCAGCTATCTAACAGAACGGTTGTCAATGTGTGCACTCAACTTCCAGAGTTAAACCCGTGTGTGGATTCAGCAGTCTGCAAACACTTTCTCTGCAGAGTCCCAAAACAGGCGTTTTCAGCCCATTACCGGCATATGGAAGAAACAGCAGTAAGCCCAGGGAAATATCTGCTTCTAAATCCAAAACGCAGCTATCTAACAGAACGGTTGTCAATGTGTGCACTCAACTTCCAGAGTTAAACCCGTGTGTGGATTCAGCCGTCTGCAAACACTTTCTCTGCAGAGTCCCAAAACAGGCGTTTTCAGCCCATTACCGGCATATGGAAGAAACAGCAGTAAGCCCAGGGAAATATCTGCTTCTAAATCCAAAACGCAGCTATCTAACAGAACGGTTGTCAATGTGTGCACTCAACTTCCAGAGTTAAACCCGTGTGTGGATTCAGCAGTCTGCAAACACTTTCTCTGCAGAGTCCCAAAACAGGCGTTTTCAGCCCATTACCGGCATATGGAAGAAACAGCAGTAAGCACAGGGAAATATCTGCTTCTAAATCCAAAACGCAGCTATCTAACAGAACGGTTGTCAATGTGTGCACTCAACTTCCAGAGTTAAACCCGTGTGTGGATTCAGCAGTCTGCAAACTCTTTCTCTGCAGAGTCCCAAAACAGGCGTTTTCAGCCCATTACCGGCCTATGGAAGAAACAGCAGTAAGCACAGGGAAATATCTGCTTCTAAATCCAAAACGCAGCTATCTAACAGAACGGTTGTCAATGAGTGCACTCAACTTCCAGAGTTAAACCCGTGTGTGGATTCAGCAGTCTGCAAACACTTTCTCTGCAGAGTCCCAAAACAGGCGTTTTCAGCCCATTACCGGCATATGGAAGAAACAGCAGTAAGCCCAGGGAAATATCTGCTTCTAAATCCAAAACGCAGCTATCTAACAGAACGGTTGTCAATGTGTGCACTCAACTTCCAGAGTTAAACCCGTGTGTGGATTCAGCAGTCTGCAAACACTTTCTCTGCAGAGTCCCACAACAGGCGTTTTCAGCCCATTACCGGCATATGGAAGAAACAGCAGTAAGCCCAGGGAAATATCTGCTTCTAAATCCAAAACGCAGCTATCTAACAGAACGGTTGTCAATGTGTGCACTCAACTTCCAGAGTTAAACCCGTGTGTGGATTCAGCAGTCTGCAAACACTTTCTCTGCAGAGTCCCAAAACAGGCGTTTTCAGCCCATTACCGGCATATGGAAGAAACAGCAGTAAGCACAGGGAAATATCTGCTTCTAAATCCAAAACGCAGCTATCTAACAGAACGGTTGTCAATGTGTGCACTCAACTTCCAGAGTTAAACCCGTGTGTGGATTCAGCAGTCTGCAAACACTTTCTCTGCAGAGTCCCAAAACAGGCGTTTTCAGCCCATTCCCGGCATATGGAAGAAACAGCAGTAAGCACAGGGAAATATCTGCTTCTAAATCCAAAACGCAGCTATCTAACAGAACGGTTGTCAATGTGTGCACTCAACTTCCAGAGTTAAACCCGTGTGTGGATTCAGCAGTCTGCAAACACTTTCTCTGCAGAGTCCCAAAACAGGCGTTTTCAGCCCATTACCGGCATATGGAAGAAACAGCAGTAAGCCCAGGGAAATATCTGCTTCTAAATCCAAAACGCAGCTATCTAACAGAACGGTTGTCAATGTGTGCACTCAACTTCCAGAGTTAAACCCGTGTGTGGATTCAGCAGTCTGCAAACACTTTCTCTGCAGAGTCCCAAAACAGGCGTTTTCAGCCCATTACCGGCATATGGAAGAAACAGCAGTAAGCACTGGGAAATATCTGCTTCTAAATCCAAAACGCAGCTATCTAACAGAACGGTTGTCAATGTGTGCACTCAACTTCCAGAGTTAAACCCGTGTGTGGATTCAGCAGTCTGCAAACACTTTCTCTGCAGAGTCTCAAAACAGGCCTTTCCGGCCCAGTACCGGCATATATAAGAAAGAGCATTAAGACTGCGTCTAAAACTCAGAAGAATCGTTTCTTTCAAACTGCTTGGCCTTGTGTTCTTTGGCCTAAGGGCGTTGAATCTATGTTTAGATTCAGCGAGATAGAAACACGTTTATTCTAGGAGCTGTCTTTGGATATTCCAGATTGAATGGGAGTATATGCTGTAAAGATAAATATCTGTTTCTAAAACCAAAATGGATCTATCTAGCAGAGTGGTTGTGAATGTGTGCCTTCGGCTTAAAGAGGTAAACTGCTCTTCTCATGCAGCACTTTAGAAACCCTTTATATGCAAATTCTCATACAGACCTTTCCGGCAAAACACCAGCCTATAGGAAATAGCAGTAAGACTGCATCTTTAACATGGAAGAAACTGTTTTCAAACTGCTCTGCTGTGTGTTCATTCATATAAGAGACTTGAATATATGTTCAGATTCAGCTAGTTAGCAACACGTTTCTTCCAGGAGCTGTGTTTGCCTATTCCAGAGTATACTGGAGTATAAGATGTAAAGACAAATGTCTCGTTCCAAAAGAAAAACGGATGATCTAATGGAATGGTTGTCAATGTGTGCATTCAACTTACTGAGCTAAACTGCTGTTTGTATGCAGCAGTTTAGAAAACATTTCTGTGTAGATTCTCAAACAGACATTTCCAGCAAAATACCGGCCTATAAGAAATAGCAGTAAGACTGCGTCTAAAACTCAGAGGGAACGTTTCTTTCAAACTGCTCTGCAGTGTGTTCGTTCACCAAAGGTCGTTGAATCTATGTTTGGATTCAGCGAGTTTGAAACACGTTTATTCTAGGAGCTGCATTTCGATATTCCAGAGTGTATGGGAGTAAATGCTGTAAAGAGAAATATCTGTTTCTAAAACCAAAACGGAGCTATCTAACAGAATGGTTGTGAATGTGTGCATTCAACTTAAAGGGTTAATCTGCTCTTCTTAGGCAGCAGTTTAGAAACCCTTTATATGCAAATTCTAAAATCAACATTTGCAGCAAAACACCAGCCTAAAAGAAGTAGCAGTAAGACTGCATCTATAACATAGAAGAAACGTTTTCTTCAAAATGCTCTGCTCTGTGTTCATTCACCTAAGAGTCTTGAGTATATGTTCAGATTCAGCGAGTAAGAAACACGTTTCTTCCAGGAGCTGCATTTGCATATTCCAGAGTGTACTGGAGTATAAGGTTTAAAGTGAAATATCTGGTTCTAAAACAAACACGGAGCCATCTAACAGAATGGTTGTCACTGTGTGCATTCAGCTTATTGAGATAAACTGTTGTTTCTATGCAGCAGTTTAGAAAAGATTTTTGTGCAGATTCTAAAACAGACATTCCCAGCAAAATACCGGCCTCTAAGAAATAGCAATAAGACTGCGTCTAAAACTCAAATAAAACGTTTCTTTCAAACTGCTGTGCTGTGTGTTCGTTCACCTAAGGGAGTTGAATCTATGTTTAGATTCAGCGACTTAGAAACACGTCTATTCTGGGAGCTGCGTTTGGCTATTCCAGAATGAATGGGAGTATATGCTGTAACTAGAAACACAGGCTTCTAAAACCAAAACGGAGCTAGCTAACAGAATGATTGTGAATGAGGGCATTCAACTTAACGAATTAAACTGCTCCACTTAAGCAGCAGTTTACAAACCATTTATATGGAAATTCTAAAAGCAACATTTCCAGGAAAACACCAGCCTAAAAGCAATGGCAGTAACAGTGCATCTATAACATAGAAGAAATGTTTTTTTCAAACTCCTCTGCTGTGTGTTCATTCAACTAAGAGACTTCAATATATGCACAGATTCAGCGAGTTACAAACACGTTTCTTCCAGGAGCTGCGTATGAATATATCAGAGTGTACTGGGGTACAAGATGTAAAGAGAAATATCTGATTATACGTAGAAACCCGTTTCTTTTAGGAGCTGCGTTTGGATATTCCAGAGTGAATGAGAGTATATGCTGTAAAGAGAAATAACTGCTTCTAAAACCAAAAGGCAGCTATCTAACTGAATGGTTGTCAATGCGTGCACTCAACTTCCAGAGATAAATCCGAGTGTGGATTCAGCAGTCTGCAAACACTTTCTCTACAGAGTCCCAAAACAGGCGTTTTCAGCCCAATACCGGCATATGGAAGAAACAGCAGTAAGCACAGGGAAATATCTGCTTCTAAATCCAAAACACAGCTATCTAACAGAACGGTTGTCAATGTGTGCACTCAACTTCCAGAGTTAAACCCGTGTGTGGATTCAGCAGTCTGCAAACACTTTCTCTGCAGAGTCCCAAAACAGGCGTTTTCAGCCCATTCCCGGCATATGGAAGAAACAGCAGTAAGCACAGGGAAATATCTGCTTCTAAATCCAAAACGCAGCTATCTAACAGAACGGTTGTCAATGTGTGCACTCAACTTCCAGAGTTAAACCCGTGTGTGGATTCAGCAGTCTGCAAACACTTTCTCTGCAGAGTCCCAAAACAGGCGTTTTCAGCCCATTACCGGCATATGGAAGAAACAGCAGTAAGCCCAGGGAAATATCTGCTTCTAAATCCAAAACGCAGCTATCTAACAGAACGGTTGTCAATGTGTGCACTCAACTTCCAGAGTTAAACCCGTGTGTGGATTCAGCAGTCTGCAAACACTTTCTCTGCAGAGTCCCAAAACAGGCGTTTTCAGCCCATTACCGGCATATGGAAGTAACAGCAGTAAGCACAGGGAAATATCTGCTTCTAAATCCAAAACGCAGCTATCTAACAGAACGGTTGTCAATGTGTGCACTCAACTTCCAGAGTTAAACCCGTGTGTGGATTCAGCAGTCTGCAAACACTTTCTCTGCAGAGTCCCAAAACAGGCGTTTTCAGCCCATTACCGGCATATGGAAGAAACAGCAGTAAGCACAGGGAAATATCTGCTTCTAAATCCAAAACGCAGCTATCTAACAGAACGGTTGTCAATGTGTGCACTCAACTTCCAGAGTTAAACCCGTGTGTGGATTCAGCAGTCTGCAAACACTTTCTCTGCAGAGTCCCAAAACAGGCGTTTTCAGCCCATTACCGGCATATGGAAGAAACAGCAGTAAGCCCAGGGAAATATCTGCTTCTAAATCCAAAACGCAGCTATCTAACAGAACGGTTGTCAATGTGTGCACTCAACTTCCAGATTTAAACCCGTGTGTGGATTCAGCCGTCTGCAAACACTTTCTCTGCAGAGTCCCAAAACAGGCGTTTTCAGCCCATTACCGGCATATGGAAGAAACAGCAGTAAGCCCAGGGAAATATCTGCTTCTAAATCCAAAACGCAGCTATCTAACAGAACGGTTGTCAATGTGTGCACTCAACTTCCAGAGTTAAACCCGTGTGTGGATTCAGCAGTCTGCAAACACTTTCTCTGCAGAGTCCCAAAACAGGCGTTTTCAGCCCATTACCGGCATATGGAAGAAACAGCAGTAAGCACAGGGAAATATCTGCTTCTAAATCCAAAACGCAGCTATCTAACAGAACGGTTGTCAATGTGTGCACTCAACTTCCAGAGTTAAACCCGTGTGTGGATTCAGCAGTCTGCAAACCCTTTCTCTGCAGAGTCCCAAAACAGGCGTTTTCAGCCCATTACCGGCATATGGAAGAAACAGCAGTAAGCACAGGGAAATATCTGCTTCTAAATCCAAAACGCAGCTATCTAACAGAACGGTTGTCAATGTGTGCACTCAACTTCCAGAGTTAAACCCGTGTGTGGATTCAGCAGTCTGCAAACACTTTCTCTGCAGAGTCCCAAAACAGGCGTTTTCAGCCCATTACCGGCATATGGAAGAAACAGCAGTAAGCACAGGGAAATATCTGCTTCTAAATCCAAAACGCAGCTATCTAACAGAACGGTTGTCAATGTGTGCACTCAACTTCCAGAGTTAAACCCGTGTGTGGATTCAGCAGTCTGCAAACACTTTCTCTGCAGAGTCCCAAAACAGGCGTTTTCAGCCCATTACCGGCATATGGAAGAAACAGCAGTAAGCCCAGGGAAATATCTGCTTCTAAATCCAAAACGCAGCTATCTAACAGAACGGTTGTCAATGTGTGCACTCAACTTCCAGAGTTAAACCCGTGTGTGGATTCAGCCGTCTGCAAACACTTTCTCTGCAGAGTCCCAAAACAGGCGTTTTCAGCCCATTACCGGCATATGGAAGAAACAGCAGTAAGCCCAGGGAAATATCTGCTTCTAAATCCAAAACGCAGCTATCTAACAGAACGGTTGTCAATGTGTGCACTCAACTTCCAGAGTTAAACCCGTGTGTGGATTCAGCAGTCTGCAAACACTTTCTCTGCAGAGTCCCAAAACAGGCGTTTTCAGCCCATTACCGGCATATGGAAGAAACAGCAGTAAGCACAGGGAAATATCTGCTTCTAAATCCAAAACGCAGCTATCTAACAGAACGGTTGTCAATGTGTGCACTCAACTTCCAGAGTTAAACCCGTGTGTGGATTCAGCAGTCTGCAAACTCTTTCTCTGCAGAGTCCCAAAACAGGCGTTTTCAGCCCATTACCGGCCTATGGAAGAAACAGCAGTAAGCACAGGGAAATATCTGCTTCTAAATCCAAAACGCAGCTATCTAACAGAACGGTTGTCAATGTGTGCACTCAACTTCCAGAGTTAAACCCGTGTGTGGATTCAGCAGTCTGCAAACACTTTCTCTGCAGAGTCCCAAAACAGGCGTTTTCAGCCCATTACCGGCATATGGAAGAAACAGCAGTAAGCACAGGGAAATATCTGCTTCTAAATCCAAAACGCAGCTATCTAACAGAACGGTTGTCAATGTGTGCACTCAACTTCCAGAGTTAAACCCGTGTGTGGATTCAGCAGTCTGCAAACACTTTCTCTGCAGAGTCCCACAACAGGCGTTTTCAGCCCATTACCGGCATATGGAAGAAACAGCAGTAAGCCCAGGGAAATATCTGCTTCTAAATCCAAAACGCAGCTATCTAACAGAACGGTTGTCAATGTGTGCACTCAACTTCCAGAGTTAAACCCGTGTGTGGATTCAGCAGTCTGCAAACACTTTCTGTGCAGAGTCCCACAACAGGGGTTTTCAGCCCATTACCGGCATATGGAAGAAACAGCAGTAAGCACAGGGAAATATCTGCTTCTAAATCCAAAACGCAGCTATCTAACAGAACGGTTGTCAATGTGTGCACTCAACTTCCAGAGTTAAACCCGTGTGTGGATTCAGCAGTCTGCAAACACTTTCTCTGCAGAGTCCCAAAACAGGCGTTTTCAGCCCATTACCGGCATATGGAAGAAACAGCAGTAAGCACAGGGAAATATCTGCTTCTAAATCCAAAACGCAGCTATCTAACAGAACGGTTGTCAATGTGTGCACTCAACTTCCAGAGTTAAACCCGTGTGTGGATTCAGCAGTCTGCAAACACTTTCTCTGCAGAGTCCCAAAACAGGCGTTTTCAGCCCATTACCGGCATATGGAAGAAACAGCAGTAAGCACAGGGAAATATCTGCTTCTAAATCCAAAACGCAGCTATCTAACAGAACGGTTGTCAATGTGTGCACTCAACTTCCAGAGTTAAACCCGTGTGTGGATTCAGCAGTCTGCAAACACTTTCTGTGCAGAGTCCCAAAACAGGCGTTTTCAGCACATTACCGGCATATGGAAGAAACAGCAGTAAGCCCAGGGAAATATCTGCTTCTAAATCCAAAACGCAGCTATCTAACAGAACGGTTGTCAATGTGTGCACTCAACTTCCAGAGTTAAACCCGTGTGTGGATTCAGCAGTCTGCAAACACTTTCTCTGCAGAGTCCCAAAACAGGCGTTTTCAGCCCATTACCGGCATATGGAAGTAACAGCAGTAAGCACAGGGAAATATCTGCTTCTAAATCCAAAACGCAGCTATCTAACAGAACGGTTGTCAATGTGTGCACTCAACTTCCAGAGTTAAACCCGTGTGTGGATTCAGCAGTCTGCAAACACTTTCTCTGCAGAGTCCCAAAACAGGCGTTTTCAGCCCATTCCCGGCATATGGAAGAAACAGCAGTAAGCACAGGGAAATATCTGCTTCTAAATCCAAAACGCAGCTATCTAACAGAACGGTTGTCAATGTGTGCACTCAACTTCCAGAGTTAAACCCGTGTGTGGATTCAGCAGTCTGCAAACACTTTCTCTGCAGAGTCCCAAAACAGGCGTTTTCAGCCCATTACCGGCATATGGAAGAAACAGCAGTAAGCCCAGGGAAATATCTGCTTCTAAATCCAAAACGCAGCTATCTAACAGAACGGTTGTCAATGTGTGCACTCAACTTCCAGAGTTAAACCCGTGTGTGGATTCAGCAGTCTGCAAACACTTTCTCTGCAGAGTCCCAAAACAGGCGTTTTCAGCCCATTACCGGCATATGGAAGAAACAGCAGTAAGCACAGGGAAATATCTGCTTCTAAATCCAAAACGCAGCTATCTAACAGAACGGTTGTCAATGTGTGCACTCAACTTCCAGAGTTAAACCCGTGTGTGGATTCAGCAGTCTGCAAACACTTTCTCTGCAGAGTCCCAAAACAGGCGTTTTCAGCCCATTACCGGCATATGGAAGAAACAGCAGTAAGCACAGGGAAATATCTGCTTCTAAATCCAAAACGCAGCTATCTAACAGAACGGTTGTCAATGTGTGCACTCAACTTCCAGAGTTAAACCCGTGTGTGGATTCAGCAGTCTGCAAACACTTTCTCTGCAGAGTCCCAAAACAGGCGTTTTCAGCCCATTACCGGCATATGGAAGAAACAGCAGTAAGCCCAGGGAAATATCTGCTTCTAAATCCAAAACGCAGCTATCTAACAGAACGGTTGTCAATGTGTGCACTCAACTTCCAGATTTAAACCCGTGTGTGGATTCAGCCGTCTGCAAACACTTTCTCTGCAGAGTCCCAAAACAGGCGTTTTCAGCCCATTACCGGCATATGGAAGAAACAGCAGTAAGCCCAGGGAAATATCTGCTTCTAAATCCAAAACGCAGCTATCTAACAGAACGGTTGTCAATGTGTGCACTCAACTTCCAGAGTTAAACCCGTGTGTGGATTCAGCAGTCTGCAAACACTTTCTCTGCAGAGTCCCAAAACAGGCGTTTTCAGCCCATTACCGGCATATGGAAGAAACAGCAGTAAGCACAGGGAAATATCTGCTTCTAAATCCAAAACGCAGCTATCTAACAGAACGGTTGTCAATGTGTGCACTCAACTTCCAGAGTTAAACCCGTGTGTGGATTCAGCAGTCTGCAAACCCTTTCTCTGCAGAGTCCCAAAACAGGCGTTTTCAGCCCATTACCGGCATATGGAAGAAACAGCAGTAAGCACAGGGAAATATCTGCTTCTAAATCCAAAACGCAGCTATCTAACAGAACGGTTGTCAATGTGTGCACTCAACTTCCAGAGTTAAACCCGTGTGTGGATTCAGCAGTCTGCAAACACTTTCTCTGCAGAGTCCCAAAACAGGCGTTTTCAGCCCATTACCGGCATATGGAAGAAACAGCAGTAAGCACAGGGAAATATCTGCTTCTAAATCCAAAACGCAGCTATCTAACAGAACGGTTGTCAATGTGTGCACTCAACTTCCAGAGTTAAACCCGTGTGTGGATTCAGCAGTCTGCAAACACTTTCTCTGCAGAGTCCCAAAACAGGCGTTTTCAGCCCATTACCGGCATATGGAAGAAACAGCAGTAAGCACAGGGAAATATCTGCTTCTAAATCCAAAACGCAGCTATCTAACAGAACGGTTGTCAATGTGTGCACTCAACTTCCAGAGTTAAACCCGTGTGTGGATTCAGCAGTCTGCAAACACTTTCTCTGCAGAGTCCCAAAACAGGCGTTTTCAGCCCATTACCGGCATATGGAAGAAACAGCAGTAAGCCCAGGGAAATATCTGCTTCTAAATCCAAAACGCAGCTATCTAACAGAACGGTTGTCAATGTGTGCACTCAACTTCCAGAGTTAAACCCGTGTGTGGATTCAGCAGTCTGCAAACACATTCTCTGCAGAGTCCCAAAACAGGCGTTTTCAGCCCATTACCGGCATATGGAAGAAACAGCAGTAAGCACAGGGAAATATCTGCTTCTAAATCCAAAACGCAGCTATCTAACAGAACGGTTGTCAATGTGTGCACTCAACTTCCAGAGTTAAACCCGTGTGTGGATTCAGCAGTCTGCAAACTCTTTCTCTGCAGAGTCCCAAAACAGGCGTGTTCAGCCCATTACCGGCCTATGGAAGAAACAGCAGTAAGCACAGGGAAATATCTGCTTCTAAATCCAAAACGCAGCTATCTAACAGAACGGTTGTCAATGTGTGCACTCAACTTCCAGAGTTAAACCCGTGTGTGGATTCAGCAGTCTGCAAACACTTTCTCTGCAGAGTCCCAAAACAGGCGTTTTCAGCCCATTACCGGCATATGGAAGAAACAGCAGTAAGCACAGGGAAATATCTGCTTCTAAATCCAAAACGCAGCTATCTAACAGAACGGTTGTCAATGTGTGCACTCAACTTCCAGAGTTAAACCCGTGTGTGGATTCAGCAGTCTGCAAACACTTTCTCTGCAGAGTCCCACAACAGGCGTTTTCAGCCCATTACCGGCATATGGAAGAAACAGCAGTAAGCCCAGGGAAATATCTGCTTCTAAATCCAAAACGCAGCTATCTAACAGAACGGTTGTCAATGTGTGCACTCAACTTCCAGAGTTAAACCCGTGTGTGGATTCAGCAGTCTGCAAACACTTTCTGTGCAGAGTCCCACAACAGGCGTTTTCAGCCCATTACCGGCATATGGAAGAAACAGCAGTAAGCACAGGGAAATATCTGCTTCTAAATCCAAAACGCAGCTATCTAACAGAACGGTTGTCAATGTGTGCACTCAACTTCCAGAGTTAAACCCGTGTGTGGATTCAGCAGTCTGCAAACACTTTCTCTGCAGAGTCCCAAAACAGGCGTTTTCAGCCCATTACCGGCATATGGAAGAAACAGCAGTAAGCACAGGGAAATATCTGCTTCTAAATCCAAAACGCAGCTATCTAACAGAACGGTTGTCAATGTGTGCACTCAACTTCCAGAGTTAAACCCGTGTGTGGATTCAGCAGTCTGCAAACACTTTCTCTGCAGAGTCCCAAAACAGGCGTTTTCAGCCCATTACCGGCATATGGAAGAAACAGCAGTAAGCACAGGGAAATATCTGCTTCTAAATCCAAAACGCAGCTATCTAACAGAACGGTTGTCAATGTGTGCACTCAACTTCCAGAGTTAAACCCGTGTGTGGATTCAGCAGTCTGCAAACACTTTCTGTGCAGAGTCCCAAAACAGGCGTTTTCAGCACATTACCGGCATATGGAAGAAACAGCAGTAAGCCCAGGGAAATATCTGCTTCTAAATCCAAAACGCAGCTATCTAACAGAACGGTTGTCAATGTGTGCACTCAACTTCCAGAGTTAAACCCGTGTGTGGATTCAGCAGTCTGCAAACACTTTCTCTGCAGAGTCTCAAAACAGGCCTTTCCGGCCCAGTACCGGCATATATAAGAAAGAGCATTAAGACTGCGTCTAAAACTCAGAAGAATCGTTTCTTTCAAACTGCTTGGCCTTGTGTTCTTTGGCCTAAGGGCGTTGAATCTATGTTTAGATTCAGCGAGATAGAAACACGTTTATTCTAGGAGCTGTCTTTGGATATTCCAGATTGAATGGGAGTATATGCTGTAAAGATAAATATCTGTTTCTAAAACCAAAATGGATCTATCTAGCAGAGTGGTTGTGAATGTGTGCCTTCGGCTTAAAGAGGTAAACTGCTCTTCTCATGCAGCACTTTAGAAACCCTTTATATGCAAATTCTCATACAGACCTTTCCGGCAAAACACCAGCCTATAGGAAATAGCAGTAAGACTGCATCTTTAACATGGAAGAAACTGTTTTCAAACTGCTCTGCTGTGTGTTCATTCATATAAGAGACTTGAATATATGTTCAGATTCAGCTAGTTAGCAACACGTTTCTTCCAGGAGCTGTGTTTGCCTATTCCAGAGTATACTGGAGTATAAGATGTAAAGACAAATGTCTCGTTCCAAAAGAAAAACGGATGATCTAATGGAATGGTTGTCAATGTGTGCATTCAACTTACTGAGCTAAACTGCTGTTTGTATGCAGCAGTTTAGAAAACATTTCTGTGTAGATTCTCAAACAGACATTTCCAGCAAAATACCGGCCTATAAGAAATAGCAGTAAGACTGCGTCTAAAACTCAGAGGGAACGTTTCTTTCAAACTGCTCTGCAGTGTGTTCGTTCACCAAAGGTCGTTGAATCTATGTTTGGATTCAGCGAGTTTGAAACACGTTTATTCTAGGAGCTGCATTTCGATATTCCAGAGTGTATGGGAGTAAATGCTGTAAAGAGAAATATCTGTTTCTAAAACCAAAACGGAGCTATCTAACAGAATGGTTGTGAATGTGTGCATTCAACTTAAAGGGTTAATCTGCTCTTCTTAGGCAGCAGTTTAGAAACCCTTTATATGCAAATTCTAAAATCAACATTTGCAGCAAAACACCAGCCTAAAAGAAGTAGCAGTAAGACTGCATCTATAACATAGAAGAAACGTTTTCTTCAAAATGCTCTGCTCTGTGTTCATTCACCTAAGAGTCTTGAGTATATGTTCAGATTCAGCGAGTAAGAAACACGTTTCTTCCAGGAGCTGCATTTGCATATTCCAGAGTGTACTGGAGTATAAGGTTTAAAGTGAAATATCTGGTTCTAAAACAAACACGGAGCCATCTAACAGAATGGTTGTCACTGTGTGCATTCAGCTTATTGAGATAAACTGTTGTTTCTATGCAGCAGTTTAGAAAAGATTTTTGTGCAGATTCTAAAACAGACATTCCCAGCAAAATACCGGCCTCTAAGAAATAGCAATAAGACTGCGTCTAAAACTCAAATAAAACATTTCTTTCAAACTGCTGTGCTGTGTGTTCGTTCACCTAAGGGAGTTGAATCTATGTTTAGATTCAGCGACTTAGAAACACGTCTATTCTGGGAGCTGCGTTTGGCTATTCCAGAATGAATGGGAGTATATGCTGTAACTAGAAACACAGGCTTCTAAAACCAAAACGGAGCTAGCTAACAGAATGATTGTGAATGAGGGCATTCAACTTAACGAATTAAACTGCTCCACTTAAGCAGCAGTTTACAAACCATTTATATGGAAATTCTAAAAGCAACATTTCCAGGAAAACACCAGCCTAAAAGCAATGGCAGTAACAGTGCATCTATAACATAGAAGAAATGTTTTTTTCAAACTCCTCTGCTGTGTGTTCATTCACCTAAGAGACTTCAATATATGCACAGATTCAGCGAGTTACAAACACGTTTCTTCCAGGAGCTGCGTATGAATATATCAGAGTGTACTGGGGTACAAGATGTAAAGAGAAATATCTGATTATACGTAGAAACCCGTTTCTTTTAGGAGCTGCGTTTGGATATTCCAGAGTGAATGAGAGTATATGCTGTAAAGAGAAATAACTGCTTCTAAAACCAAAAGGCAGCTATCTAACTGAATGGTTGTCAATGCGTGCACTCAACTTCCAGAGATAAATCCGAGTGTGGATTCAGCAGTCTGCAAACACTTTCTCTGCAGAGTCCCAAAACAGGCGTTTTCAGCCCAATACCGGCATATGGAAGAAACAGCAGTAAGCACAGGGAAATATCTGCTTCTAAATCCAAAACACAGCTATCTAACAGAACGGTTGTCAATGTGTGCACTCAACTTCCAGAGTTAAACCCGTGTGTGGATTCAGCAGTCTGCAAACACTTTCTCTGCAGAGTCCCAAAACAGGCGTTTTCAGCCCATTCCCGGCATATGGAAGAAACAGCAGTAAGCACAGGGAAATATCTGCTTCTAAATCCAAAACGCAGCTATCTAACAGAACGGTTGTCAATGTGTGCACTCAACTTCCAGAGTTAAAGCCGTGTGTGGATTCAGCAGTCTGCAAACACTTTCTCTGCAGAGTCCCAAAACAGGCGTTTTCAGCCCATTCCCGGCATATGGAAGAAACAGCAGTAAGCACAGGGAAATATCTGCTTCTAAATCCAAAACGCAGCTATCTAACAGAACGGTTGTCAATGTGTGCACTCAACTTCCAGAGTTAAACCCGTGTGTGGATTCAGCAGTCTGCAAACACTTTCTCTGCAGAGTCCCAAAACAGGCGTTTTCAGCCCATTACCGGCATATGGAAGAAACAGCAGTAAGCCCAGGGAAATATCTGCTTCTAAATCCAAAACGCAGCTATCTAACAGAACGGTTGTCAATGTGTGCACTCAACTTCCAGAGTTAAACCCGTGTGTGGATTCAGCAGTCTGCAAACACTTTCTCTGCAGAGTCCCAAAACAGGCGTTTTCAGCCCATTACCGGCATATGGAAGAAACAGCAGTAAGCCCAGGGAAATATCTGCTTCTAAATCCAAAACGCAGCTATCTAACAGAACGGTTGTCAATGTGTGCACTCAACTTCCAGAGTTAAACCCGTGTGTGGATTCAGCAGTCTGCAAACACATTCTCTGCAGAGTCCCAAAACAGGCGTTTTCAGCACATTACCGGCATATGGAAGAAACAGCAGTAAGCACAGGGAAATATCTGCTTCTAAATCCAAAACGCAGCTATCTAACAGAACGGTTGTCAATGTGTGCACTCAACTTCCAGAGTTAAACCCGTGTGTGGATTCAGCAGTCTGCAAACACTTTCTCTGCAGAGTCCCAAAACAGGCGTTTTCAGCCCATTACCGGCATATGGAAGAAACAGCAGTAAGCACAGGGAAATATCTGCTTCTAAATCCAAAACGCAGCTATCTAACAGAACGGTTGTCAATGTGTGCACTCAACTTCCAGAGTTAAACCCGTGTGTGGATTCAGCAGTCTGCAAACACTTTCTCTGCAGAGTCCCAAAACAGGCGTTTTCAGCCCATTACCGGCATATGGAAGAAACAGCAGTAAGCACAGGGAAATATCTGCTTCTAAATCCAAAACGCAGCTATCTAACAGAACGGTTGTCAATGTGTGCACTCAACTTCCAGAGTTAAACCCGTGTGTGGATTCAGCAGTCTGCAAACACTTTCTCTGCAGAGTCCCAAAACAGGCGTTTTCAGCCCATTACCGGCATTTGGAAGAAACAGCAGTAAGCCCAGGGAAATATCTGCTTCTAAATCCAAAACGCAGCTATCTAACAGAACGGTTGTCAATGTGTGCACTCAACTTCCAGAGTTAAACCCGTGTGTGGATTCACCAGTCTGCAAACACTTTGTCTGCAGAGTCCCAAAACAGGCGTTTTCAGCCCATTACCGGCATATGGAAGAAACAGCAGTAAGCACAGGGAAATATCTGCTTCTAAATCCAAAACGCAGCTATCTAACAGAACGGTTGTCAATGTGTGCACTCAACTTCCAGAGTTAAACCCGTGTGTGGATTCAGCAGTCTGCAAACACTTTCTCTGCAGAGTCCCAAAACAGGCGTTTTCAGCCCATTACCGGCATATGGAAGAAACAGCAGTAAGCACAGGGAAATATCTGCTTCTAAATCCAAAACGCAGCTATCTAACAGAACGGTTGTCAATGTGTGCACTCAACTTCCAGAGTTAAACCCGTGTGTGGATTCAGCAGTCTGCAAACCCTTTCTCTGCAGAGTCCCAAAACAGGCGTTTTCAGCCCATTAGCGGCATATGGAAGAAACAGCAGTAAGCCCAGGGAAATATCTGCTTCTAAATCCAAAACGCAGCTATCTAACAGAACGGTTGTCAATGTGTGCACTCAACTTCCAGAGTTAAACCCGTGTGTGGATTCAGCAGTCTGCAAACACTTTCTCTGCAGAGTCCCAAAACAGGCGTTTTCAGCCCATTACCGGCATATGGAAGAAACAGCAGTAAGCCCAGGGAAATATCTGCTTCTAAATCCAAAACGCAACTATCTACCAGAACGGTTGTCAATGTGTGCACTCAACTTCCAGAGTTAAACCCGTGTGTGGATTCAGCAGTCTGCAAACACTTTCTCTGCAGAGTCCCAAAACAGGCGTTTTCAGCCCATTACCGCCATATGGAAGAAACAGCAGTAAGCACAGGGAAATATCTGCTTCTAAATCCAAAACGCAGCTATCTAACAGAACGGTTGTCAATGTGTGCACTCAACTTCCAGAGTTAAACCCGTGTGTGGATTCAGCAGTCTGCAAACACTTTCTCTGCAGAGTCCCAAAACAGGCGTTTTCAGCCCATTACCGCCATATGGAAGAAACAGCAGTAAGCACAGTGAAATATCTGCTTCTAAATCCAAAACGCAGCTATCTAACAGAACGGTTGTCAATGTGTGCACTCAACTTCCAGAGTTAAACCCGTGTGTGGATTCAGCAGTCTGCAAACACTTTCTCTGCAGAGTCCCAAAACAGGCGTTTTCAGCCCATTACCGGCATATGGAAGAAACAGCAGTAAGCACAGGGAAATATCTGCTTCTAAATCCAAAACGCAGCTATCTAACAGAACGGTTGTCAATGTGTGCACTCAACTTCCAGAGTTAAACCCGTGTGTGGATTCAGCAGTCTGCAAACACTTTCTCTGCAGAGTCCCAAAACAGGCGTTTTCAGCCCATTACCGGCATATGGAAGAAACAGCAGTAAGCACAGGGAAATATCTGCTTCTAAATCCAAAACGCAGCTACCTAACAGAACGGTTGTCAATGTGTGCACTCAACTTCCAGAGTTAAACCCGTGTGTGGATTCAGCAGTCTGCAAACACTTTCTCTGCAGAGTCCCAAAACAGGCGTTTTCAGCCCATTACCGGCATATGGAAGAAACAGCAGTAAGCACAGGGAAATATCTGCTTCTAAATCCAAAACGCAGCTATCTAACAGAACGGTTGTCAATGTGTGCACTCAACTTCCAGAGTTAAACCCGTGTGTGGATTCAGCAGTCTGCAAACACTTTCTCTGCAGAGTCCCAACACAGGCGTTTTCAGCCCATTACCGGCATATGGAAGAAACAGCAGTAAGCACAGGGAAATATCTGCTTCTAAATCCAAAACGCAGCTATCTAACAGAACGGTTGTCAATGTGTGCACTCAACTTCCAGAGTTAAACCCGTGTGTGGATTCAGCAGTCTGCAAACACTTTCTCTGCTGAGTCCCAAAACAGGTGTTTTCAGCCCATTACCGGCATATGGAAGAAACAGCAGTAAGCCCAGGGAAATATCTGCTTCTAAATCCAAAACGCAGCTATCTAACAGAACGGTTGTCAATGTGTGCACTCAACTTCCAGAGTTAAACCCGTGTGTGGATTCAGCAGTCTGCAAACACTTTCTCTGCAGAGTCCCAACACAGGCGTTTTCAGCCCATTACCGGCATATGGAAGAAACAGCAGTAAGCACAGGGAAATATCTGCTTCTAAATCCAAAACGCAGCTATCTAACAGAACGGTTGTCAATGTGTGCACTCAACTTCCAGAGTTAAACCCGTGTGTGGATTCAGCAGTCTGCAAACACTTTCTCTGCAGAGTCCCAAAACAGGCGTTTTCAGCCCATTACCGGCATATGGAAGAAACAGCAGTAAACACAGGGAAATATCTGCTTCTAAATCCAAAACGCAGCTATCTACCAGAACGGTTGTCAATGTGTGCACTCAACTTCCAGAGTTAAACCCGTGTGTGGATTCAGCAGTCTGCAAACACTTTCTCTGCAGAGTCCCAAAACAGGCGTTTTCAGCCCATTACCGGCATATGGAAGAAACAGCAGTAAGCACAGGGAAATATCTGCTTCTAAATCCAAAACGCAGCTATCTAACAGAACGGTTGTCAATGTGTGCACTCAACTTCCAGAGTTAAACCCGTGTGTGGATTCAGCAGTCTGCAAACACTTTCTCTGCAGAGTCCCAAAACAGGTGTTTTCAGCCCATTACCGGCATATGGAAGAAACAGCAGTAAGCCCAGGGAAATATCTGCTTCTAAATCCAAAACGCAGCTATCTAATAGAACGGTTGTCAATGTGTGCACTCAACTTCCAGAGTTAAACCCGTGTGTGGATTCAGCAGTCTGCAAACACTTTCTCTGCAGAGTCCCAACACAGGCGTTTTCAGCCCATTACCGGCATATGGAAGAAACAGCAGTAAGCCCAGGGAAATATCTGCTTCTAAATCCAAAACGCAGCTATCTAACAGAACGGTTGTCAATGTGTGCACTCAACTTCCAGAGTTAAACCCGTGTGTGGATTCAGCCGTCTGCAAACACTTTCTCTGCAGAGTCCCAAAACAGGCGTTTTCAGCCCATTACCGGCATATGGAAGAAACAGCAGTAAGCCCAGGGAAATATCTGCTTCTAAATCCAAAACGCAGCTATCTACCAGAACGGTTGTCAATGTGTGCACTCAACTTCCAGAGTTAAACCCGTGTGTGGATTCAGCAGTCTGCAAACACTTTCTCTGCAGAGTCCCAAAACAGGCGTTTTCAGCCCATTACCGCCATATGGAAGAAACAGCAGTAAGCACAGGGAAATATCTGCTTCTAAATCCAAAACGCAGCTATCTAACAGAACGGTTGTCAATGTGTGCACTCAACTTCCAGAGTTAAACCCGTGTGTGGATTCAGCAGTCTGCAAACACTTTCTCTGCAGAGTCCCAACACAGGCGTTTTCAGCCCATTACCGGCATATGGAAGAAACAGCAGTAAGCACAGGGAAATATCTGCTTCTAAATCCAAAACGCAGCTATCTAACAGAACGGTTGTCAATGTGTGCACTCAACTTCCAGAGTTAAACCCGTGTGTGGATTCAGCAGTCTGCAAACACTTTCTCTGCAGAGTCCCAAAACAGGTGTTTTCAGCCCATTACCGGCATATGGAAGAAACAGCAGTAAGCCCAGGGAAATATCTGCTTCTAAATCCAAAACGCAGCTATCTAACAGAACGGTTGTCAATGTGTGCACTCAACTTCCAGAGTTAAACCCGTGTGTGGATTCAGCAGTCTGCAAACACTTTCTCTGCAGAGTCCCAACACAGGCGTTTTCAGCCCATTACCGGCATATGGAAGAAACAGCAGTAAGCACAGGGAAATATCTGCTTCTAAATCCAAAACGCAGCTATCTAACAGAACGGTTGTCAATGTGTGCACTCAACTTCCAGAGTTAAACCCGTGTGTGGATTCAGCAGTCTGCAAACACTTTCTCTGCAGAGTCCCAACACAGGCGTTTTCAGCCCATTACCGGCATATGGAAGAAACAGCAGTAAGCACAGGGAAATATCTGCTTCTAAATCCAAAACGCAGCTATCTAACAGAACGGTTGTCAATGTGTGCACTCAACTTCCAGAGTTAAACCCGTGTGTGGATTCAGCAGTCTGCAAACACTTTCTCTGCAGAGTCCCAAAACAGGTGTTTTCAGCCCATTACCGGCATATGGAAGAAACAGCAGTAAGCACAGGGAAATATCTGCTTCTAAATCCAAAACGCAGCTATCTAACAGAACGGTTGTCAATGTGTGCACTCAACTTCCAGAGTTAAACCCGTGTGTGGATTCAGCAGTCTGCAAACACTTTCTCTGCAGAGTCCCAAAACAGGCGTTTTCAGCCCATTAGCGGCATATGGAAGAAACAGCAGTAAGCCCAGGGAAATATCTGCTTCTAAATCGAAAACGCAGCTATCTAACAGAACGGTTGTCAATGTGTGCACTCAACTTCCAGAGTTAAACCCGTGTGTGGATTCAGCAGTCTGCAAACACTTTCTGTGCAGAGTCCCAAAACAGGCGTTTTCAGCCCATTACCGGCATATGGAAGAAACAGCAGTAAGCCCAGGGAAATATCTGCTTCTAAATCCAAAACGCAGCTATCTACCAGAACGGTTGTCAATGTGTGCACTCAACTTCCAGAGTTAAACCCGTGTGTGGATTCAGCAGTCTGCAAACACTTTCTCTGCAGAGTCCCAAAACAGGCGTTTTCAGCCCATTACCGGCATATGGAAGAAACAGCAGTAAGCACAGGGAAATATCTGCTTCTAAATCCAAAACGCAGCTATCTAACAGATCGGTTGTCAATGTGTGCACTCAACTTCCAGAGTTAAACCCGTGTGTGGATTCAGCAGTCTGCAAACACTTTCTCTGCAGAGTCCCAAAACAGGCGTTTTCAGCCCATTACCGGCATATGGAAGAAACAGCAGTAAGCACAGGGAAATATCTGCTTCTAAATCCAAAACGCAGCTATCTAACAGAACGGTTGTCAATGTGTGCACTCAACTTCCAGAGTTAAACCCGTGTGTGGATTCAGCAGTCTGCAAACACTTTCTCTGCAGAGTCCCAAAACAGGCGTTTTCAGCCCATTACCGGCATATGGAAGAAACAGCAGTAAGCACAGGGAAATATCTGCTTCTAAATCCAAAACGCAGCTATCTAACAGAACGGTTGTCAATGTGTGCACTCAACTTCCAGAGTTAAACCCGTGTGTGGATTCAGCAGTCTGCAAACACTTTCTCTGCAGAGTCCCAAAACAGGCGTTTTCAGCCCATTACCGGCATATGGAAGAAACAGCAGTAAGCACAGGGAAATATCTGCTTCTAAATCCAAAACGCAGCTATCTAACAGAACGGTTGTCAATGTGTGCACTCAACTTCCAGAGTTAAACCCGTGTGTGGATTCAGCAGTCTGCAAACACTTTCTCTGCAGAGTCCCAAAACAGGCGTTTTCAGCCCATTACCGGCATATGGAAGAAACAGCAGTAAGCCCAGGGAAATATCTGCTTCTAAATCCAAAACGCAGCTATCTAACAGAACGGTTGTCAATGTGTGCACTCAACTTCCAGAGTTAAACCCGTGTGTGGATTCAGCAGTCTGCAAACACATTCTCTGCAGAGTCCCAAAACAGGCGTTTTCAGCCCATTACCGGCATATGGAAGAAACAGCAGTAAGCACAGGGAAATATCTGCTTCTAAATCCAAAACGCAGCTATCTAACAGAACGGTTGTCAATGTGTGCACTCAACTTCCAGAGTTAAACCCGTGTGTGGATTCAGCAGTCTGCAAACTCTTTCTCTGCAGAGTCCCAAAACAGGCGTGTTCAGCCCATTACCGGCCTATGGAAGAAACAGCAGTAAGCACAGGGAAATATCTGCTTCTAAATCCAAAACGCAGCTATCTAACAGAACGGTTGTCAATGTGTGCACTCAACTTCCAGAGTTAAACCCGTGTGTGGATTCAGCAGTCTGCAAACACTTTCTCTGCAGAGTCCCAAAACAGGCGTTTTCAGCCCATTACCGGCATATGGAAGAAACAGCAGTAAGCACAGGGAAATATCTGCTTCTAAATCCAAAACGCAGCTATCTAACAGAACGGTTGTCAATGTGTGCACTCAACTTCCAGAGTTAAACCCGTGTGTGGATTCAGCAGTTTGCAAACACTTTCTCTGCAGAGTCCCACAACAGGCGTTTTCAGCCCATTACCGGCATATGGAAGAAACAGCAGTAAGCCCAGGGAAATATCTGCTTCTAAATCCAAAACGCAGCTATCTAACAGAACGGTTGTCAATGTGTGCACTCAACTTCCAGAGTTAAACCCGTGTGTGGATTCAGCAGTCTGCAAACACTTTCTGTGCAGAGTCCCAAAACAGGCGTTTTCAGCCCATTACCGGCATATGGAAGAAACAGCAGTAAGCACAGGGAAATATCTGCTTCTAAATCCAAAACGCAGCTATCTAACAGAACGGTTGTCAATGTGTGCACTCAACTTCCAGAGTTAAACCCGTGTGTGGATTCAGCAGTCTGCAAACACTTTCTCTGCAGAGTCCCAAAACAGGCGTTTTCAGCCCATTACCGGCATATGGAAGAAACAGCAGTAAGCACAGGGAAATATCTGCTTCTAAATCCAAAACGCAGCTATCTAACAGAACGGTTGTCAATGTGTGCACTCAACTTCCAGAGTTAAACCCGTGTGTGGATTCAGCAGTCTGCAAACACTTTCTCTGCAGAGTCCCAAAACAGGCGTTTTCAGCCCATTACCGGCATATGGAAGAAACAGCAGTAAGCACAGGGAAATATCTGCTTCTAAATCCAAAACGCAGCTATCTAACAGAACGGTTGTCAATGTGTGCACTCAACTTCCAGAGTTAAACCCGTGTGTGGATTCAGCAGTCTGCAAACACTTTCTGTGCAGAGTCCCAAAACAGGCGTTTTCAGCACATTACCGGCATATGGAAGAAACAGCAGTAAGCCCAGGGAAATATCTGCTTCTAAATCCAAAACGCAGCTATCTAACAGAACGGTTGTCAATGTGTGCACTCAACTTCCAGAGTTAAACCCGTGTGTGGATTCAGCAGTCTGCAAACACTTTCTCTGCAGAGTCTCAAAACAGGCCTTTCCGGCCCAGTACCGGCATATATAAGAAAGAGCATTAAGACTGCGTCTAAAACTCAGAAGAATCGTTTCTTTCAAACTGCTTGGCCTTGTGTTCTTTGGCCTAAGGGCGTTGAATCTATGTTTAGATTCAGCGAGATAGAAACACGTTTATTCTAGGAGCTGTCTTTGGATATTCCAGATTGAATGGGAGTATATGCTGTAAAGATAAATATCTGTTTCTAAAACCAAAATGGATCTATCTAGCAGAGTGGTTGTGAATGTGTGCCTTCGGCTTAAAGAGGTAAACTGCTCTTCTCATGCAGCACTTTAGAAACCCTTTATATGCAAATTCTCATACAGACCTTTCCGGCAAAACACCAGCCTATAGGAAATAGCAGTAAGACTGCATCTTTAACATGGAAGAAACTGTTTTCAAACTGCTCTGCTGTGTGTTCATTCATATAAGAGACTTGAATATATGTTCAGATTCAGCTAGTTAGCAACACGTTTCTTCCAGGAGCTGTGTTTGCCTATTCCAGAGTATACTGGAGTATAAGATGTAAAGACAAATGTCTCGTTCCAAAAGAAAAACGGATGATCTAATGGAATGGTTGTCAATGTGTGCATTCAACTTACTGAGCTAAACTGCTGTTTGTATGCAGCAGTTTAGAAAACATTTCTGTGTAGATTCTCAAACAGACATTTCCAGCAAAATACCGGCCTATAAGAAATAGCAGTAAGACTGCGTCTAAAACTCAGAGGGAACGTTTCTTTCAAACTGCTCTGCAGTGTGTTCGTTCACCAAAGGTCGTTGAATCTATGTTTGGATTCAGCGAGTTTGAAACACGTTTATTCTAGGAGCTGCATTTCGATATTCCAGAGTGTATGGGAGTAAATGCTGTAAAGAGAAATATCTGTTTCTAAAACCAAAACGGAGCTATCTAACAGAATGGTTGTGAATGTGTGCATTCAACTTAAAGGGTTAATCTGCTCTTCTTAGGCAGCAGTTTAGAAACCCTTTATATGCAAATTCTAAAATCAACATTTGCAGCAAAACACCAGCCTAAAAGAAGTAGCAGTAAGACTGCATCTATAACATAGAAGAAACGTTTTCTTCAAAATGCTCTGCTCTGTGTTCATTCACCTAAGAGTCTTGAGTATATGTTCAGATTCAGCGAGTAAGAAACACGTTTCTTCCAGGAGCTGCATTTGCATATTCCAGAGTGTACTGGAGTATAAGGTTTAAAGTGAAATATCTGGTTCTAAAACAAACACGGAGCCATCTAACAGAATGGTTGTCACTGTGTGCATTCAGCTTATTGAGATAAACTGTTGTTTCTATGCAGCAGTTTAGAAAAGATTTTTGTGCAGATTCTAAAACAGACATTCCCAGCAAAATACCGGCCTCTAAGAAATAGCAATAAGACTGCGTCTAAAACTCAAATAAAACATTTCTTTCAAACTGCTGTGCTGTGTGTTCGTTCACCTAAGGGAGTTGAATCTATGTTTAGATTCAGCGACTTAGAAACACGTCTATTCTGGGAGCTGCGTTTGGCTATTCCAGAATGAATGGGAGTATATGCTGTAACTAGAAACACAGGCTTCTAAAACCAAAACGGAGCTAGCTAACAGAATGATTGTGAATGAGGGCATTCAACTTAACGAATTAAACTGCTCCACTTAAGCAGCAGTTTACAAACCATTTATATGGAAATTCTAAAAGCAACATTTCCAGGAAAACACCAGCCTAAAAGCAATGGCAGTAACAGTGCATCTATAACATAGAAGAAATGTTTTTTTCAAACTCCTCTGCTGTGTGTTCATTCACCTAAGAGACTTCAATATATGCACAGATTCAGCGAGTTACAAACACGTTTCTTCCAGGAGCTGCGTATGAATATATCAGAGTGTACTGGGGTACAAGATGTAAAGAGAAATATCTGATTATACGTAGAAACCCGTTTCTTTTAGGAGCTGCGTTTGGATATTCCAGAGTGAATGAGAGTATATGCTGTAAAGAGAAATAACTGCTTCTAAAACCAAAAGGCAGCTATCTAACTGAATGGTTGTCAATGCGTGCACTCAACTTCCAGAGATAAATCCGAGTGTGGATTCAGCAGTCTGCAAACACTTTCTCTGCAGAGTCCCAAAACAGGCGTTTTCAGCCCAATACCGGCATATGGAAGAAACAGCAGTAAGCACAGGGAAATATCTGCTTCTAAATCCAAAACACAGCTATCTAACAGAACGGTTGTCAATGTGTGCACTCAACTTCCAGAGTTAAACCCGTGTGTGGATTCAGCAGTCTGCAAACACTTTCTCTGCAGAGTCCCAAAACAGGCGTTTTCAGCCCATTCCCGGCATATGGAAGAAACAGCAGTAAGCACAGGGAAATATCTGCTTCTAAATCCAAAACGCAGCTATCTAACAGAACGGTTGTCAATGTGTGCACTCAACTTCCAGAGTTAAAGCCGTGTGTGGATTCAGCAGTCTGCAAACACTTTCTCTGCAGAGTCCCAAAACAGGCGTTTTCAGCCCATTCCCGGCATATGGAAGAAACAGCAGTAAGCCCAGGGAAATATCTGCTTCTAAATCCAAAACGCAGCTATCTAACAGAACGGTTGTCAATGTGTGCACTCAACTTCCAGAGTTAAACCCGTGTGTGGATTCAGCAGTCTGCAAACACTTTCTCTACAGAGTCCCAAAACAGGCGTTTTCAGCCCATTACCGGCATATGGAAGAAACAGCAGTAAGCCCAGGGAAATATCTGCTTCTAAATCCAAAACGCAGCTATCTAACAGAACGGTTGTCAATGTGTGCACTCAACTTCCAGAGTTAAACCCGTGTGTGGATTCAGCAGTCTGCAAACACTTTCTCTGCAGAGTCCCAAAACAGGCGTTTTCAGCCCATTACCGGCATATGGAAGAAACAGCAGTAAGCACAGGGAAATATCTGCTTCTAAATCCAAAACGCAGCTATCTAACAGAACGGTTGTCAATGTGTGCACTCAACTTCCAGAGTTAAACCCGTGTGTGGATTCAGCAGTCTGCAAACCCTTTCTCTGCAGAGTCCCAAAACAGGCGTTTTCAGCCCATTAGCGGCATATGGAAGAAACAGCAGTAAGCCCAGGGAAATATCTGCTTCTAAATCCAAAACGCAGCTATCTAACAGAACGGTTGTCAATGTGTGCACTCAACTTCCAGAGTTAAACCCGTGTGTGGATTCAGCAGTCTGCAAACACTTTCTCTGTAGAGTCCCAAAACAGGCGTTTTCAGCCCATTACCGGCATATGGAAGAAACAGCAGTAAGCCCAGGGAAATATCTGCTTCTAAATCCAAAACGCAACTATCTACCAGAACGGTTGTCAATGTGTGCACTCAACTTCCAGAGTTAAACCCGTGTGTGGATTCAGCAGTCTGCAAACACTTTCTCTGCAGAGTCCCAAAACAGGCGTTTTCAGCCCATTACCGCCATATGGAAGAAACAGCAGTAAGCACAGGGAAATATCTGCTTCTAAATCCAAAACGCAGCTATCTAACAGAACGGTTGTCAATGTGTGCACTCAACTTCCAGAGTTAAACCCGTGTGTGGATTCAGCAGTCTGCAAACACTTTCTCTGCAGAGTCCCAAAACAGGCGTTTTCAGCCCATTACCGCCATATGGAAGAAACAGCAGTAAGCACAGTGAAATATCTGCTTCTAAATCCAAAACGCAGCTATCTAACAGAACGGTTGTCAATGTGTGCACTCAACTTCCAGAGTTAAACCCGTGTGTGGATTCAGCAGTCTGCAAACACTTTCTCTGCAGAGTCCCAAAACAGGCGTTTTCAGCCCATTACCGGCATATGGAAGAAACAGCAGTAAGCACAGGGAAATATCTGCTTCTAAATCCAAAACGCAGCTATCTAACAGAACGGTTGTCAATGTGTGCACTCAACTTCCAGAGTTAAACCCGTGTGTGGATTCAGCAGTCTGCAAACACTTTCTCTGCAGAGTCCCAAAACAGGCGTTTTCAGCCCATTACCGGCATATGGAAGAAACAGCAGTAAGCACAGGGAAATATCTGCTTCTAAATCCAAAACGCAGCTACCTAACAGAACGGTTGTCAATGTGTGCACTCAACTTCCAGAGTTAAACCCGTGTGTGGATTCAGCAGTCTGCAAACACTTTCTCTGCAGAGTCCCAAAACAGGCGTTTTCAGCCCATTACCGGCATATGGAAGAAACAGCAGTAAGCACAGGGAAATATCTGCTTCTAAATCCAAAACGCAGCTATCTAACAGAACGGTTGTCAATGTGTGCACTCAACTTCCAGAGTTAAACCCGTGTGTGGATTCAGCAGTCTGCAAACACTTTCTCTGCAGAGTCCCAACACAGGCGTTTTCAGCCCATTACCGGCATATGGAAGAAACAGCAGTAAGCACAGGGAAATATCTGCTTCTAAATCCAAAACGCAGCTATCTAACAGAACGGTTGTCAATGTGTGCACTCAACTTCCAGAGTTAAACCCGTGTGTGGATTCAGCAGTCTGCAAACACTTTCTCTGCTGAGTCCCAAAACAGGTGTTTTCAGCCCATTACCGGCATATGGAAGAAACAGCAGTAAGCCCAGGGAAATATCTGCTTCTAAATCCAAAACGCAGCTATCTAACAGAACGGTTGTCAATGTGTGCACTCAACTTCCAGAGTTAAACCCGTGTGTGGATTCAGCAGTCTGCAAACACTTTCTCTGCAGAGTCCCAACACAGGCGTTTTCAGCCCATTACCGGCATATGGAAGAAACAGCAGTAAGCCCAGGGAAATATCTGCTTCTAAATCCAAAACGCAGCTATCTAACAGAACGGTTGTCAATGTGTGCACTCAACTTCCAGAGTTAAACCCGTGTGTGGATTCAGCAGTCTGCAAACACTTTCTCTGCAGAGTCCCAAAACAGGCGTTTTCAGCCCATTACCGGCATATGGAAGAAACAGCAGTAAACACAGGGAAATATCTGCTTCTAAATCCAAAACGCAGCTATCTACCAGAACGGTTGTCAATGTGTGCACTCAACTTCCAGAGTTAAACCCGTGTGTGGATTCAGCAGTCTGCAAACACTTTCTGTGCAGAGTCCCAAAACAGGCGTTTTCAGCCCATTACCGGCATATGGAAGAAACAGCAGTAAGCACAGGGAAATATCTGCTTCTAAATCCAAAACGCAGCTATCTAACAGAACGGTTGTCAATGTGTGCACTCAACTTCCAGAGTTAAACCCGTGTGTGGATTCAGCAGTCTGCAAACACTTTCTCTGCAGAGTCCCAAAACAGGTGTTTTCAGCCCATTACCGGCATATGGAAGAAACAGCAGTAAGCCCAGGGAAATATCTGCTTCTAAATCCAAAACGCAGCTATCTAATAGAACGGTTGTCAATGTGTGCACTCAACTTCCAGAGTTAAACCCGTGTGTGGATTCAGCAGTCTGCAAACACTTTCTCTGCAGAGTCCCAACACAGGCGTTTTCAGCCCATTACCGGCATATGGAAGAAACAGCAGTAAGCCCAGGGAAATATCTGCTTCTAAATCCAAAACGCAGCTATCTAACAGAACGGTTGTCAATGTGTGCACTCAACTTCCAGAGTTAAACCCGTGTGTGGATTCAGCCGTCTGCAAACACTTTCTCTGCAGAGTCCCAAAACAGGCGTTTTCAGCCCATTACCGGCATATGGAAGAAACAGCAGTAAGCCCAGGGAAATATCTGCTTCTAAATCCAAAACGCAGCTATCTACCAGAACGGTTGTCAATGTGTGCACTCAACTTCCAGAGTTAAACCCGTGTGTGGATTCAGCAGTCTGCAAACACTTTCTCTGCAGAGTCCCAAAACAGGCGTTTTCAGCCCATTACCGGCATATGGAAGAAACAGCAGTAAGCACAGGGAAATATCTGCTTCTAAATCCAAAACGCAGCTATCTAACAGAACGGTTGTCAATGTGTGCACTCAACTTCCAGAGTTAAACCCGTGTGTGGATTCAGCAGTCTGCAAACACTTTCTCTGCAGAGTCCCAACACAGGCGTTTTCAGCCCATTACCGGCATATGGAAGAAACAGCAGTAAGCACAGGGAAATATCTGCTTCTAAATCCAAAACGCAGCTATCTAACAGAACGGTTGTCAATGTGTGCACTCAACTTCCAGAGTTAAACCCGTGTGTGGATTCAGCAGTCTGCAAACACTTTCTCTGCAGAGTCCCAAAACAGGTGTTTTCAGCCCATTACCGGCATATGGAAGAAACAGCAGTAAGCCCAGGGAAATATCTGCTTCTAAATCCAAAACGCAGCTATCTAACAGAACGGTTGTCAATGTGTGCACTCAACTTCCAGAGTTAAACCCGTGTGTGGATTCAGCAGTCTGCAAACACTTTCTCTGCAGAGTCCCAACACAGGCGTTTTCAGCCCATTACCGGCATATGGAAGAAACAGCAGTAAGCACAGGGAAATATCTGCTTCTAAATCCAAAACGCAGCTATCTAACAGAACGGTTGTCAATGTGTGCACTCAACTTCCAGAGTTAAACCCGTGTGTGGATTCAGCAGTCTGCAAACATTTTCTCTGCAGAGTCCCAACACAGGCGTTTTCAGCCCATTACCGGCATATGGAAGAAACAGCAGTAAGCACAGGGAAATATCTGCTTCTAAATCCAAAACGCAGCTATCTAACAGAACGGTTGTCAATGTGTGCACTCAACTTCCAGAGTTAAACCCGTGTGTGGATTCAGCAGTCTGCAAACACTTTCTCTGCAGAGTCCCAAAACAGGTGTTTTCAGCCCATTACCGGCATATGGAAGAAACAGCAGTAAGCACAGGGAAATATCTGCTTCTAAATCCAAAACGCAGCTATCTAACAGAACGGTTGTCAATGTGTGCACTCAACTTCCAGAGTTAAACCCGTGTGTGGATTCAGCAGTCTGCAAACACTTTCTCTGCAGAGTCCCAAAACAGGCGTTTTCAGCCCATTAGCGGCATATGGAAGAAACAGCAGTAAGCCCAGGGAAATATCTGCTTCTAAATCGAAAACGCAGCTATCTAACAGAACGGTTGTCAATGTGTGCACTCAACTTCCAGAGTTAAACCCGTGTGTGGATTCAGCAGTCTGCAAACACTTTCTCTGCAGAGTCCCAAAACAGGCGTTTTCAGCCCATTACCGGCATATGGAAGAAACAGCAGTAAGCCCAGGGAAATATCTGCTTCTAAATCCAAAACGCAGCTATCTACCAGAACGGTTGTCAATGTGTGCACTCAACTTCCAGAGTTAAACCCGTGTGTGGATTCAGCAGTCTGCAAACACTTTCTCTGCAGAGTCCCAAAACAGGCGTTTTCAGCCCATTACCGGCATATGGAAGAAACAGCAGTAAGCACAGGGAAATATCTGCTTCTAAATCCAAAACGCAGCTATCTAACAGATCGGTTGTCAATGTGTGCACTCAACTTCCAGAGTTAAACCCGTGTGTGGATTCAGCAGTCTGCAAACACTTTCTCTGCAGAGTCCCAAAACAGGCGTTTTCAGCCCATTACCGGCATATGGAAGAAACAGCAGTAAGCACAGGGAAATATCTGCTTCTAAATCCAAAACGCAGCTATCTAACAGAACGGTTGTCAATGTGTGCACTCAACTTCCAGAGTTAAACCCGTGTGTGGATTCAGCAGTCTGCAAACACTTTCTCTGCAGAGTCCCAAAACAGGCGTTTTCAGCCCATTACCGGCATATGGAAGAAACAGCAGTAAGCACAGGGAAATATCTGCTTCTAAATCCAAAACGCAGGAATCTAACAGAACGGTTGTCAATGTGTGCACTCAACTTCCAGAGTTAAACCCGTGTGTGGATTCAGCAGTCTGCAAACACTTTCTCTGCAGAGTCCCAAAACAGGCGTTTTCAGCCCATTACCGGCATATGGAAGAAACAGCAGTAAGCACAGGGAAATATCTGCTTCTAAATCCAAAACGCAGCTATCTAACAGAACGGTTGTCAATGTGTGCACTCAACTTCCAGAGTTAAACCCGTGTGTGGATTCAGCAGTCTGCAAACACTTTCTCTGCAGAGTCCCAAAACAGGCGTTTTCAGCCCATTACCGGCATATGGAAGAAACAGCAGTAAGCCCAGGGAAATATCTGCTTCTAAATCCAAAACGCAGCTATCTAACAGAACGGTTGTCAATGTGTGCACTCAACTTCCAGAGTTAAACCGGTGTGTGGATTCAGCAGTCTGCAAACACATTCTCTGCAGAGTCCCAAAACAGGCGTTTTCAGCCCATTACCGGCATATGGAAGAAACAGCAGTAAGCACAGGGAAATATCTGCTTCTAAATCCAAAACGCAGCTATCTAACAGAACGGTTGTCAATGTGTGCACTCAACTTCCAGAGTTAAACCCGTGTGTGGATTCAGCAGTCTGCAAACACTTTCTCTGCAGAGTCCCAAAACAGGCGTTTTCAGCCCATTAGCGGCATATGGAAGAAACAGCAGTAAGCCCAGGGAAATATCTGCTTCTAAATCCAAAACGCAGCTATCTAACAGAACGGTTGTCAATGTGTGCACTCAACTTCCAGAGTTAAACCCGTGTGTGGATTCAGCAGTCTGCAAACACTTTCTCTGCAGAGTCCCAAAACAGGCGTTTTCAGCCCATTACCGGCATATGGAAGAAACAGCAGTAAGCCCAGGGAAATATCTGCTTCTAAATCCAAAACGCAGCTATCTAACAGAACGGTTGTCAATGTGTGCACTCAACTTCCAGAGTTAAACCCGTGTGTGGATTCAGCCGTCTGCAAACACTTTCTCTGCAGAGTCCCAAAACAGGCGTTTTCAGCCCATTACCGGCATATGGAAGAAACAGCAGTAAGCCCAGGGAAATATCTGCTTCTAAATCCAAAACGCAGCTATCTAACAGAACGGTTGTCAATGTGTGCACTCAACTTCCAGAGTTAAACCCGTGTGTGGATTCAGCAGTCTGCAAACACTTTCTCTGCAGAGTCCCAAAACAGGCGTTTTCAGCCCATTACCGGCATATGGAAGAAACAGCAGTAAGCACAGGGAAATATCTGCTTCTAAATCCAAAACGCAGCTATCTAACAGAACGGTTGTCAATGTGTGCACTCAACTTCCAGAGTTAAACCCGTGTGTGGATTCAGCAGTCTGCAAACTCTTTCTCTGCAGAGTCCCAAAACAGGCGTTTTCAGCCCATTACCGGCCTATGGAAGAAACAGCAGTAAGCACAGGGAAATATCTGCTTCTAAATCCAAAACGCAGCTATCTAACAGAACGGTTGTCAATGTGTGCACTCAACTTCCAGAGTTAAACCCGTGTGTGGATTCAGCAGTCTGCAAACACTTTCTCTGCAGAGTCCCAAAACAGGCGTTTTCAGCCCATTACCGGCATATGGAAGAAACAGCAGTAAGCACAGGGAAATATCTGCTTCTAAATCCAAAACGCAGCTATCTAACAGAACGGTTGTCAATGTGTGCACTCAACTTCCAGAGTTAAACCCGTGTGTGGATTCAGCAGTCTGCAAACACTTTCTCTGCAGAGTCCCACAACAGGCGTTTTCAGCCCATTACCGGCATATGGAAGAAACAGCAGTAAGCCCAGGGAAATATCTGCTTCTAAATCCAAAACGCAGCTATCTAACAGAACGGTTGTCAATGTGTGCACTCAACTTCCAGAGTTAAACCCGTGTGTGGATTCAGCAGTCTGCAAACACTTTCTGTGCAGAGTCCCACAACAGGCGTTTTCAGCCCATTACCGGCATATGGAAGAAACAGCAGTAAGCACAGGGAAATATCTGCTTCTAAATCCAAAACGCAGCTATCTAACAGAACGGTTGTCAATGTGTGCACTCAACTTCCAGAGTTAAACCCGTGTGTGGATTCAGCAGTCTGCAAACACTTTCTCTGCAGAGTCCCAAAACAGGCGTTTTCAGCCCATTACCGGCATATGGAAGAAACAGCAGTAAGCACAGGGAAATATCTGCTTCTAAATCCAAAACGCAGCTATCTAACAGAACGGTTGTCAATGTGTGCACTCAACTTCCAGAGTTAAACCCGTGTGTGGATTCAGCAGTCTGCAAACACTTTCTCTGCAGAGTCCCAAAACAGGCGTTTTCAGCCCATTACCGGCATATGGAAGAAACAGCAGTAAGCACAGGGAAATATCTGCTTCTAAATCCAAAACGCAGCTATCTAACAGAACGGTTGTCAATGTGTGCACTCAACTTCCAGAGTTAAACCCGTGTGTGGATTCAGCAGTCTGCAAACACTTTCTGTGCAGAGTCCCAAAACAGGCGTTTTCAGCACATTACCGGCATATGGAAGAAACAGCAGTAAGCCCAGGGAAATATCTGCTTCTAAATCCAAAACGCAGCTATCTAACAGAACGGTTGTCAATGTGTGCACTCAACTTCCAGAGTTAAACCCGTGTGTGGATTCAGCAGTCTGCAAACACTTTCTCTGCAGAGTCTCAAAACAGGCCTTTCCGGCCCAGTACCGGCATATATAAGAAAGAGCATTAAGACTGCGTCTAAAACTCAGAAGAATCGTTTCTTTCAAACTGCTTGGCCTTGTGTTCTTTGGCCTAAGGGCGTTGAATCTATGTTTAGATTCAGCGAGATAGAAACACGTTTATTCTAGGAGCTGTCTTTGGATATTCCAGATTGAATGGGAGTATATGCTGTAAAGATAAATATCTGTTTCTAAAACCAAAATGGATCTATCTAGCAGAGTGGTTGTGAATGTGTGCCTTCGGCTTAAAGAGGTAAACTGCTCTTCTCATGCAGCACTTTAGAAACCCTTTATATGCAAATTCTCATACAGACCTTTCCGGCAAAACACCAGCCTATAGGAAATAGCAGTAAGACTGCATCTTTAACATGGAAGAAACTGTTTTCAAACTGCTCTGCTGTGTGTTCATTCATATAAGAGACTTGAATATATGTTCAGATTCAGCTAGTTAGCAACACGTTTCTTCCAGGAGCTGTGTTTGCCTATTCCAGAGTATACTGGAGTATAAGATGTAAAGACAAATGTCTCGTTCCAAAAGAAAAACGGATGATCTAATGGAATGGTTGTCAATGTGTGCATTCAACTTACTGAGCTAAACTGCTGTTTGTATGCAGCAGTTTAGAAAACATTTCTGTGTAGATTCTCAAACAGACATTTCCAGCAAAATACCGGCCTATAAGAAATAGCAGTAAGACTGCGTCTAAAACTCAGAGGGAACGTTTCTTTCAAACTGCTCTGCAGTGTGTTCGTTCACCAAAGGTCGTTGAATCTATGTTTGGATTCAGCGAGTTTGAAACACGTTTATTCTAGGAGCTGCATTTCGATATTCCAGAGTGTATGGGAGTAAATGCTGTAAAGAGAAATATCTGTTTCTAAAACCAAAACGGAGCTATCTAACAGAATGGTTGTGAATGTGTGCATTCAACTTAAAGGGTTAATCTGCTCTTCTTAGGCAGCAGTTTAGAAACCCTTTATATGCAAATTCTAAAATCAACATTTGCAGCAAAACACCAGCCTAAAAGAAGTAGCAGTAAGACTGCATCTATAACATAGAAGAAACGTTTTCTTCAAAATGCTCTGCTCTGTGTTCATTCACCTAAGAGTCTTGAGTATATGTTCAGATTCAGCGAGTAAGAAACACGTTTCTTCCAGGAGCTGCATTTGCATATTCCAGAGTGTACTGGAGTATAAGGTTTAAAGTGAAATATCTGGTTCTAAAACAAACACGGAGCCATCTAACAGAATGGTTGTCACTGTGTGCATTCAGCTTATTGAGATAAACTGTTGTTTCTATGCAGCAGTTTAGAAAAGATTTTTGTGCAGATTCTAAAACAGACATTCCCAGCAAAATACCGGCCTCTAAGAAATAGCAATAAGACTGCGTCTAAAACTCAAATAAAACATTTCTTTCAAACTGCTGTGCTGTGTGTTCGTTCACCTAAGGGAGTTGAATCTATGTTTAGATTCAGCGACTTAGAAACACGTCTATTCTGGGAGCTGCGTTTGGCTATTCCAGAATGAATGGGAGTATATGCTGTAACTAGAAACACAGGCTTCTAAAACCAAAACGGAGCTAGCTAACAGAATGATTGTGAATGAGGGCATTCAACTTAACGAATTAAACTGCTCCACTTAAGCAGCAGTTTACAAACCATTTATATGGAAATTCTAAAAGCAACATTTCCAGGAAAACACCAGCCTAAAAGCAATGGCAGTAACAGTGCATCTATAACATAGAAGAAATGTTTTTTTCAAACTCCTCTGCTGTGTGTTCATTCACCTAAGAGACTTCAATATATGCACAGATTCAGCGAGTTACAAACACGTTTCTTCCAGGAGCTGCGTATGAATATATCAGAGTGTACTGGGGTACAAGATGTAAAGAGAAATATCTGATTATACGTAGAAACCCGTTTCTTTTAGGAGCTGCGTTTGGATATTCCAGAGTGAATGAGAGTATATGCTGTAAAGAGAAATAACTGCTTCTAAAACCAAAAGGCAGCTATCTAACTGAATGGTTGTCAATGCGTGCACTCAACTTCCAGAGATAAATCCGAGTGTGGATTCAGCAGTCTGCAAACACTTTCTCTGCAGAGTCCCAAAACAGGCGTTTTCAGCCCAATACCGGCATATGGAAGAAACAGCAGTAAGCACAGGGAAATATCTGCTTCTAAATCCAAAACACAGCTATCTAACAGAACGGTTGTCAATGTGTGCACTCAACTTCCAGAGTTAAACCCGTGTGTGGATTCAGCAGTCTGCAAACACTTTCTCTGCAGAGTCCCAAAACAGGCGTTTTCAGCCCATTCCCGGCATATGGAAGAAACAGCAGTAAGCACAGGGAAATATCTGCTTCTAAATCCAAAACGCAGCTATCTAACAGAACGGTTGTCAATGTGTGCACTCAACTTCCAGAGTTAAAGCCGTGTGTGGATTCAGCAGTCTGCAAACACTTTCTCTGCAGAGTCCCAAAACAGGCGTTTTCAGCCCATTCCCGGCATATGGAAGAAACAGCAGTAAGCACAGGGAAATATCTGCTTCTAAATCCAAAACGCAGCTATCTAACAGAACGGTTGTCAATGTGTGCACTCAACTTCCAGAGTTAAACCCGTGTGTGGATTCAGCAGTCTGCAAACACTTTCTCTGCAGAGTCCCAAAACAGGCGTTTTCAGCCCATTACCGGCATATGGAAGAAACAGCAGTAAGCACAGGGAAATATCTGCTTCTAAATCCAAAACGCAGCTATCTAACAGAACGGTTGTCAATGTGTGCACTCAACTTCCAGAGTTAAACCCGTGTGTGGATTCAGCAGTCTGCAAACACTTTCTCTGCAGAGTCCCAAAACAGGCGTTTTCAGCCCATTACCGGCATATGGAAGAAACAGCAGTAAGCCCAGGGAAATATCTGCTTCTAAATCCAAAACGCAGCTATCTAACAGAACGGTTGTCAATGTGTGCACTCAACTTCCAGAGTTAAACCCGTGTGTGGATTCAGCAGTCTGCAAACACATTCTCTGCACAGTCCCAAAACAGGCGTTTTCAGCACATTACCGGCATATGGAAGAAACAGCAGTAAGCACAGGGAAATATCTGCTTCTAAATCCAAAACGCAGCTATCTAACAGAACGGTTGTCAATGTGTGCACTCAACTTCCAGAGTTAAACCCGTGTGTGGATTCAGCAGTCTGCAAACACTTTCTCTGCAGAGTCCCAAAACAGGCGTTTTCAGCCCATTACCGGCATATGGAAGAAACAGCAGTAAGCACAGGGAAATATCTGCTTCTAAATCCAAAACGCAGCTATCTAACAGAACGGTTGTCAATGTGTGCACTCAACTTCCAGAGTTAAACCCGTGTGTGGATTCAGCAGTCTGCAAACACTTTCTCTGCAGAGTCCCAAAACAGGCGTTTTCAGCCCATTACCGGCATATGGAAGAAACAGCAGTAAGCACAGGGAAATATCTGCTTCTAAATCCAAAACGCAGCTATCTAACAGAACGGTTGTCAATGTGTGCACTCAACTTCCAGAGTTAAACCCGTGTGTGGATTCAGCAGTCTGCAAACACTTTCTCTGCAGAGTCCCAAAACAGGCGTTTTCAGCCCATTACCGGCATTTGGAAGAAACAGCAGTAAGCCCAGGGAAATATCTGCTTCTAAATCCAAAACGCAGCTATCTAACAGAACGGTTGTCAATGTGTGCACTCAACTTCCAGAGTTAAACCCGTGTGTGGATTCACCAGTCTGCAAACACTTTGTCTGCAGAGTCCCAAAACAGGCGTTTTCAGCCCATTACCGGCATATGGAAGAAACAGCAGTAAGCACAGGGAAATATCTGCTTCTAAATCCAAAACGCAGCTATCTAACAGAACGGTTGTCAATGTGTGCACTCAACTTCCAGAGTTAAACCCGTGTGTGGATTCAGCAGTCTGCAAACACTTTCTCTGCAGAGTCCCAAAACAGGCGTTTTCAGCCCATTACCGGCATATGGAAGAAACAGCAGTAAGCACAGGGAAATATCTGCTTCTAAATCCAAAACGCAGCTATCTAACAGAACGGTTGTCAATGTGTGCACTCAACTTCCAGAGTTAAACCCGTGTGTGGATTCAGCAGTCTGCAAACACTTTCTCTGCAGAGTCCCAAAACAGGCGTTTTCAGCCCATTAGCGGCATATGGAAGAAACAGCAGTAAGCCCAGGGAAATATCTGCTTCTAAATCCAAAACGCAGCTATCTAACAGAACGGTTGTCAATGTGTGCACTCAACTTCCAGAGTTAAACCCGTGTGTGGATTCAGCAGTCTGCAAACACTTTCTCTGCAGAGTCCCAAAACAGGCGTTTTCAGCCCATTACCGGCATATGGAAGAAACAGCAGTAAGCCCAGGGAAATATCTGCTTCTAAATCCAAAACGCAACTATCTACCAGAACGGTTGTCAATGTGTGCACTCAACTTCCAGAGTTAAACCCGTGTGTGGATTCAGCAGTCTGCAAACACTTTCTCTGCAGAGTCCCAAAACAGGCGTTTTCAGCCCATTACCGCCATATGGAAGAAACAGCAGTAAGCACAGGGAAATATCTGCTTCTAAATCCAAAACGCAGCTATCTAACAGAACGGTTGTCAATGTGTGCACTCAACTTCCAGAGTTAAACCCGTGTGTGGATTCAGCAGTCTGCAAACACTTTCTCTGCAGAGTCCCAAAACAGGCGTTTTCAGCCCATTACCGCCATATGGAAGAAACAGCAGTAAGCACAGTGAAATATCTGCTTCTAAATCCAAAACGCAGCTATCTAACAGAACGGTTGTCAATGTGTGCACTCAACTTCCAGAGTTAAACCCGTGTGTGGATTCAGCAGTCTGCAAACACTTTCTCTGCAGAGTCCCAAAACAGGCGTTTTCAGCCCATTACCGGCATATGGAAGAAACAGCAGTAAGCACAGGGAAATATCTGCTTCTAAATCCAAAACGCAGCTATCTAACAGAACGGTTGTCAATGTGTGCACTCAACTTCCAGAGTTAAACCCGTGTGTGGATTCAGCAGTCTGCAAACACTTTCTCTGCAGAGTCCCAAAACAGGCGTTTTCAGCCCATTACCGGCATATGGAAGAAACAGCAGTAAGCACAGGGAAATATCTGCTTCTAAATCCAAAACGCAGCTACCTAACAGAACGGTTGTCAATGTGTGCACTCAACTTCCAGAGTTAAACCCGTGTGTGGATTCAGCAGTCTGCAAACACTTTCTCTGCAGAGTCCCAAAACAGGCGTTTTCAGCCCATTACCGGCATATGGAAGAAACAGCAGTAAGCACAGGGAAATATCTGCTTCTAAATCCAAAACGCAGCTATCTAACAGAACGGTTGTCAATGTGTGCACTCAACTTCCAGAGTTAAACCCGTGTGTGGATTCAGCAGTCTGCAAACACTTTCTCTGCAGAGTCCCAACACAGGCGTTTTCAGCCCATTACCGGCATATGGAAGAAACAGCAGTAAGCACAGGGAAATATCTGCTTCTAAATCCAAAACGCAGCTATCTAACAGAACGGTTGTCAATGTGTGCACTCAACTTCCAGAGTTAAACCCGTGTGTGGATTCAGCAGTCTGCAAACACTTTCTCTGCTGAGTCCCAAAACAGGTGTTTTCAGCCCATTACCGGCATATGGAAGAAACAGCAGTAAGCCCAGGGAAATATCTGCTTCTAAATCCAAAACGCAGCTATCTAACAGAACGGTTGTCAATGTGTGCACTCAACTTCCAGAGTTAAACCCGTGTGTGGATTCAGCAGTCTGCAAACACTTTCTCTGCAGAGTCCCAACACAGGCGTTTTCAGCCCATTACCGGCATATGGAAGAAACAGCAGTAAGCCCAGGGAAATATCTGCTTCTAAATCCAAAACGCAGCTATCTAACAGAACGGTTGTCAATGTGTGCACTCAACTTCCAGAGTTAAACCCGTGTGTGGATTCAGCAGTCTGCAAACACTTTCTCTGCAGAGTCCCAAAACAGGCGTTTTCAGCCCATTACCGGCATATGGAAGAAACAGCAGTAAACACAGGGAAATATCTGCTTCTAAATCCAAAACGCAGCTATCTACCAGAACGGTTGTCAATGTGTGCACTCAACTTCCAGAGTTAAACCCGTGTGTGGATTCAGCAGTCTGCAAACACTTTCTCTGCAGAGTCCCAAAACAGGCGTTTTCAGCCCATTACCGCCATATGGAAGAAACAGCAGTAAGCACAGGGAAATATCTGCTTCTAAATCCAAAACGCAGCTATCTAACAGAACGGTTGTCAATGTGTGCACTCAACTTCCAGAGTTAAACCCGTGTGTGGATTCAGCAGTCTGCAAACACTTTCTCTGCAGAGTCCCAAAACAGGTGTTTTCAGCCCATTACCGGCATATGGAAGAAACAGCAGTAAGCCCAGGGAAATATCTGCTTCTAAATCCAAAACGCAGCTATCTAATAGAACGGTTGTCAATGTGTGCACTCAACTTCCAGAGTTAAACCCGTGTGTGGATTCAGCAGTCTGCAAACACTTTCTCTGCAGAGTCCCAACACAGGCGTTTTCAGCCCATTACCGGCATATGGAAGAAACAGCAGTAAGCCCAGGGAAATATCTGCTTCTAAATCCAAAACGCAGCTATCTAACAGAACGGTTGTCAATGTGTGCACTCAACTTCCAGAGTTAAACCCGTGTGTGGATTCAGCCGTCTGCAAACACTTTCTCTGCAGAGTCCCAAAACAGGCGTTTTCAGCCCATTACCGGCATATGGAAGAAACAGCAGTAAGCCCAGGGAAATATCTGCTTCTAAATCCAAAACGCAGCTATCTACCAGAACGGTTGTCAATGTGTGCACTCAACTTCCAGAGTTAAACCCGTGTGTGGATTCAGCAGTCTGCAAACACTTTCTCTGCAGAGTCCCAAAACAGGCGTTTTCAGCCCATTACCGCCATATGGAAGAAACAGCAGTAAGCACAGGGAAATATCTGCTTCTAAATCCAAAACGCAGCTATCTAACAGAACGGTTGTCAATGTGTGCACTCAACTTCCAGAGTTAAACCCGTGTGTGGATTCAGCAGTCTGCAAACACTTTCTCTGCAGAGTCCCAACACAGGCGTTTTCAGCCCATTACCGGCATATGGAAGAAACAGCAGTAAGCACAGGGAAATATCTGCTTCTAAATCCAAAACGCAGCTATCTAACAGAACGGTTGTCAATGTGTGCACTCAACTTCCAGAGTTAAACCCGTGTGTGGATTCAGCAGTCTGCAAACACTTTCTCTGCAGAGTCCCAAAACAGGTGTTTTCAGCCCATTACCGGCATATGGAAGAAACAGCAGTAAGCCCAGGGAAATATCTGCTTCTAAATCCAAAACGCAGCTATCTAACAGAACGGTTGTCAATGTGTGCACTCAACTTCCAGAGTTAAACCCGTGTGTGGATTCAGCAGTCTGCAAACACTTTCTCTGCAGAGTCCCAAAACAGGCGTTTTCAGCCCATTACCGGCATATGGAAGAAACAGCAGTAAGCACAGGGAAATATCTGCTTCTAAATCCAAAACGCAGCTATCTAACAGAACGGTTGTCAATGTGTGCACTCAACTTCCAGAGTTAAACCCGTGTGTGGATTCAGCAGTCTGCAAACACTTTCTCTGCAGAGTCCCAAAACAGGCGTTTTCAGCCCATTACCGGCATATGGAAGAAACAGCAGTAAGCACAGGGAAATATCTGCTTCTAAATCCAAAACGCAGCTACCTAACAGAACGGTTGTCAATGTGTGCACTCAACTTCCAGAGTTAAACCCGTGTGTGGATTCAGCAGTCTGCAAACACTTTCTCTGCAGAGTCCCAAAACAGGCGTTTTCAGCCCATTACCGGCATATGGAAGAAACAGCAGTAAGCACAGGGAAATATCTGCTTCTAAATCCAAAACGCAGCTATCTAACAGAACGGTTGTCAATGTGTGCACTCAACTTCCAGAGTTAAACCCGTGTGTGGATTCAGCAGTCTGCAAACACTTTCTCTGCAGAGTCCCAACACAGGCGTTTTCAGCCCATTACCGGCATATGGAAGAAACAGCAGTAAGCACAGGGAAATATCTGCTTCTAAATCCAAAACGCAGCTATCTAACAGAACGGTTGTCAATGTGTGCACTCAACTTCCAGAGTTAAACCCGTGTGTGGATTCAGCAGTCTGCAAACACTTTCTCTGCTGAGTCCCAAAACAGGTGTTTTCAGCCCATTACCGGCATATGGAAGAAACAGCAGTAAGCCCAGGGAAATATCTGCTTCTAAATCCAAAACGCAGCTATCTAACAGAACGGTTGTCAATGTGTGCACTCAACTTCCAGAGTTAAACCCGTGTGTGGATTCAGCAGTCTGCAAACACTTTCTCTGCAGAGTCCCAACACAGGCGTTTTCAGCCCATTACCGGCATATGGAAGAAACAGCAGTAAGCCCAGGGAAATATCTGCTTCTAAATCCAAAACGCAGCTATCTAACAGAACGGTTGTCAATGTGTGCACTCAACTTCCAGAGTTAAACCCGTGTGTGGATTCAGCAGTCTGCAAACACTTTCTCTGCAGAGTCCCAAAACAGGCGTTTTCAGCCCATTACCGGCATATGGAAGAAACAGCAGTAAACACAGGGAAATATCTGCTTCTAAATCCAAAACGCAGCTATCTACCAGAACGGTTGTCAATGTGTGCACTCAACTTCCAGAGTTAAACCCGTGTGTGGATTCAGCAGTCTGCAAACACTTTCTCTGCAGAGTCCCAAAACAGGCGTTTTCAGCCCATTACCGCCATATGGAAGAAACAGCAGTAAGCACAGGGAAATATCTGCTTCTAAATCCAAAACGCAGCTATCTAACAGAACGGTTGTCAATGTGTGCACTCAACTTCCAGAGTTAAACCCGTGTGTGGATTCAGCAGTCTGCAAACACTTTCTCTGCAGAGTCCCAAAACAGGTGTTTTCAGCCCATTACCGGCATATGGAAGAAACAGCAGTAAGCCCAGGGAAATATCTGCTTCTAAATCCAAAACGCAGCTATCTAATAGAACGGTTGTCAATGTGTGCACTCAACTTCCAGAGTTAAACCCGTGTGTGGATTCAGCAGTCTGCAAACACTTTCTCTGCAGAGTCCCAACACAGGCGTTTTCAGCCCATTACCGGCATATGGAAGAAACAGCAGTAAGCCCAGGGAAATATCTGCTTCTAAATCCAAAACGCAGCTATCTAACAGAACGGTTGTCAATGTGTGCACTCAACTTCCAGAGTTAAACCCGTGTGTGGATTCAGCCGTCTGCAAACACTTTCTCTGCAGAGTCCCAAAACAGGCGTTTTCAGCCCATTACCGGCATATGGAAGAAACAGCAGTAAGCCCAGGGAAATATCTGCTTCTAAATCCAAAACGCAGCTATCTACCAGAACGGTTGTCAATGTGTGCACTCAACTTCCAGAGTTAAACCCGTGTGTGGATTCAGCAGTCTGCAAACACTTTCTCTGCAGAGTCCCAAAACAGGCGTTTTCAGCCCATTACCGCCATATGGAAGAAACAGCAGTAAGCACAGGGAAATATCTGCTTCTAAATCCAAAACGCAGCTATCTAACAGAACGGTTGTCAATGTGTGCACTCAACTTCCAGAGTTAAACCCGTGTGTGGATTCAGCAGTCTGCAAACACTTTCTCTGCAGAGTCCCAACACAGGCGTTTTCAGCCCATTACCGGCATATGGAAGAAACAGCAGTAAGCACAGGGAAATATCTGCTTCTAAATCCAAAACGCAGCTATCTAACAGAACGGTTGTCAATGTGTGCACTCAACTTCCAGAGTTAAACCCGTGTGTGGATTCAGCAGTCTGCAAACACTTTCTCTGCAGAGTCCCAAAACAGGTGTTTTCAGCCCATTACCGGCATATGGAAGAAACAGCAGTAAGCCCAGGGAAATATCTGCTTCTAAATCCAAAACGCAGCTATCTAACAGAACGGTTGTCAATGTGTGCACTCAACTTCCAGAGTTAAACCCGTGTGTGGATTCAGCAGTCTGCAAACACTTTCTCTGCAGAGTCCCAACACAGGCGTTTTCAGCCCATTACCGGCATATGGAAGAAACAGCAGTAAGCACAGGGAAATATCTGCTTCTAAATCCAAAACGCAGCTATCTAACAGAACGGTTGTCAATGTGTGCACTCAACTTCCAGAGTTAAACCCGTGTGTGGATTCAGCAGTCTGCAAACACTTTCTCTGCAGAGTCCCAACACAGGCGTTTTCAGCCCATTACCGGCATATGGAAGAAACAGCAGTAAGCACAGGGAAATATCTGCTTCTAAATCCAAAACGCAGCTATCTAACAGAACGGTTGTCAATGTGTGCACTCAACTTCCAGAGTTAAACCCGTGTGTGGATTCAGCAGTCTGCAAACACTTTCTCTGCAGAGTCCCAAAACAGGTGTTTTCAGCCCATTACCGGCATATGGAAGAAACAGCAGTAAGCACAGGGAAATATCTGCTTCTAAATCCAAAACGCAGCTATCTAACAGAACGGTTGTCAATGTGTGCACTCAACTTCCAGAGTTAAACCCGTGTGTGGATTCAGCAGTCTGCAAACACTTTCTCTGCAGAGTCCCAAAACAGGCGTTTTCAGCCCATTAGCGGCATATGGAAGAAACAGCAGTAAGCCCAGGGAAATATCTGCTTCTAAATCGAAAACGCAGCTATCTAACAGAACGGTTGTCAATGTGTGCACTCAACTTCCAGAGTTAAACCCGTGTGTGGATTCAGCAGTCTGCAAACACTTTCTCTGCAGAGTCCCAAAACAGGCGTTTTCAGCCCATTACCGGCCTATGGAAGAAACAGCAGTAAGCCCAGGGAAATATCTGCTTCTAAATCCAAAACGCAGCTATCTACCAGAACGGTTGTCAATGTGTGCACTCAACTTCCAGAGTTAAACCCGTGTGTGGATTCAGCAGTCTGCAAACACTTTCTCTGCAGAGTCCCAAAACAGGCGTTTTCAGCCCATTACCGGCATATGGAAGAAACAGCAGTAAGCACAGGGAAATATCTGCTTCTAAATGCAAAACGCAGCTATCTAACAGATCGGTTGTCAATGTGTGCACTCAACTTCCAGAGTTAAACCCGTGTGTGGATTCAGCAGTCTGCAAACACTTTCTCTGCAGAGTCCCAAAACAGGCGTTTTCAGCCCATTACCGGCATATGGAAGAAACAGCAGTAAGCACAGGGAAATATCTGCTTCTAAATCCAAAACGCAGCTATCTAACAGAACGGTTGTCAATGTGTGCACTCAACTTCCAGAGTTAAACCCGTGTGTGGATTCAGCAGTCTGCAAACACTTTCTCTGCAGAGTCCCAAAACAGGCGTTTTCAGCCCATTACCGGCATATGGAAGAAACAGCAGTAAGCACAGGGAAATATCTGCTTCTAAATCCAAAACGCAGCTATCTAACAGAACGGTTGTCAATGTGTGCACTCAACTTCCAGAGTTAAACCCGTGTGTGGATTCAGCAGTCTGCAAACACTTTCTCTGCAGAGTCCCAAAACAGGCGTTTTCAGCCCATTACCGGCATATGGAAGAAACAGCAGTAAGCACAGGGAAATATCTGCTTCTAAATCCAAAACGCAGCTATCTAACAGAACGGTTGTCAATGTGTGCACTCAACTTCCAGAGTTAAACCCGTGTGTGGATTCAGCAGTCTGCAAACACTTTCTCTGCAGAGTCCCAAAACAGGCGTTTTCAGCCCATTACCGGCATATGGAAGAAACAGCAGTAAGCCCAGGGAAATATCTGCTTCTAAATCCAAAACGCAGCTATCTAACAGAACGGTTGTCAATGTGTGCACTCAACTTCCAGAGTTAAACCGGTGTGTGGATTCAGCAGTCTGCAAACACATTCTCTGCAGAGTCCCAAAACAGGCGTTTTCAGCACATTACCGGCATATGGAAGAAACAGCAGTAAGCACAGGGAAATATCTGCTTCTAAATCCAAAACGCAGCTATCTAACAGAACGGTTGTCAATGTGTGCACTCAACTTCCAGAGTTAAACCCGTGTGTGGATTCAGCAGTCTGCAAACACTTTCTCTGCAGAGTCCCAAAACAGGCGTTTTCAGCCCATTACCGCCATATGGAAGAAACAGCAGTAAGCACAGGGAAATATCTGCTTCTAAATCCAAAACGCAGCTATCTAACAGAACGGTTGTCAATGTGTGCACTCAACTTCCAGAGTTAAACCCGTGTGTGGATTCAGCAGTCTGCAAACACTTTCTCTGCAGAGTCCCAAAACAGGCGTTTTCAGCCCATTAGCGGCATATGGAAGAAACAGCAGTAAGCACAGGGAAATATCTGCTTCTAAATCCAAAACACAGCTATCTAACAGAACGGTTGTCAATGTGTGCACTCAACTTCCAGAGTTAAACCCGTGTGTGGATTCAGCAGTCTGCAAACACTTTCTCTGCAGAGTCCCAAAACAGGCGTTTTCAGCCCTTTCCCGGCATATGGAAGAAACAGCAGTAAGCACAGGGAAATATCTGCTTCTAAATCCAAAACGCAGCTATCTAACAGAACGGTTGTCAATGTGTGCACTCAACTTCCAGAGTTAAACCCGTGTGTGGATTCAGCAGTCTGCAAACACTTTCTCTGCAGAGTCCCAAAACAGGCGTTTTCAGCCCATTACCGGCATATGGAAGAAACAGCAGTAAGCCCAGGGAAATATCTGCTTCTAAATCCAAAACGCAGCTATCTACCAGAACGGTTGTCAATGTGTGCACTCAACTTCCAGAGTTAAACCCGTGTGTGGATTCAGCAGTCTGCAAACACTTTCTCTGCAGAGTCCCAAAACAGGCGTTTTCAGCCCATTACCGCCATATGGAAGAAACAGCAGTAAGCACAGGGAAATATCTGCTTCTAAATCCAAAACGCAGCTATCTAACAGAACGGTTGTCAATGTGTGCACTCAACTTCCAGAGTTAAACCCGTGTGTGGATTCAGCAGTCTGCAAACACTTTCTCTGCAGAGTCCCAAAACAGGCGTTTTCAGCCCATTACCGCCATATGGAAGAAACAGCAGTAAGCACAGTGAAATATCTGCTTCTAAATCCAAAACGCAGCTATCTAACAGAACGGTTGTCAATGTGTGCACTCAACTTCCAGAGTTAAACCCGTGTGTGGATTCAGCAGTCTGCAAACACTTTCTCTGCAGAGTCCCAAAACAGGCGTTTTCAGCCCATTACCGGCATATGGAAGAAACAGCAGTAAGCACAGGGAAATATCTGCTTCTAAATCCAAAACGCAGCTATCTAACAGAACGGTTGTCAATGTGTGCACTCAACTTCCAGAGTTAAACCCGTGTGTGGATTCAGCAGTCTGCAAACACTTTCTCTGCAGAGTCCCAAAACAGGCGTTTTCAGCCCATTACCGGCATATGGAAGAAACAGCAGTAAGCACAGGGAAATATCTGCTTCTAAATCCAAAACGCAGCTATCTAACAGAACGGTTGTCAATGTGTGCACTCAACTTCCAGAGTTAAACCGGTGTGTGGATTCAGCAGTCTGCAAACACTTTCTCTGCAGAGTCCCAAAACAGGTGTTTTCAGCCCATTACCGGCATATGGAAGAAACAGCAGTAAGCCCAGGGAAATATCTGCTTCTAAATCCAAAACGCAGCTATCTAACAGAACGGTTGTCAATGTGTGCACTCAACTTCCAGAGTTAAACCCGTGTGTGGATTCAGCAGTCTGCAAACACTTTCTCTGCAGAGTCCCAACACAGGCGTTTTCAGCCGATTACCGGCATATGGAAGAAACAGCAGTAAGCCCAGGGAAATATCTGCTTCTAAATCCAAAACGCAGCTATCTAACAGAACGGTTGTCAATGTGTGCACTCAACTTCCAGAGTTAAACCCGTGTGTGGATTCAGCAGTCTGCAAACACTTTCTCTGCAGAGTCCCAAAACAGGCGTTTTCAGCCCATTACCGCCATATGGAAGAAACAGCAGTAAGCACAGGGAAATATCTGCTTCTAAATCCAAAACGCAGCTATCTAACAGAACGGTTGTCAATGTGTGCACTCAACTTCCAGAGTTAAACCCGTGTGTGGATTCAGCAGTCTGCAAACACTTTCTCTGCAGAGTCCCAAAACAGGCGTTTTCAGCCCATTACCGCCATATGGAAGAAACAGCAGTAAGCACAGTGAAATATCTGCTTCTAAATCCAAAACGCAGCTATCTAACAGAACGGTTGTCAATGTGTGCACTCAACTTCCAGAGTTAAACCCGTGTGTGGATTCAGCAGTCTGCAAACACTTTCTCTGCAGAGTCCCAAAACAGGCGTTTTCAGCCCATTACCGGCATATGGAAGAAACAGCAGTAAGCACAGGGAAATATCTGCTTCTAAATCCAAAACGCAGCTATCTAACAGAACGGTTGTCAATGTGTGCACTCAACTTCCAGAGTTAAACCCGTGTGTGGATTCAGCAGTCTGCAAACACTTTCTCTGCAGAGTCCCAAAACAGGTGTTTTCAGCCCATTACCGGCATATGGAAGAAACAGCAGTAAGCCCAGGGAAATATCTGCTTCTAAATCCAAAACGCAGCTATCTAACAGAACGGTTGTCAATGTGTGCACTCAACTTCCAGAGTTAAACCCGTGTGTGGATTCAGCAGTCTGCAAACACTTTCTCTGCAGAGTCCCAACACAGGCGTTTTCAGCCGATTACCGGCATATGGAAGAAACAGCAGTAAGCCCAGGGAAATATCTGCTTCTAAATCCAAAACGCAGCTATCTAACAGAACGGTTGTCAATGTGTGCACTCAACTTCCAGAGTTAAACCCGTGTGTGGATTCAGCAGTCTGCAAACACTTTCTCTGCAGAGTCCCAAAACAGGCGTTTTCAGCCCATTACCGGCATATGGAAGAAACAGCAGTAAGCCCAGGGAAATATCTGCTTCTAAATCCAAAACGCAGCTATCTACCAGAACGGTTGTCAATGTGTGCACTCAACTTCCAGAGTTAAACCCGTGTGTGGATTCAGCAGTCTGCAAACACTTTCTCTGCAGAGTCCCAAAACAGGCGTTTTCAGCCCATTACCGGCATATGGAAGAAACAGCAGTAAGCACAGGGAAATATCTGCTTCTAAATCGAAAACGCAGCTATCTAACAGAACGGTTGTCAATGTGTGCACTCAACTTCCAGAGTTAAACCCGTGTGTGGATTCAGCAGTCTGCAAACACTTTCTCTGCAGAGTCCCAAAACAGGTGTTTTCAGCCCATTACCGGCATATGGAAGAAACAGCAGTAAGCCCAGGGAAATATCTGCTTCTAAATCCAAAACGCAGCTATCTAATAGAACGGTTGTCAATGTGTGCACTCAACTTCCAGAGTTAAACCCGTGTGTGGATTCAGCAGTCTGCAAACACTTTCTCTGCAGAGTCCCAACACAGGCGTTTTCAGCCCATTACCGGCATATGGAAGAAACAGCAGTAAGCCCAGGGAAATATCTGCTTCTAAATCCAAAACGCAGCTATCTAACAGAACGGTTGTCAATGTGTGCACTCAACTTCCAGAGTTAAACCCGTGTGTGGATTCAGCAGTCTGCAAACACTTTCTCTGCAGAGTCCCAAAACAGGCGTTTTCAGCCCATTACCGGCATATGGAAGAAACAGCAGTAAGCCCAGGGAAATATCTGCTTCTAAATCCAAAACGCAGCTATCTACCAGAACGGTTGTCAATGTGTGCACTCAACTTCCAGAGTTAAACCCGTGTGTGGATTCAGCAGTCTGCAAACACTTTCTCTGCAGAGTCCCAAAACAGGCGTTTTCAGCCCATTACCGACATATGGAAGAAACAGCAGTAAGCACAGGGAAATATCTGCTTCTAAATCCAAAACGCAGCTATCTAACAGAACGGTTGTCAATGTGTGCACTCAACTTCCAGAGTTAAACCCGTGTGTGGATTCAGCAGTCTGCAAACACTTTCTCTGCAGAGTCCCAAAACAGGCGTTTTCAGCCCATTACCGGCATATGGAAGAAACAGCAGTAAGCACAGGGAAATATCTGCTTCTAAATCCAAAACGCAGCTATCTAACAGAACGGTTGTCAATGTGTGCACTCAACTTCCAGAGTTAAACCCGTGTGTGGATTCAGCAGTCTGCAAACACTTTCTCTGCAGAGTCCCAAAACAGGCGTTTTCAGCCCATTACCGGCATATGGAAGAAACAGCAGTAAGCACAGGGAAATATCTTCTTCTAAATCCACAACGCAGCTATCTAACAGAACGGTTGTCAATGTGTGCACTCAACTTCCAGAGTTAAACCCGTGTGTGGATTCAGCAGTCTGCAAACACTTTCTCTGCAGAGTCCCAACACAGGCGTTTTCAGCCCATTACCGGCATATGGAAGAAACAGCAGTAAGCACAGGGAAATATCTGCTTCTAAATCCAAAACGCAGCTATCTAACAGAACGGTTGTCAATGTGTGCACTCAACTTCCAGAGTTAAACCCGTGTGTGGATTCAGCAGTCTGCAAACACTTTCTCTGCAGAGTCCCAAAACAGGCGTTTTCAGCCCATTAGCGGCATATGGAAGAAACAGCAGTAAGCCCAGGGAAATATCTGCTTCTAAATCGAAAACGCAGCTATCTAACAGAACGGTTGTCAATGTGTGCACTCAACTTCCAGAGTTAAACCCGTGTGTGGATTCAGCAGTCTGCAAACACTTTCTCTGCAGAGTCCCAAAACAGGCGTTTTCAGCCCATTACCGGCATATGGAAGAAACAGCAGTAAGCCCAGGGAAATATCTGCTTCTAAATCCAAAACGCAGCTATCTAACAGAACGGTTGTCAATGTGTGCACTCAACTTCCAGAGTTAAACCCGTGTGTGGATTCAGCAGTCTGCAAACACTTTCTCTGCAGAGTCCCAAAACAGGCGTTTTCAGCCCATTACCGGCATATGGAAGAAACAGCAGTAAGCACAGGGAAATATCTGCTTCTAAATCCAAAACGCAGCTATCTAACAGATCGGTTGTCAATGTGTGCACTCAACTTCCAGAGTTAAACCCGTGTGTGGATTCAGCAGTCTGCAAACACTTTCTCTGCAGAGTCCCAAAACAGGCGTTTTCAGCCCATTACCGCCATATGGAAGAAACAGCAGTAAGCACAGGGAAATATCTGCTTCTAAATCCAAAACGCAGCTATCTAACAGAACGGTTGTCAATGTGTGCACTCAACTTCCAGAGTTAAACCCGTGTGTGGATTCAGCAGTCTGCAAACACTTTCTCTGCAGATTCCCAAAACAGGCGTTTTCAGCCCATTACCGGCATATGGAAGAAACAGCAGTAAGCACAGGGAAATATCTGCTTCTAAATCCAAAACGCAGCTATCTAACAGAACGGTTGTCAATGTGTGCACTCAACTTCCAGAGTTAAACCCGTGTGTGGATTCAGCAGTCTGCAAACACTTTCTCTGCAGAGTCCCAAAACAGGCGTTTTCAGCCCATTACCGGCATATGGAAGAAACAGCAGTAAGCACAGGGAAATATCTGCTTCTAAATCCAAAACGCAGCTATCTAACAGAACGGTTGTCAATGTGTGCACTCAACTTCCAGAGTTAAACCCGTGTGTGGATTCAGCAGTCTGCAAACACTTTCTCTGCAGAGTCCCAAAACAGGCGTTTTCAGCCCATTACCGGCATATGGAAGAAACAGCAGTAAGCCCAGGGAAATATCTGCTTCTAAATCCAAAACGCAGCTATCTAACAGAACGGTTGTCAATGTGTGCACTCAACTTCCAGAGTTAAACCGGTGTGTGGATTCAGCAGTCTGCAAACACATTCTCTGCAGAGTCCCAAAACAGGCGTTTTCAGCCCATTACCGGCATATGGAAGAAACAGCAGTAAGCACAGGGAAATATCTGCTTCTAAATCCAAAACGCAGCTATCTAACAGAACGGTTGTCAATGTGTGCACTCAACTTCCAGAGTTAAACCCGTGTGTGGATTCAGCAGTCTGCAAACACTTTCTCTGCAGAGTCCCAAAACAGGCGTTTTCAGCCCATTACCGGCATATGGAAGAAACAGCAGTAAGCACAGGGAAATATCTGCTTCTAAATCCAAAACGCAGCTATCTAACAGAACGGTTGTCAATGTGTGCACTCAACTTCCAGAGTTAAACCCGTGTGTGGATTCAGCAGTCTGCAAACACTTTCTCTGCAGAGTCCCAAAACAGGCGTTTTCAGCCCATTAGCGGCATATGGAAGAAACAGCAGTAAGCACAGGGAAATATCTGCTTCTAAATCCAAAACACAGCTATCTAACAGAACGGTTGTCAATGTGTGCACTCAACTTCCAGAGTTAAACCCGTGTGTGGATTCAGCAGTCTGCAAACACTTTCTCTGCAGAGTCCCAAAACAGGCGTTTTCAGCCCTTTCCCGGCATATGGAAGAAACAGCAGTAAGCACAGGGAAATATCTGCTTCTAAATCCAAAACGCAGCTATCTAACAGAACGGTTGTCAATGTGTGCACTCAACTTCCAGAGTTAAACCCGTGTGTGGATTCAGCAGTCTGCAAACACTTTCTCTGCAGAGTCCCAAAACAGGCGTTTTCAGCCCATTACCGGCATATGGAAGAAACAGCAGTAAGCCCAGGGAAATATCTGCTTCTAAATCCAAAACGCAGCTATCTACCAGAACGGTTGTCAATGTGTGCACTCAACTTCCAGAGTTAAACCCGTGTGTGGATTCAGCAGTCTGCAAACACTTTCTCTGCAGAGTCCCAAAACAGGCGTTTTCAGCCCATTACCGCCATATGGAAGAAACAGCAGTAAGCACAGGGAAATATCTGCTTCTAAATCCAAAACGCAGCTATCTAACAGAACGGTTGTCAATGTGTGCACTCAACTTCCAGAGTTAAACCCGTGTGTGGATTCAGCAGTCTGCAAACACTTTCTCTGCAGAGTCCCAAAACAGGCGTTTTCAGCCCATTACCGCCATATGGAAGAAACAGCAGTAAGCACAGTGAAATATCTGCTTCTAAATCCAAAACGCAGCTATCTAACAGAACGGTTGTCAATGTGTGCACTCAACTTCCAGAGTTAAACCCGTGTGTGGATTCAGCAGTCTGCAAACACTTTCTCTGCAGAGTCCCAAAACAGGCGTTTTCAGCCCATTACCGGCATATGGAAGAAACAGCAGTAAGCACAGGGAAATATCTGCTTCTAAATCCAAAACGCAGCTATCTAACAGAACGGTTGTCAATGTGTGCACTCAACTTCCAGAGTTAAACCCGTGTGTGGATTCAGCAGTCTGCAAACACTTTCTCTGCAGAGTCCCAAAACAGGCGTTTTCAGCCCATTACCGGCATATGGAAGAAACAGCAGTAAGCACAGGGAAATATCTGCTTCTAAATCCAAAACGCAGCTATCTAACAGAACGGTTGTCAATGTGTGCACTCAACTTCCAGAGTTAAACCCGTGTGTGGATTCAGCAGTCTGCAAACACTTTCTCTGCAGAGTCCCAAAACAGGCGTTTTCAGCCCATTACCGGCATATGGAAGAAACAGCAGTAAGCACAGGGAAATATCTGCTTCTAAATCCAAAACGCAGCTATCTAACAGAACGGTTGTCAGTGTGTGCACTCAACTTCCAGAGTTAAACCCGTGTGTGGATTCAGCAGTCTGCAAACACTTTCTCTGCAGAGTCCCAACACAGGCGTTTTCAGCCCATTACCGGCATATGGAAGAAACAGCAGTAAGCACAGGGAAATATCTGCTTCTAAATCCAAAACGCAGCTATCTAACAGAACGGTTGTCAATGTGTGCACTCAACTTCCAGAGTTAAACCCGTGTGTGGATTCAGCAGTCTGCAAACACTTTCTCTGCAGAGTCCCAAAACAGGTGTTTTCAGCCCATTACCGGCATATGGAAGAAACAGCAGTAAGCCCAGGGAAATATCTGCTTCTAAATCCAAAACGCAGCTATCTAACAGAACGGTTGTCAATGTGTGCACTCAACTTCCAGAGTTAAACCCGTGTGTGGATTCAGCAGTCTGCAAACACTTTCTCTGCAGAGTCCCAACACAGGCGTTTTCAGCCCATTACCGGCATATGGAAGAAACAGCAGTAAGCCCAGGGAAATATCTGCTTCTAAATCCAAAACGCAGCTATCTAACAGAACGGTTGTCAATGTGTGCACTCAACTTCCAGAGTTAAACCCGTGTGTGGATTCAGCAGTCTGCAAACACTTTCTCTGCAGAGTCCCAAAACAGGCGTTTTCAGCCCATTACCGGCATATGGAAGAAACAGCAGTAAGCCCAGGGAAATATCTGCTTCTAAATCCAAAACGCAGCTATCTAACAGAACGGTTGTCAATGTGTGCACTCAACTTCCAGAGTTAAACCCGTGTGTGGATTCAGCAGTCTGCAAACACTTTCTCTGCAGAGTCCCAAAACAGGCGTTTTCAGCCCATTACCGGCATATGGAAGAAACAGCAGTAAGCACAGGGAAATATCTGCTTCTAAATCCAAAATGCAGCTATCTAACAGAACGGTTGTCAATGTGTGCACTCAACTTCCAGAGTTAAACCCGTGTGTGGATTCAGCAGTCTGCAAACACTTTCTCTGCAGAGTCCCAAAACAGGTGTTTTCAGCCCATTACCGGCATATGGAAGAAACAGCAGTAAGCCCAGGGAAATATCTGCTTCTAAATCCAAAACGCAGCTATCTAATAGAACGGTTGTCAATGTGTGCACTCAACTTCCAGAGTTAAACCCGTGTGTGGATTCAGCAGTCTGCAAACACTTTCTCTGCAGAGTCCCAACACAGGCGTTTTCAGCCCATTACCGGCATATGGAAGAAACAGCAGTAAGCCCAGGGAAATATCTGCTTCTAAATCCAAAACGCAGCTATCTAACAGAACGGTTGTCAATGTGTGCACTCAACTTCCAGAGTTAAACCCGTGTGTGGATTCAGCAGTCTGCAAACACTTTCTCTGCAGAGTCCCAAAACAGGCGTTTTCAGCCCATTACCGGCATATGGAAGAAACAGCAGTAAGCACAGGGAAATATCTGCTTCTAAATCCAAAACACAGCTATCTAACAGAACGGTTGTCAATGTGTGCACTCAACTTCCAGAGTTAAACCCGTGTGTGGATTCAGCAGTCTGCAAACACTTTCTCTGCAGAGTCCCAAAACAGGCGTTTTCAGCCCATTACCGGCATATGGAAGAAACAGCAGTAAGCACAGGGAAATATCTTCTTCTAAATCCAAAACGCAGCTATCTAACAGAACGGTTGTCAATGTGTGCACTCAACTTCCAGAGTTAAACCCGTGTGTGGATTCAGCAGTCTGCAAACACTTTCTCTGCAGAGTCCCAACACAGGCGTTTTCAGCCCATTACCGGCATATGGAAGAAACAGCAGTAAGCACAGGGAAATATCTGCTTCTAAATCCAAAACGCAGCTATCTAACAGAACGGTTGTCAATGTGTGCACTCAACTTCCAGAGTTAAACCCGTGTGTGGATTCAGCAGTCTGCAAACACTTTCTCTGCAGAGTCCCAAAACAGGCGTTTTCAGCCCATTAGCGGCATATGGAAGAAACAGCAGTAAGCCCAGGGAAATATCTGCTTCTAAATCCAAAACGCAGCTATCTAACAGAACGGTTGTCAATGTGTGCACTCAACTTCCAGAGTTAAACCCGTGTGTGGATTCAGCAGTCTGCAAACACTTTCTCTGCAGAGTCCCAAAACAGGCGTTTTCAGCCCATTACCGGCATATGGAAGAAACAGCAGTAAGCCCAGGGAAATATCTGCTTCTAAATCCAAAACGCAGCTATCTACCAGAACGGTTGTCAATGTGTGCACTCAACTTCCAGAGTTAAACCCGTGTGTGGATTCAGCAGTCTGCAAACACTTTCTCTGCAGAGTCCCAAAACAGGCGTTTTCAGCCCATTACCGGCATATGGAAGAAACAGCAGTAAGCACAGGGAAATATCTGCTTCTAAATCCAAAACGCAGCTATCTAACAGATCGGTTGTCAATGTGTGCACTCAACTTCCAGAGTTAAACCCGTGTGTGGATTCAGCAGTCTGCAAACACTTTCTCTGCAGAGTCCCAAAACAGGCGTTTTCAGCCCATTACCCGCCATATGGAAGAAACAGCAGTAAGCACAGGGAAATATCTGCTTCTAAATCCAAAACGCAGCTATCTAACAGAACGGTTGTCAATGTGTGCACTCAACTTCCAGAGTTAAACCCGTGTGTGGATTCAGCAGTCTGCAAACACTTTCTCTGCAGAGTCCCAAAACAGGCGTTTTCAGCCCATTACCGGCATATGGAAGAAACAGCAGTAAGCACAGGGAAATATCTGCTTCTAAATCCAAAACGCAGCTATCTAACAGAACGGTTGTCAATGTGTGCACTCAACTTCCAGAGTTAAACCCGTGTGTGGATTCAGCAGTCTGCAAACACTTTCTCTGCAGAGTCCCAAAACAGGCGTTTTCAGCCCATTACCGGCATATGGAAGAAACAGCAGTAAGCACAGGGAAATATCTGCTTCTAAATCCAAAACGCAGCTATCTAACAGAACGGTTGTCAATGTGTGCACTCAACTTCCAGAGTTAAACCCGTGTGTGGATTCAGCAGTCTGCAAACACTTTCTCTGCAGAGTCCCACAACAGGCGTTTTCAGCCCATTACCGGCATATGGAAGAAACAGCAGTAAGCCCAGGGAAATATCTGCTTCTAAATCCAAAACGCAGCTATCTAACAGAACGGTTGTCAATCTGTGCACTCAACTTCCAGAGTTAAACCGGTGTGTGGATTCAGCAGTCTGCAAACACTTTCTCTGCAGAGTCCCAAAACAGGCGTTTTCAGCCCATTACCGGCATATGGAAGAAACAGCAGTAAGCACAGGGAAATATCTGCTTCTAAATCCAAAACGCAGCTATCTAACAGAACGGTTGTCAATGTGTGCACTCAACTTCCAGAGTTAAACCCGTGTGTGGATTCAGCAGTCTGCAAACACTTTCTCTGCAGAGTCCCAAAACAGGCGTTTTCAGCCCATTACCGGCATATGGAAGAAACAGCAGTAAGCCCAGGGAAATATCTGCTTCTAAATCCAAAACGCAGCTATCTACCAGAACGGTTGTCAATGTGTGCACTCAACTTCCAGAGTTAAACCCGTGTGTGGATTCAGCAGTCTGCAAACACTTTCTCTGCAGAGTCCCAAAACAGGCGTTTTCAGCCCATTACCGCCATATGGAAGAAACAGCAGTAAGCACAGGGAAATATCTGCTTCTAAATCCAAAACGCAGCTATCTAACAGAACGGTTGTCAATGTGTGCACTCAACTTCCAGAGTTAAACCCGTGTGTGGATTCAGCAGTCTGCAAACACTTTCTCTGCAGAGTCCCAAAACAGGCGTTTTCAGCCCATTACCGCCATATGGAAGAAACAGCAGTAAGCCCAGGGAAATATCTGCTTCTAAATCCAAAACGCAGCTATCTAACAGAACGGTTGTCAATGTGTGCACTCAACTTCCAGAGTTAAACCCGTGTGTGGATTCAGCAGTCTGCAAACACTTTCTCTGCAGAGTCCCAAAACAGGCGTTTTCAGCCCATTACCGGCATATGGAAGAAACAGCAGTAAGCACAGGGAAATATCTGCTTCTAAATCCAAAACGCAGCTATCTAACAGAACGGTTGTCAATGTGTGCACTCAACTTCCAGAGTTAAACCCGTGTGTGGATTCAGCAGTCTGCAAACACTTTCTCTGCAGAGTCCCAACACAGGCGTTTTCAGCCCATTACCGGCATATGGAAGAAACAGCAGTAAGCACAGGGAAATATCTGCTTCTAAATCCAAAACGCAGCTATCTAACAGAACGGTTGTCAATGTGTGCACTCAACTTCCAGAGTTAAACCCGTGTGTGGATTCAGCAGTCTGCAAACACTTTCTCTGCAGAGTCCCAAAACAGGTGTTTTCAGCCCATTACCGGCATATGGAAGAAACAGCAGTAAGCCCAGGGAAATATCTGCTTCTAAATCCAAAACGCAGCTATCTAACAGAACGGTTGTCAATGTGTGCACTCAACTTCCAGAGTTAAACCCGTGTGTGGATTCAGCAGTCTGCAAACACTTTCTCTGCAGAGTCCCAACACAGGCGTTTTCAGCCCATTACCGGCATATGGAAGAAACAGCAGTAAGCCCAGGGAAATATCTGCTTCTAAATCCAAAACGCAGCTATCTACCAGAACGGTTGTCAATGTGTGCACTCAACTTCCAGAGTTAAACCCGTGTGTGGATTCAGCAGTCTGCAAACACTTTCTCTGCAGAGTCCCAAAACAGGCGTTTTCAGCCCATTACCGGCATATGGAAGAAACAGCAGTAAGCACAGGGAAATATCTGCTTCTAAATCCAAAACGCAGCTATCTAACAGAACGGTTGTCAATGTGTGCACTCAACTTCCAGAGTTAAACCCGTGTGTGGATTCAGCAGTCTGCAAACACTTTCTCTGCAGAGTCCCAAAACAGGCGTTTTTAGCCCATTACCGCCATATGGAAGAAACAGCAGTAAGCACAGTGAAATATCTGCTTCTAAATCCAAAACGCAGCTATCTAACAGAACGGTTGTCAATGTGTGCACTCAACTTCCAGAGTTAAACCCGTGTGTGGATTCAGCAGTCTGCAAACACTTTCTCTGCAGAGTCCCAAAACAGGCGTTTTCAGCCCATTACCGGCATATGGAAGAAACAGCAGTAAGCACAGGGAAATATCTGCTTCTAAATCCAAAACGCAGCTATCTAACAGAACGGTTGTCAATGTGTGCACTCAACTTCCAGAGTTAAACCCGTGTGTGGATTCAGCAGTCTGCCAACACTTTCTGTGCAGAGTCCCAAAACAGGGGTTTTCAGCCCATTACCGCCATATGGAAGAAACAGCAGTAAGCACAGGGAAATATCTGCTTCTAAATCCAAAACGCAGCTATCTAACAGAACGGTTGTCAATGTGTGCACTCAACTTCCAGAGTTAAACCGGTGTGTGGATTCAGCAGTCTGCAAACACTTTCTCTGCAGAGTCCCAAAACAGGCGTTTTCAGCCCATTACCGGCATATGGAAGAAACAGCAGTAAGCACAGGGAAATATCTGCTTCTAAATCCAAAACGCAGCTATCTAACAGAACGGTTGTCAATGTGTGCACTCAACTTCCAGAGTTAAACCCGTGTGTGGATTCAGCAGTCTGCAAACACTTTCTCTGCAGAGTCCCAAAACAGGCGTTTTCAGCCCATTACCGGCATATGGAAGAAACAGCAGTAAGCACAGGGAAATATCTGCTTCTAAATCCAAAACGCAGCTATCTAACAGAACGGTTGTCAATGTGTGCACTCAACTTCCAGAGTTAAACCCGTGTGTTGATTCAGCAGTCTGCAAACACTTTCTCTGCAGAGTCCCAAAACAGGCGTTTTCAGCCCATTACCGGCATATGGAAGAAACAGCAGTAAGCACAGGGAAATATCTGCTTCTAAATCCAAAACGCAGCTACCTAACAGAACGGTTGTCAATGTGTGCACTCAACTTCCAGAGTTAAACCCGTGTGTGGATTCAGCAGTCTGCAAACACTTTCTCTGCAGAGTCCCAAAACAGGCGTTTTCAGCCCATTACCGGCATATGGAAGAAACAGCAGTAAGCACAGGGAAATATCTGCTTCTAAATCCAAAACGCAGCTATCTAACAGAACGGTTGTCAATGTGTGCACTCAACTTCCAGAGTTAAACCCGTGTGTGGATTCAGCAGTCTGCAAACACTTTCTCTGCAGAGTCCCAACACAGGCGTTTTCAGCCCATTACCGGCATATGGAAGAAACAGCAGTAAGCACAGGGAAATATCTGCTTCTAAATCCAAAACGCAGCTATCTAACAGAACGGTTGTCAATGTGTGCACTCAACTTCCAGAGTTAAACCCGTGTGTGGATTCAGCAGTCTGCAAACACTTTCTCTGCAGAGTCCCAAAACAGGCGTTTTCAGCCCATTACCGGCATATGGAAGAAACAGCAGTAAGCCCAGGGAAATATCTGCTTCTAAATCCAAAACGCAGCTATCTAACAGAACGGTTGTCAATGTGTGCACTCAACTTCCAGAGTTAAACCCGTGTGTGGATTCAGCAGTCTGCAAACACTTTCTCTGCAGAGTCCCAAAACAGGCGTTTTCAGCCCATTACCGGCATATGGAAGAAACAGCAGTAAGCACAGGGAAATATCTGCTTCTAAATCCAAAACGCAGCTATCTAACAGAACGGTTGTCAATGTGTGCACTCAACTTCCAGAGTTAAACCCGTGTGTGGATTCAGCAGTCTGCAAACACTTTCTCTGCAGAGTCCCAAAACAGGCGTTTTCAGCCCATTACCGGCATATGGAAGAAACAGCAGTAAGCACAGGGAAATATCTGCTTCTAAATCCAAAACGCAGCTATCTAACAGAACGGTTGTCAATGTGTGCACTCAACTTCCAGAGTTAAACCCGTGTGTGGATTCAGCAGTCTGCAAACACTTTCTCTGCAGAGTCCCAAAACAGGCGTTTTCAGCCCATTACCGGCATATGGAAGAAACAGCAGTAAGCACAGGGAAATATCTGCTTCTAAATCCAAAACGCAGCTATCTAACAGAACGGTTGTCAATGTGTGCACTCAACTTCCAGAGTTAAACCCGTGTGTGGATTCAGCAGTCTGCAAACACTTTCTCTGCAGAGTCCCAAAACAGGCGTTTTCAGCCCATTACCGGCCTATGGAAGAAACAGCAGTAAGCACAGGGAAATATCTGCTTCTAAATCCAAAACGCAGCTATCTAACAGAACGGTTGTCAATGTGTGCACTCAACTTCCAGAGTTAAACCCGTGTGTGGATTCAGCAGTCTGCAAACACTTTCTCTGCAGAGTCCCAAAACAGGCGTTTTCAGCCCATTACCGGCATATGGAAGAAACAGCAGTAAGCCCAGGGAAATATCTGCTTCTAAATCCAAAACGCAGCTATCTAACAGAACGGTTGTCAATGTGTGCACTCAACTTCCAGAGTTAAACCCGTGTGTGGATTCAGCAGTCTGCAAACACTTTCTGTGCAGAGTCCCAAAACAGGCGTTTTCAGCCCATTACCGGCATATGGAAGAAACAGCAGTAAGCCCAGGGAAATATCTGCTTCTAAATCCAAAACGCAGCTACCTAACAGAACGGTTGTCAATGTGTGCACTCAACTTCCAGAGTTAAACCCGTGTGTGGATTCAGCAGTCTGCAAACACTTTCTCTGCAGAGTCCCAAAACAGGCGTTTTCAGCCCATTACCGGCATATGGAAGAAAGAGCAGTAAGCACAGGGAAATATCAGCTTCTAAATCCAAAACGCAGCTATCTAACAGAACGGTTGTCAATGTGTGCACTCAACTTCCAGAGTTAAACCCGTGTGTGGATTCAGCAGTCTGCAAACACTTTCTCTGCAGAGTCCCAAAACAGGCGTTTTCAGCCCATTACCGGAATATGGAAGAAACAGCAGTAAGCCCAGGGAAATATCTGCTTCTAAATCCAAAACGCAGCTATCTAACAGAACGGTTGTCAATGTGTGCACTCAACTTCCAGAGTTAAACCCGTGTGTGAATTCAGCAGTCTGCAAACACTTTCTCTGCAGAGTCCCAAAACAGGCGTTTTCAGCCCATTACCGGCATATGGAAGAAACAGCAGTAAGCCCAGGGAAATATCTGCTTCTAAATCCAAAACGCAGCTATCTAACAGAACGGTTGTCAATGTGTGCACTCAACTTCCAGAGTTAAACCCGTGTGTGGATTCAGCAGTCTGCAAACACTTTCTCTGCAGAGTCCCAAAACAGGCGTTTTCAGCCCATTACCGGCATATGGAAGAAACAGCAGTAAGCACAGGGAAATATCTGCTTCTAAATCCAAAACGCAGCTATCTAACAGAACGGTTGTCAATGTGTGCACTCAACTTCCAGAGTTAAACCCGTGTGTGGATTCAGCAGTCTGCAAACACTTTCTCTGCAGAGTCCCAAAACAGGCGTTTTCAGCCCATTACCGGCATATGGAAGAAACAGCAGTAAGCCCAGGGAAATATCTGCTTCTAAATCCAAAACGCAGCTATCTAACAGAACGGTTGTCAATGTGTGCACTCAACTTCCAGAGTTAAACCCGTGTGTGGATTCAGCAGTCTGCAAACACTTTCTGTGCAGAGTCCCAAAACAGGCGTTTTCAGCCCATTACCGGCATATGGAAGAAACAGCAGTAAGCCCAGGTAAATATCTGCTTCTAAATCCAAAACGCAGCTATCTAACAGAACGGTTGTCAATGTGTGCACTCAACTTCCAGAGTTAAACCCGTGTGTGGATTCAGCAGTCTGCAAACACTTTCTGTGCAGAGTCCCAAAACAGGCGTTTTCAGCCCATTACCGCCATATGGAAGAAACAGCAGTAAGCCCAGGGAAATATCTGCTTCTAAATCCAAAACGCAGCTATCTAACAGAACGGTTGTCAATGTGTTCACTCAACTTCCAGAGTTAAACCCGTGTGTGGATTCAGCAGTCTGCAAACACTTTCTCTGCAGAGTCCCAAAACAGGCGTTTTCAGCCCATTACCGGCATATGGAAGAAACAGCAGTAAGCACAGGGAAATATCTGCTTCTAAATCCAAAACGCAGCTATCTAACAGAACGGTTGTCAATGTGTGCACTCAACTTCCAGAGTTAAACCCGTGTGTGGATTCAGCAGTCTGCAAACACTTTCTCTGCAGAGTCCCAAAACAGGCGTTTTCAGCCCATTACCGGCCTATGGAAGAAACAGCAGTAAGCACAGGGAAATATCTGCTTCTAAATCCAAAACGCAGCTATCTAACAGAACGGTTGTCAATGTGTGCACTCAACTTCCAGAGTTAAACCCGTGTGTGGATTCAGCAGTCTGCAAACACTTTCTCTGCAGAGTCCCAAAACAGGCGTTTTCAGCCCATTACCGGCATATGGAAGAAACAGCAGTAAGCACAGGGAAATATCTGCTTCTAAATCCAAAACGCAGCTATCTAACAGAACGGTTGTCAATGTGTGCACTCAACTTCCAGAGTTAAACCCGTGTGTGGATTCAGCAGTCTGCAAACACTTTCTCTGCAGAGTCCCAAAACAGGCGTTTTCAGCCCATTACCGGCATATGGAAGAAACAGCAGTAAGCCCAGGGAAATATCTGCTTCTAAATCCAAAACGCAGCTACCTAACAGAACGGTTGTCAATGTGTGCACTCAACTTCCAGAGTTAAACCCGTGTGTGGATTCAGCAGTCTGCAAACACTTTCTCTGCAGAGTCCCAAAACAGGCGTTTTCAGCCCATTACCGGCATATGGAAGAAAGAGCAGTAAGCACAGGGAAATATCAGCTTCTAAATCCAAAACGCAGCTATCTAACAGAACGGTTGTCAATGTGTGCACTCAACTTCCAGAGTTAAACCCGTGTGTGGATTCAGCAGTCTGCAAACACTTTCTCTGCAGAGTCCCAAAACAGGCGTTTTCAGCCCATTACCGGCATATGGAAGAAACAGCAGTAAGCCCAGGGAAATATCTGCTTCTAAATCCAAAACGCAGCTATCTAACAGAACGGTTGTCAATGTGTGCACTCAACTTCCAGAGTTAAACCCGTGTGTGGATTCAGCAGTCTGCAAACACTTTCTCTGCAGAGTCCCAAAACAGGCGTTTTCAGCCCATTACCGGCATATGGAAGAAACAGCAGTAAGCCCAGGGAAATATCTGCTTCTAAATCCAAAACGCAGCTATCTAACAGAACGGTTGTCAATGTGTGCACTCAACTTCCAGAGTTAAACCCGTGTGTGGATTCAGCAGTCTGCAAACACTTTCTCTGCAGAGTCCCAAAACAGGCGTTTTCAGCCCATTACCGGCATATGGAAGAAACAGCAGTAAGCACAGGGAAATATCTGCTTCTAAATCCAAAACGCAGCTATCTAACAGAACGGTTGTCAATGTGTGCACTCAACTTCCAGAGTTAAACCCGTGTGTGGATTCAGCAGTCTGCAAACACTTTCTCTGCAGAGTCCCAAAACAGGCGTTTTCAGCCCATTACCGGCATATGGAAGAAACAGCAGTAAGCCCAGGGAAATATCTGCTTCTAAATCCAAAACGCAGCTATCTAACAGAACGGTTGTCAATGTGTGCACTCAACTTCCAGAGTTAAACCCGTGTGTGGATTCAGCAGTCTGCAAACACTTTCTCTGCAGAGTCCCAAAACAGGCGTTTTCAGCCCATTACCGGCATATGGAAGAAACAGCAGTAAGCCCAGGTAAATATCTGCTTCTAAATCCAAAACGCAGCTATCTAACAGAACGGTTGTCAATGTGTGCACTCAACTTCCAGAGTTAAACCCGTGTGTGGATTCAGCAGTCTGCAAACACTTTCTGTGCAGAGTCCCAAAACAGGCGTTTTCAGCCCATTACCGCCATATGGAAGAAACAGCAGTAAGCCCAGGGAAATATCTGCTTCTAAATCCAAAACGCAGCTATCTAACAGAACGGTTGTCAATGTGTGCACTCAACTTCCAGAGTTAAACCCGTGTGTGGATTCAGCAGTCTGCAAACACTTTCTCTGCAGAGTCCCAAAACAGGCGTTTTCAGCCCATTACCGGCATATGGAAGAAACAGCAGTAAGCACAGGGAAATATCTGCTTCTAAATCCAAAACGCAGCTATCTAACAGAACGGTTGTCAATGTGTGCACTCAACTTCCAGAGTTAAACCCGTGTGTGGATTCAGCAGTCTGCAAACACTTTCTCTGCAGAGTCCCAAAACAGGCGTTTTCAGCCCATTACCGGCATATGGAAGAAACAGCAGTAAGCCCAGGGAAATAACTGCTTCTAAATCCAAAACGCAGCTATCTAACAGAACGGTTGTCAATGTGTGCACTCAACTTCCAGAGTTAAACCCGTGTGTGGATTCAGCAGTCTGCAAACACTTTCTCTGCAGAGTCCCCAAACAGGCGTTTTCAGCCCATTACCGGCATATGGAAGAAACAGCAGTAAGCACAGGGAAATATCTGCTTCTAAATCCAAAACGCAGCTATCTAACAGAATGGTTGTCAATGTGTGCACTCAACTTCCAGAGTTAAACCCGTGTGTGGATTCAGCAGTCTGCAAACACTTTCTCTGCAGAGTCCCAAAACAGGCGTTTTCAGCCCATTACCGGCATATGGAAGAAACAGCAGTAAGCACTGGGAAATATGTGCTTCTAAATCCAAAACGCAGCTATCTAACAGAACGGTTGTCAATGTGTGCACTCAACTTCCAGAGTTAAATCCGTGTGTGGATTCAGCAGTCTGCAAACACTTTCTCTGCAGAGTCTCAAAACAGGCCTTTCCGGCCCAGTACCGGCATATATAAGAAAGAGCATTAAGACTGCGTCTAAAACTCAGAAGAATCGTTTCTTTCAAACTGCTTGGCCTTGTGTTCTTTGGCCTAAGGGCGTTGAATCTATGTTTAGATTCAGCGAGATAGAAACACGTTTATTCTAGGAGCTGTCTTTGGATATTCCAGATTGAATGGGAGTATATGCTGTAAAGATAAATATCTGTTTCTAAAACCAAAATGGATCTATCTAGCAGAGTGGTTGTGAATGTGTGCCTTCGGCTTAAAGAGGTAAACTGCTCTTCTCATGCAGCACTTTAGAAACCCTTTATATGCAAATTCTCATACAGACCTTTCCGGCAAAACACCAGCCTATAGGAAATAGCAGTAAGACTGCATCTTTAACATGGAAGAAACTGTTTTCAAACTGCTCTGCTGTGTGTTCATTCATATAAGAGACTTGAATATATGTTCAGATTCAGCTAGTTAGCAACACGTTTCTTCCAGGAGCTGTGTTTGCCTATTCCAGAGTATACTGGAGTATAAGATGTAAAGACAAATGTCTCGTTCCAAAAGAAAAACGGATGATCTAATGGAATGGTTGTCAATGTGTGCATTCAACTTACTGAGCTAAACTGCTGTTTGTATGCAGCAGTTTAGAAAACATTTCTGTGTAGATTCTCAAACAGACATTTCCAGCAAAATACCGGCCTATAAGAAATAGCAGTAAGACTGCGTCTAAAACTCAGAGGGAACGTTTCTTTCAAACTGCTCTGCAGTGTGTTCGTTCACCAAAGGTCGTTGAATCTATGTTTGGATTCAGCGAGTTTGAAACACGTTTATTCTAGGAGCTGCATTTCGATATTCCAGAGTGTATGGGAGTAAATGCTGTAAAGAGAAATATCTGTTTCTAAAACCAAAACGGAGCTATCTAACAGAATGGTTGTGAATGTGTGCATTCAACTTAAAGGGTTAATCTGCTCTTCTTAGGCAGCAGTTTAGAAACCCTTTATATGCAAATTCTAAAATCAACATTTGCAGCAAAACACCAGCCTAAAAGAAGTAGCAGTAAGACTGCATCTATAACATAGAAGAAACGTTTTCTTCAAAATGCTCTGCTCTGTGTTCATTCACCTAAGAGTCTTGAGTATATGTTCAGATTCAGCGAGTAAGAAACACGTTTCTTCCAGGAGCTGCATTTGCATATTCCAGAGTGTACTGGAGTATAAGGTTTAAAGTGAAATATCTGGTTCTAAAACAAACACGGAGCCATCTAACAGAATGGTTGTCACTGTGTGCATTCAGCTTATTGAGATAAACTGTTGTTTCTATGCAGCAGTTTAGAAAAGATTTTTGTGCAGATTCTAAAACAGACATTCCCAGCAAAATACCGGCCTCTAAGAAATAGCAATAAGACTGCGTCTAAAACTCAAATAAAACGTTTCTTTCAAACTGCTGTGCTGTGTGTTCGTTCACCTAAGGGAGTTGAATCTATGTTTAGATTCAGCGACTTAGAAACACGTCTATTCTGGGAGCTGTGTTTGGCTATTCCAGAATGAATGGGAGTATATGCTGTAACTAGAAACACAGGCTTCTAAAACCAAAACGGAGCTAGCTAACAGAATGATTGTGAATGAGGGCATTCAACTTAACGAATTAAACTGCTCCACTTAAGCAGCAGTTTACAAACCATTTATATGGAAATTCTAAAAGCAACATTTCCAGGAAAACACCAGCCTAAAAGCAATGGCAGTAACAGTGCATCTATAACATAGAAGAAATGTTTTTTTCAAACTCCTCTGCTGTGTGTTCATTCACCTAAGAGACTTCAATATATGCACAGATTCAGCGAGTTACAAACACGTTTCTTCCAGGAGCTGCGTATGCATATATCAGAGTGTACTGGGGTACAAGATGTAAAGAGAAATATCTGATTATACTTAGAAACCCGTTTCTTTTAGGAGCTGCGTTTGGATATTCCAGAGTGAATGAGAGTATATGCTGTAAAGAGAAATAACTGCTTCTAAAACCAAAAGGCAGCTATCTAACTGAATGGTTGTCAATGCGTGCACTCAACTTCCAGAGATAAATCCGAGTGTGGATTCAGCAGTCTGCAAACACTTTCTCTGCAGAGTCCCAAAACAGGCGTTTTCAGCCCAATACCGGCATATGGAAGAAACAGCAGTAAGCACAGGGAAATATCTGCTTCTAAATCCAAAACACAGCTATCTAACAGAACGGTTGTCAATGTGTGCACTCAACTTCCAGAGTTAAACCCGTGTGTGGATTCAGCAGTCTGCAAACACTTTCTCTGCAGAGTCCCAAAACAGGCGTTTTCAGCCCATTACCGGCATATGGAAGAAACAGCAGTAAGCACAGGGAAATATCTGCTTCTAAATCCAAAACGCAGCTATCTAACAGAACGGTTGTCAATGTGTGCACTCAACTTCCAGAGTTAAACCCGTGTGTGGATTCAGCAGTCTGCAAACACTTTCTCTGCAGAGTCCCAAAACAGGCGTTTTCAGCCCATTACCGGCATATGGAAGAAACAGCAGTAAGCACAGGGAAATATCTGCTTCTAAATCCAAAACGCAGCTATCTAACAGAACGGTTGTCAATGTGTGCACTCAACTTCCAGAGTTAAACCCGTGTGTGGATTCAGCAGTCTGCAAACACTTTCTGTGCAGAGTCCCAAAACAGGCGTTTTCAGCACATTACCGGCATATGGAAGAAACAGCAGTAAGCCCAGGGAAATATCTGCTTCTAAATCCAAAACGCAGCTATCTAACAGAACGGTTGTCAATGTGTGCACTCAACTTCCAGAGTTAAACCCGTGTGTGGATTCAGCAGTCTGCAAACACTTTCTCTGCAGAGTCTCAAAACAGGCCTTTCCGGCCCAGTACCGGCATATATAAGAAAGATCATTAAGACTGCGTCTAAAACTCAGAAGAATCGTTTCTTTCAAACTGCTTGGCCTTGTGTTCTTTGGCCTAAGGGCGTTGAATCTATGTTTAGATTCAGCGAGATAGAAACACGTTTATTCTAGGAGCTGTCTTTGGATATTCCAGATTGAATGGGAGTATATGCTGTAAAGATAAATATCTGTTTCTAAAACCAAAATGGATCTATCTAGCAGAGTGGTTGTGAATGTGTGCCTTCGGCTTAAAGAGGTAAACTGCTCTTCTCATGCAGCACTTTAGAAACCCTTTATATGCAAATTCTCATACAGACCTTTCCGGCAAAACACCAGCCTATAGGAAATAGCAGTAAGACTGCATCTTTAACATGGAAGAAACTGTTTTCAAACTGCTCTGCTGTGTGTTCATTCATATAAGAGACTTGAATATATGTTCAGATTCAGCTAGTTAGCAACACGTTTCTTCCAGGAGCTGTGTTTGCCTATTCCAGAGTATACTGGAGTATAAGATGTAAAGACAAATGTCTCGTTCCAAAAGAAAAACGGATGATCTAATGGAATGGTTGTCAATGTGTGCATTCAACTTACTGAGCTAAACTGCTGTTTGTATGCAGCAGTTTAGAAAACATTTCTGTGTAGATTCTCAAACAGACATTTCCAGCAAAATACCGGCCTATAAGAAATAGCAGTAAGACTGCGTCTAAAACTCAGAGGGAACGTTTCTTTCAAACTGCTCTGCAGTGTGTTCGTTCACCAAAGGTCGTTGAATCTATGTTTGGATTCAGCGAGTTTGAAACACGTTTATTCTAGGAGCTGCATTTCGATATTCCAGAGTGTATGGGAGTAAATGCTGTAAAGAGAAATATCTGTTTCTAAAACCAAAACGGAGCTATCTAACAGAATGGTTGTGAATGTGTGCATTCAACTTAAAGGGTTAATCTGCTCTTCTTAGGCAGCAGTTTAGAAACCCTTTATATGCAAATTCTAAAATCAACATTTGCAGCAAAACACCAGCCTAAAAGAAGTAGCAGTAAGACTGCATCTATAACATAGAAGAAACGTTTTCTTCAAAATGCTCTGCTCTGTGTTCATTCACCTAAGAGTCTTGAGTATATGTTCAGATTCAGCGAGTAAGAAACACGTTTCTTCCAGGAGCTGCATTTGCATATTCCAGAGTGTACTGGAGTATAAGGTTTAAAGTGAAATATCTGGTTCTAAAACAAACACGGAGCCATCTAACAGAATGGTTGTCACTGTGTGCATTCAGCTTATTGAGATAAACTGTTGTTTCTATGCAGCAGTTTAGAAAAGATTTTTGTGCAGATTCTAAAACAGACATTCCCAGCAAAATACCGGCCTCTAAGAAATAGCAATAAGACTGCGTCTAAAGCTCAAATAAAACGTTTCTTTCAAACTGCTGTGCTGTGTGTTCGTTCACCTAAGGGAGTTGAATCTATGTTTAGATTCAGCGACTTAGAAACACGTCTATTCTGGGAGCTGTGTTTGGCTATTCCAGAATGAATGGGAGTATATGCTGTAACTAGAAACACAGGCTTCTAAAACCAAAACGGAGATAGCTAACAGAATGATTGTGAAATTCTAAAAGCAACATTTCCAGGAAAACACCAGCCTAAAAGCAATGGCAGTAACAGTGCATCTATAACATAGAAGAAATGTTTTTTTCAAACTCCTCTGCTGTGTGTTCATTCACCTAAGAGACTTCAATATATGCACAGATTCAGCGAGTTACAAACACGTTTCTTCCAGGAGCTGCGTATGCATATATCAGAGTGTACTGGGGTACAAGATGTAAAGAGAAATATCTGATTATACTTAGAAATCCGTTTCTTTTAGGAGCTGCGTTTGGATATTCCAGAGTGAATGAGAGTATATGCTGTAAAGAGAAATAACTGCTTCTAAAACCAAAAGGCAGCTATCTAACTGAATGGTTGTCAATGCGTGCACTCAACTTCCAGAGATAAATCCGAGTGTGGATTCAGCAGTCTGCAAACACTTTCTCTGCAGAGTCCCAAAACAGGCGTTTTCAGCCCAAAACCGGCATATGGAAGAAACAGCAGTAAGCACAGGGAAATATCTGCTTCTAAATCCAAAACACAGCTATCTAACAGAACGGTTGTCAATGTGTGCACTCAACTTCCAGAGTTAAACCCGTGTGTGGATTCAGCAGTCTGCAAACACTTTCTCTGCAGAGTCCCAAAACAGGCGTTTTCAGCCCATTCCCGGCATATGGAAGAAACAGCAGTAAGCCCAGGGAAATATCTGCTTCTAAATCCAAAACGCAGCTATCTAACAGAACGGTTGTCAATGTGTGCACTCAACTTCCAGAGTTAAACCCGTGTGTGGATTCAGCAGTCTGCAAACACTTTCTCTGCAGAGTCCCAAAACAGGCGTTTTCAGCCCATTACCGGCATATGGAAGAAACAGCAGTAAGCACAGGGAAATATCTGCTTCTAAATCCAAAACGCAGCTATCTAACAGAACGGTTGTCAATGTGTGCACTCAACTTCCAGAGTTAAACCCGTGTGTGGATTCAGCAGTCTGCAAACACTTTCTCTGCAGAGTCCCAAAACAGGCGTTTTCAGCCCATTACCGCCATATGGAAGAAACAGCAGTAAGCACAGGGAAATATCTGCTTCTAAATCCAAAACGCAGCTATCTAACAGAACGGTTGTCAATGTGTGCACTCAACTTCCAGAGTTAAACCCGTGTGTGGATTCAGCAGTCTGCAAACACTTTCTCTGCAGAGTCCCAAAACAGGCGTTTTCAGCCCATTACCGGCATATGGAAGAAACAGCAGTAAGCACAGGGAAATATCTGCTTCTAAATCCAAAACGCCGCTATCTAACAGAACGGTTGTCAATGTGTGCACTCAACTTCCAGAGTTAAACCCGTGTGTGGATTCAGCAGTCTGCAAACACATTCTCTGCAGAGTCCCAAAACAGGCGTTTTCAGCCCATTACCGGCATATGGAAGAAACAGCAGTAAGCACAGGGAAATATCTGCTTCTAAATCCAAAACGCAGCTATCTAACAGAACGGTTGTCAATGTGTGCACTCAACTTCCAGAGTTAAACCCGTGTGTGGATTCAGCAGTCTGCAAACACTTTCTCTGCAGAGTCCCAAAACAGGCGTTTTCAGCCCATTACCGGCATATGGAAGAAACAGCAGTAAGCCCAGGGAAATATCTGCTTCTAAATCCAAAACGCAGCTATCTAACAGAACGGTTGTCAATGTGTGCACTCAACTTCCAGAGTTAAACCCGTGTGTGGATTCAGCAGTCTGCAAACACTTTCTCTGCAGAGTCCCAAAACAGGCGTTTTCAGCCCATTACCGGCATATGGAAGAAACAGCAGTAAGCCCAGGGAAATATCTGCTTCTAAATCCAAAACGCAGCTATCTAACAGAACGGTTGTCAATGTGTGCACTCAACTTCCAGAGTTAAACCCGTGTGTGGATTCAGCAGTCTGCAAACTCTTTCTCTGCAGAGTCCCAAAACAGGCGTTTTCAGCCCATTACCGGCATATGGAAGAAACAGCAGTAAGCACAGGGAAATATCTGCTTCTAAATCCAAAACGCAGCTATCTAACAGAACGGTTGTCAATGTGTGCACTCAACTTCCAGAGTTAAACCCGTGTGTGGATTCAGCAGTCTGCAAACTCTTTCTCTGCAGAGTCCCAAAACAGGCGTTTTCAGCCCATTACCGGCATATGGAAGAAACAGCAGTAAGCACAGGGAAATATCTGCTTCTAAATCCAAAACGCAGCTATCTAACAGAACGGTTGTCAATGTGTGCACTCAACTTCCAGAGTTAAACCCGTGTGTGGATTCAGCAGTCTGCAAACACTTTCTCTGCAGAGTCCCAAAACAGGCGTTTTCAGCCCATTACCGGCATATGGAAGAAACAGCAGTAAGCACAGGGAAATATCTGCTTCTAAATCCAAAACGCAGCTATCTAACAGAACGGTTGTCAATGTGTGCACTCAACTTCCAGAGTTAAACCCGTGTGTGGATTCAGCAGTCTGCAAACACTTTCTGTGCAGAGTCCCAAAACAGGCGTTTTCAGCCCATTACTGGCATATGGAAGAAACAGCAGTAAGCCCAGGGAAATATCTGCTTCTAAATCCAAAACGCAGCTACCTAACAGAACGGTTGTCAATGTGTGCACTCAACTTCCAGAGTTAAACCCGTGTGTGGATTCAGCAGTCTGCAAACACTTTCTCTGCAGAGTCCCAAAACAGGCGTTTTCAGCCCATTACCGGCATATGGAAGAAACAGCAGTAAGCACAGGGAAATATCTGCTTCTAAATCCAAAACGCAGCTATCTAACAGAACGGTTGTCAATGTGTGCACTCAACTTCCAGAGTTAAACCCGTGTGTGGATTCAGCAGTCTGCAAACACTTTCTCTGCAGAGTCCCAAAACAGGCGTTTTCAGCCCATTACCGGCATATGGAAGAAACAGCAGTAAGCCCAGGGAAATATCTGCTTCTAAATCCAAAACGCAGCTATCTAACAGAACGGTTGTCAATGTGTGCACTCAACTTCCAGAGTTAAACCCGTGTGTGGATTCAGCAGTCTTCAAACACTTTCTCTGCAGAGTCCCAAAACAGGCGTTTTCAGCCCATTACCGGCATGTGGAAGAAACAGCAGTAAGCACAGGGAAATATCTGCTTCTAAATCCAAAACGCAGCTATCTAACAGAACGGTTGTCAATGTGTGCACTCAACTTCCAGAGTTAAACCCGTGTGTGGATTCAGCAGTCTGCAAACACTTTCTCTGCAGAGTCCCAACACAGGCGTTTTCAGCCCATTACCGGCATATGGAAGAAACAGCGGTAAGCCCAGGGAAATATCTGCTTCTAAATCCAAAACGCAGCTATCTAACAGAACGGTTGTCAATGTGTGCACTCAACTTCCAGAGTTAAACCCGTGTGTGGATTCAGCAGTCTGCAAACACTTTCTCTGCAGAGTCCCAAAACAGGCGTTTTCAGCCCATTACCGGCATATGGAAGAAACAGCAGTAAGCCCAGGGAAATATCTGCTTCTAAATCCAAAACGCAGCTATCTAACAGAACGGTTGTCAATGTGTGCACTCAACTTCCAGAGTTAAACCCGTGTGTGGATTCAGCAGTCTGCAAACACTTTCTGTGCAGAGTCCCAAAACAGGCGTTTTCAGCCCATTACCGGCATATGGAAGAAACAGCAGTAAGCCCAGGGAAATATCTGCTTCTAAATCCAAAACGCAGCTACCTAACAGAACGGTTGTCAATGTGTGCACTCAACTTCCAGAGTTAAACCCGTGTGTGGATTCAGCAGTCTGCAAACACTTTCTCTGCAGAGTCCCAAAACAGGCGTTTTCAGCCCATTACCGGCATATGGAAGAAACAGCAGTAAGCACAGGGAAATATCTGCTTCTAAATCCAAAACGCAGCTATCTACCAGAACGGTTGTCAATGTGTGCACTCAACTTCCAGAGTTAAACCCGTGTGTGGATTCAGCAGTCTGCAAACACTTTCTGTGCAGAGTCCCAAAACAGGCGTTTTCAGCCCATTACCGGCATATGGAAGAAACAGCAGTAAGCACAGGGAAATATCTGCTTCTAAATCCAAAACGCAGCTATCTAACAGAACGGTTGTCAATGTGTGCACTCAACTTCCAGAGTTAAACCCGTGTGTGGATTCAGCAGTCTGCAAACACTTTCTCTGCAGAGTCCCAAAACAGGCGTTTTCAGCCCATTACCGGCATATGGAAGAAACAGCAGTAAGCCCAGGGAAATATCTGCTTCTAAATCCAAAACGCAGCTATCTAACAGAACGGTTGTCAATGTGTGCACTCAACTTCCAGAGTTAAACCCGTGTGTGGATTCAGCAGTCTGCAAACACTTTCTCTGCAGAGTCCCAAAACAGGCGTTTTCAGCCCATTACCGGCATATGGAAGAAACAGCAGTAAGCACAGGGAAATATCTGCTTCTAAATCCAAAACGCAGCTATCTAACAGAACGGTTGTCAATGTGTGCACTCAACTTCCAGAGTTAAACCCGTGTGTGGATTCAGCAGTCTGCAAACACTTTCTCTGCAGAGTCCCAAAACAGGCGTTTTCAGCCCATTACCGGCATATGGAAGAAACAGCAGTAAGCCCAGGGAAATATCTGCTTCTAAATCCAAAACGCAGCTATCTAACAGAACGGTTGTCAATGTGTGCACTCAACTTCCAGAGTTAAACCCGTGTGTGGATTCAGCAGTCTGCAAACACTTTCTGTGCAGAGTCCCAAAACAGGTGTTTTCAGCCCATTACCGGCATAAGGAAGAAACAGCAGTAAGCCCAGGGAAATATCTGCTTCTAAATCCAAAACGCAGCTATCTAACAGAACGGTTGTCAATGTGTGCACTCAACTTCCAGAGTTAAACCCGTGTGTGGATTCAGCAGTCTGCAAACACTTTCTGTGCAGAGTCCCAAAACAGGCGTTTTCAGCCCATTACCGGCATATGGAAGAAACAGCAGTAAGCCCAGGGAAATATCTGCTTCTAAATCCAAAACGCAGCTATCTAACAGAACGGTTGTCAATGTGTGCACTCAACTTCCAGAGTTAAACCCGTGTGTGGATTCAGCAGTCTGCAAACACTTTCTCTGCAGAGTCCCAAAACAGGCGTTTTCAGCCCATTACCGGCATAGGGAAGAAACAGCAGTAAGCACAGGGAAATATCTGCTTCTAAATCCAAAACGCAGCTATCTAACAGAACGGTTGTCAATGTGTGCACTCAACTTCCAGAGTTAAACCCGTGTGTGGATTCAGCAGTCTGCAAACACTTTCTCTGCAGAGTCCCAACACAGGCGTTTTCAGCCCATTACCGGCATATGGAAGAAACAGCGGTAAGCACAGGGAAATATCTGCTTCTAAATCCAAAACGCAGCTATCTAACAGAACGGTTGTCAATGTGTGCACTCAACTTCCAGAGTTAAACCCGTGTGTGGATTCAGCAGTCTGCAAACACTTTCTCTGCAGAGTCCCAAAACAGGCGTTTTCAGCCCATTACCGGCATATGGAAGAAACAGCAGTAAGCACAGGGAAATATCTGCTTCTAAATCCAAAACGCAGCTATCTAACAGAACGGTTGTCAATGTGTGCACTCAACTTCCAGAGTTAAACCCGTGTGTGGATTCAGCAGTCTGCAAACACTTTCTGTGCAGAGTCCCAAAACAGGCGTTTTCAGCCCATTACCGGCATATGGAAGAAACAGCAGTAAGACCAGGGAAATATCTGCTTCTAAATCCAAAACGCAGCTACCTAACAGAACGGTTGTCAATGTGTGCACTCAACTTCCAGAGTTAAACCCGTGTGTGGATTCAGCAGTCTGCAAACACTTTCTCTGCAGAGTCCCAAAACAGGCGTTTTCAGCCCATTACCGGCATATGGAAGAAACAGCAGTAAGCACAGGGAAATATCTGCTTCTAAATCCAAAACGCAGTTATCTAACAGAACGGTTGTCAATGTGTGCACTCAACTTCCAGAGTTAAACCCGTGTGTGGATTCAGCAGTCTGCAAACACATTCTCTGCAGAGTCCCAAAACAGGCGTTTTCAGCACATTACCGGCATATGGAAGAAACAGCAGAAAGCACAGGGAAATATCTGCTTCTAAATCCAAAACGCAGCTATCTAACAGAACGGTTGTCAATGTGTGCACTCAACTTCCAGAGTTAAACCCGTGTGTGGATTCAGCAGTCTGCAAACTCTTTCTCTGCAGAGTCCCAAAACAGGCGTTTTCAGCCCATTACCGGCATATGGAAGAAACAGCAGTAAGCCCAGGGAAATATCTGCTTCTAAATCCAAAACGCAGCTATATAACAGAACGGTTGTCAATGTGTGCACTCAACTTCCAGAGTTAAACCCGTGTGTGGATTCAGCAGTCTGCAAACACTTTCTGTGCAGAGTCCCAAAACAGGTGTTTTCAGCCCATTACCGGCATATGGAAGAAACAGCAGTAAGCACAGGGAAATATCTGCTTCTAAATCCAAAACGCAGCTATCTAACAGAACGGTTGTCAATGTGTGCACTCAACTTCCAGAGTTAAACCCGTGTGTGGATTCAGCAGTCTGCAAACACTTTCTCTGCAGAGTCCCAAAACAGGCGTTTTCAGCCCATTACCGCCATATGGAAGAAACAGCAGTAAGCACAGGGAAATATCTGCTTCTAAATCCAAAACGCAGCTATCTAACAGAACGGTTGTCAATGTGTGCACTCAACTTCCAGAGTTAAACCCGTGTGTGGATTCAGCAGTCTGCAAACACTTTCTCTGCAGAGTCCCAACACAGGCGTTTTCAGCCCATTACCGGCATATGGAAGAAACAGCGGTAAGCACAGGGAAATATCTGCTTCTAAATCCAAAACGCAGCTATCTAACAGAACGGTTGTCAATGTGTGCACTCAACTTCCAGAGTTAAACCCGTGTGTGGATTCAGCAGTCTGCAAACACTTTCTCTGCAGAGTCCCAAAACAGGCGTTTTCAGCCCATTACCGGCATATGGAAGAAACAGCAGTAAGCACAGGGAAATATCTGCTTCTAAATCCAAAACGCAGCTATCTAACAGAACGGTTGTCAATGTGTGCACTCAACTTCCAGAGTTAAACCCGTGTGTGGATTCAGCAGTCTGCAAACACTTTCTCTGCAGAGTCCCAACACAGGCGTTTTCAGCCCATTACCGGCATATGGAAGAAACAGCGGTAAGCACAGGGAAATATCTGCTTCTAAATCCAAAACGCAGCTATCTAACAGAACGGTTGTCAATGTGTGCACTCAACTTCCAGAGTTAAACCCGTGTGTGGATTCAGCAGTCTGCAAACACTTTCTCTGCAGAGTCCCAAAACAGGCGTTTTCAGCCCATTACCGGCATATGGAAGAAACAGCAGTAAGCACAGGGAAATATCTGCTTCTAAATCCAAAACGCAGCTATCTAACAGAACGGTTGTCAATGTGTGCACTCAACTTCCAGAGTTAAACCCGTGTGTGGATTCAGCAGTCTGCAAACACTTTCTCTGCAGAGTCCCAACACAGGCGTTTTCAGCCCATTACCGGCATATGGAAGAAACAGCGGTAAGCACAGGGAAATATCTGCTTCTAAATCCAAAACGCAGCTATCTAACAGAACGGTTGTCAATGTGTGCACTCAACTTCCAGAGTTAAACCCGTGTGTGGATTCAGCAGTCTGCAAACACTTTCTCTGCAGAGTCCCAAAACAGGCGTTTTCAGCCCATTACCGGCATATGGAAGAAACAGCAGTAAGCACAGGGAAATATCTGCTTCTAAATCCAAAACGCAGCTATCTAACAGAACGGTTGTCAATGTGTGCACTCAACTTCCAGAGTTAAACCCGTGTGTGGATTCAGCAGTCTGCAAACACTTTCTGTGCAGAGTCCCAAAACAGGCGTTTTCAGCCCATTACCGGCATATGGAAGAAACAGCAGTAAGCCCAGGGAAATATCTGCTTCTAAATCCAAAACGCAGCTACCTAACAGAACGGTTGTCAATGTGTAAACTCAACTTCCAGAGTTAAACCCGTGTGTGGATTCAGCAGTCTGCAAACACTTTCTCTGCAGAGTCCCAAAACAGGCGTTTTCAGCCCATTACCGGCATATGGAAGAAACAGCAGTAAGCACAGGGAAATATCTGCTTCTAAATCCAAAACGCAGCTATCTAACAGAACGGTTGTCAATGTGTGCACTCAACTTCCAGAGTTAAACCCGTGTGTGGATTCAGCAGTCTGCAAACACATTCTCTGCAGAGGCCCAAAACAGGCGTTTTCAGCACATTACCGGCATATGGAAGAAACAGCAGTAAGCACAGGGAAATATCTGCTTCTAAATCCAAAACGCAGCTATCTAACAGAACGGTTGTCAATGTGTGCACTCAACTTCCAGAGTTAAACCCGTGTGTGGATTCAGCAGTCTGCAAACACTTTCTCTGCAGAGTCCCAAAACAGGCGTTTTCAGCCCATTACCGGCATATGGAAGAAACAGCAGTAAGCCCAGGGAAATATCTGCTTCTAAATCCAAAACGCAGCTATCTAACAGAACGGTTGTCAATGTGTGCACTCAACTTCCAGAGTTAAACCCGTGTGTGGATTCAGCAGTCTGCAAACACTTTCTCTGCAGAGTCCCAAAACAGGCGTTTTCAGCCCATTACCGGCATATGGAAGAAACAGCAGTAAGCACAGGGAAATATCTGCTTCTAAATCCAAAACGCAGCTATCTAACAGAACGGTTGTCAATGTGTGCACTCAACTTCCAGAGTTAAACCCGTGTGTGGATTCAGCAGTCTGCAAACTCTTTCTCTGCAGAGTCCCAAAACAGGCGTTTTCAGCCCATTACCGGCATATGGAAGAAACAGCAGTAAGCACAGGGAAATATCTGCTTCTAAATCCAAAACGCAGCTATCTAACAGAACGGTTGTCAATGAGTGCACTCAACTTCCAGAGTTAAACCCGTGTGTGGATTCAGCAGTCTGCAAACACTTTCTCTGCAGAGTCCCAAAACAGGCGTTTTCAGCCCATTACCGGCATGTGGAAGAAACAGCAGTAAGCACAGGGAAATATCTGCTTCTAAATCCAAAACGCAGCTATCTAACAGAACGGTTGTCAATGTGTGCACTCAACTTCCAGAGTTAAACCCGTGTGTGGATTCAGCAGTCTGCAAACACTTTCTCTTCAGAGTCCCAACACAGGCGTTTTCAGCCCATTACCGGCATATGGAAGAAACAGCGGTAAGCACAGGGAAATATCTGCTTCTAAATCCAAAACGCAGCTATCTAACAGAACGGTTGTCAATGTGTGCACTCAACTTCCAGAGTTAAACCCGTGTGTGGATTCAGCAGTCTGCAAACACTTTCTCTGCAGAGTCCCAAAACAGGCGTTTTCAGCCCTTTACCGGCATATGGAAGAAACAGCAGTAAGCACAGGGAAATATCTGCTTCTAAATCCAAAACGCAGCTATCTAACAGAACGGTTGTCAATGTGTGCACTCAACTTCCAGAGTTAAACCCGTGTGTGGATTCAGCAGTCTGCAAACACTTTCTGTGCAGAGTCCCAAAACAGGCGTTTTCAGCCCATTACCGGCATATGGAAGAAACAGCAGTAAGCCCAGGGAAATATCTGCTTCTAAATCCAAAACGCAGCTACCTAACAGAACGGTTGTCAATGTGTGCACTCAACTTCCAGAGTTAAACCCGTGTGTGGATTCAGCAGTCTGCAAACACTTTCTGTGCAGAGTCCCAAAACAGGCGTTTTCAGCCCATTACCGGCATATGGAAGAAACAGCAGTAAGCACAGGGAAATATCTGCTTCTAAATCCAAAACGCAGCTATCTAACAGAACGGTTGTCAATGTGTGCACTCAACTTCCAGTGTTAAACCCGTGTGTGGATTCAGCAGTCTGCAAACACTTTCTCTGCAGAGTCCCAAAACAGGCGTTTTCAGCCCATTACCGGCATATGGAAGAAACAGCAGTAAGCACAGGGAAATATCTGCTTCTAAATCCAAAACGCAGCTATCTAACAGAACGGTTGTCAATGTGTGCACTCAACTTCCAGAGTTAAACCCGTGTGTGGATTCAGCAGTCTGCAAACACTTTCTCTGCAGAGTCCCAAAACAGGCGTTTTCAGCCCATTACCGGCATATGGAAGAAACAGCAGTAAGCCCAGGGAAATATCTGCTTCTAAATCCAAAACGCAGCTATCTAACAGAACGGTTGTCAATGTGTGCACTCAACTTCCAGAGTTAAACCCGTGTGTGGATTCAGCAGTCTGCAAACACTTTCTCTGCAGAGTCCCAAAACAGGCGTTTTCAGCCCATTACCGGCATATGGAAGAAACAGCAGTAAGCACAGGGAAATATCTGCTTCTAAATCCAAAATGCAGCTATCTAACAGAACGGTTGTCAATGTGTGCACTCAACTTCCAGAGTTAAACCCGTGTGTGGATTCAGCAGTCTGCAAACACTTTCTCTGCAGAGTCCCAAAACAGGCGTTTTCAGCCCATTACCGGCATATGGAAGAAACAGCAGTAAGCCCAGGGAAATATCTGCTTCTAAATCCAAAACGCAGCTATCTAACAGAACGGTTGTCAATGTGTGCACTCAACTTCCAGAGTTAAACCCGTGTGTGGATTCAGCAGTCTGCAAACACTTTCTGTGCAGAGTCCCAAAACAGGTGTTTTCAGCCCATTACCGGCATATGGAAGAAACAGCAGTAAGCCCAGGGAAATATCTGCTTCTAAATCCAAAACGCAGCTATCTAACAGAACGGTTGTCAATGTGTGCACTCAACTTCCAGAGTTAAACCCGTGTGTGGATTCAGCAGTCTGCAAACACTTTCTGTGCAGAGTCCCAAAACAGGCGTTTTCAGCCCATTACCGGCATATGGAAGAAACAGCAGTAAGCCCAGGGAAATATCTGCTTCTAAATCCAAAACGCAGCTATCTAACAGAACGGTTGTCAATGTGTGCACTCAACTTCCAGAGTTAAACCCGTGTGTGGATTCAGCAGTCTGCAAACACTTTCTCTGCAGAGTCCCAAAACAGGCGTTTTCAGCCCATTACCGGCATATGGAAGAAACAGCAGTAAGCACAGGGAAATATCTGCTTCTAAATCCAAAACGCAGCTATCTAACAGAACGGTTGTCAATGTGTGCACTCAACTTCCAGAGTTAAACCCGTGTGTGGATTCAGCAGTCTGCAAACACTTTCTCTGCAGAGTCCCAACACAGGCGTTTTCAGCCCATTACCGGCATATGGAAGAAACAGCGGTAAGCACAGGGAAATATCTGCTTCTAAATCCAAAACGCAGCTATCTAACAGAACGGTTGTCAATGTGTGCACTCAACTTCCAGAGTTAAACCCGTGTGTGGATTCAGCAGTCTGCAAACACTTTCTCTGCAGAGTCCCAAAACAGGCGTTTTCAGCCCATTACCGGCATATGGAAGAAACAGCAGTAAGCACAGGGAAATATCTGCTTCTAAATCCAAAACGCAGCTATCTAACAGAACGGTTGTCAATGTGTGCACTCAACTTCCAGAGTTAAACCCGTGTGTGGATTCAGCAGTCTGCAAACACTTTCTGTGCAGAGTCCCAAAACAGGCGTTTTCAGCCCATTACCGGCATATGGAAGAAACAGCAGTAAGACCAGGGAAATATCTGCTTCTAAATCCAAAACGCAGCTACCTAACAGAACGGTTGTCAATGTGTGCACTCAACTTCCAGAGTTAAACCCGTGTGTGGATTCAGCAGTCTGCAAACACTTTCTCTGCAGAGTCCCAAAACAGGCGTTTTCAGCCCATTACCGGCATATGGAAGAAACAGCAGTAAGCACAGGGAAATATCTGCTTCTAAATCCAAAACGCAGTTATCTAACAGAACGGTTGTCAATGTGTGCACTCAACTTCCAGAGTTAAACCCGTGTGTGGATTCAGCAGTCTGCAAACACATTCTCTGCAGAGTCCCAAAACAGGCGTTTTCAGCACATTACCGGCATATGGAAGAAACAGCAGTAAGCACAGGGAAATATCTGCTTCTAAATCCAAAACGCAGCTATCTAACAGAACGGTTGTCAATGTGTGCACTCAACTTCCAGAGTTAAACCCGTGTGTGGATTCAGCAGTCTGCAAACACTTTCTCTGCAGAGTCCCAAAACAGGCGTTTTCAGCCCATTACCGGCATATGGAAGAAACAGCAGTAAGCCCAGGGAAATATCTGCTTCTAAATCCAAAACGCAGCTATCTAACAGAACGGTTGTCAATGTGTGCACTCAACTTCCAGAGTTAAACCCGTGTGTGGATTCAGCAGTCTGCAAACACTTTCTCTGCAGAGTCCCAAAACAGGTGTTTTCAGCCCATTACCGGCATATGGAAGAAACAGCAGTAAGCACAGGGAAATATCTGCTTCTAAATCCAAAACGCAGCTATCTAACAGAACGGTTGTCAATGTGTGCACTCAACTTCCAGAGTTAAACCCGTGTGTGGATTCAGCAGTCTGCAAACACTTTCTCTGCAGAGTCCCAAAACAGGCGTTTTCAGCCCATTACCGGCATATGGAAGAAACAGCAGTAAGCACAGGGAAATATCTGCTTCTAAATCCAAAACGCAGCTATCTAACAGAACGGTTGTCAATGTGTGCACTCAACTTCCAGAGTTAAACCCGTGTGTGGATTCAGCAGTCTGCAAACACTTTCTCTGCAGAGTCCCAAAACAGGCGTTTTCAGCCCATTACCGGCATATGGAAGAAACAGCAGTAAGCACAGGGAAATATCTGCTTCTAAATCCAAAACGCAGCTATCTAACAGAACGGTTGTCAATGTGTGCACTCAACTTCCAGAGTTAAACCCGTGTGTGGATTCAGCAGTCTGCAAACACTTTCTCTGCAGAGTCCCAAAACAGGCGTTTTCAGCCCATTACCGGCATATGGAAGAAACAGCAGTAAGCACAGGGAAATATCTGCTTCTAAATCCAAAACGCAGCTATCTAACAGAACGGTTGTCAATGTCTGCACTCAACTTCCAGAGTTAAACCCGTGTGTGGATTCAGCAGTCTGCAAACACTTTCTCTGCAGAGTCCCAAAACAGGCGTTTTCAGCCCATTACCGGCATATGGAAGAAACAGCAGTAAGCCCAGGGAAATATCTGCTTCTAAATCCAAAACGCAGCTATCTAACAGAACTGTTGTCAATGTGTTCACTCAACTTCCAGAGTTAAACCCGTGTGTGGATTCAGCAGTCTGCAAACACTTTCTCTGCAGAGTCCCAAAACAGGCGTTTTCAGCCCATTACCGGCATATGGAAGAAACAGCAGTAAGCCCAGGGAAATATCTGCTTCTAAATCCAAAACGCAGCTATCTAACAGAACGGTTGTCAATGTGTGCACTCAACTTCCAGAGTTAAACCCGTGTGTGGATTCAGCAGTCTGCAAACACTTTCTCTGCAGAGTCCCAAAACAGGCGTTTTCAGCCCATTACCGGCATATGGAAGAAACAGCAGTAAGCACAGGGAAATATCTGCTTCTAAATCCAAAACGCAGCTATCTAACAGAACGGTTGTCAATGTGTGCACTCAACTTCCAGAGTTAAACCCGTGTGTGGATTCAGCAGTCTGCAAACACTTTCTCTGCAGAGTCCCAAAACAGGCGTTTTCAGCCCATTACCGGCATATGGAAGAAAGAGCAGTAAGCACAGGGAAATATCTGCTTCTAAATCCAAAACGCAGCTATCTAACAGAACGGTTGTCAATGTGTGCACTCAACTTCCAGAGTTAAACCCGTGTGTGGATTCAGCAGTCTGCAAACACTTTCTCTGCAGAGTCCCAAAACAGGCGTTTTCAGCCCATTACCGGCATATGGAAGAAACAGCAGTAAGCACAGGGAAATATCTGCTTCTAAATCCAAAACGCAGCTATCTAACAGAACGGTTGTCAATGTGTGCACTCAACTTCCAGAGTTAAACCCGTGTGTGGATTCAGCAGTCTGCAAACTCTTTCTCTGCAGAGTCCCAAAACAGGCGTTTTCAGCCCATTACCGGCATATGGAAGAAACAGCAGTAAGCCCAGGGAAATATCTGCTTCTAAATCCAAAACGCAGCTATCTAACAGAACGGTTGTCAATGTGTGCACTCAACTTCCAGAGTTAAACCCGTGTGTGGATTCAGCAGTCTGCAAACACTTTCTCTGCAGAGTCCCAAAACAGGCGTTTTCAGCCCATTACCGGCATATGGAAGAAACAGCGGTAAGCACAGGGAAATATCTGCTTCTAAATCCAAAACGCAGCTATCTAACAGAACGGTTGTCAATGTGTGCACTCAACTTCCAGAGTTAAACCCGTGTGTGGATTCAGCAGTCTGCAAACACTTTCTCTGCAGAGTCCCAAAACAGGCGTTTTCAGCCCATTACCGGCATATGGAAGAAACAGCAGTAAGCACAGGGAAATATCTGCTTCTAAATCCAAAACGCAGCTATCTAACAGAACGGTTGTCAATGTGTGCACTCAACTTCCAGAGTTAAACCCGTGTGTGGATTCAGCAGTCTGCAAACACTTTCTCTGCAGAGTCCCAAAACAGGCGTTTTCAGCCCATTACCGGCATATGGAAATAACAGCAGTAAGCCCAGGGAAATATCTGCTTCTAAATCCAAAACGCAGCTATCTAACAGAACGGTTGTCAATGTGTGCACTCAACTTCCAGAGTTAAACCCGTGTGTGGATTCAGCAGTCTGCAAACACTTTCTCTGCAGAGTCCCAAAACAGGCGTTTTCAGCCCATTACCGGCATATGGAAGAAACAGCAGTAAGCACAGGGAAATATCTGCTTCTAAATCCAAAATGCAGCTATCTAACAGAACGGTTGTCAATGTGTGCACTCAACTTCCAGAGTTAAACCCGTGTGTGGATTCAGCAGTCTGCAAACACTTTCTCTGCAGAGTCCCAAAACAGGCGTTTTCAGCCCATTACCGGCATATGGAAGAAACAGCAGTAAGCCCAGGGAAATATCTGCTTCTAAATCCAAAACGCAGCTATCTAACAGAACGGTTGTCAATGTGTGCACTCAACTTCCAGAGTTAAACCCGTGTGTGGATTCAGCAGTCTGCAAACACTTTCTCTGCAGAGTCCCACAACAGGCGTTTTCAGCCCATTACCGGCATATGGAAGAAACAGCAGTAAGCCCAGGGAAATATCTGCTTCTAAATCCAAAACGCAGCTATCTAACAGAACGGTTGTCAATGTGTGCACTCAACTTCCAGAGTTAAACCCGTGTGTGGATTCAGCAGTCTGCAAACACTTTCTCTGCAGAGTCCCAAAACAGGCGTTTTCAGCCCATTACCGGCATATGGAAGAAACAGCAGTAAGCCCAGGGAAATATCTGCTTCTAAATCCAAAACGCAGCTATCTAACAGAACGGTTGTCAATGTGTGCACTCCACTTCCAGAGTTAAACCCGTGTGTGGATTCAGCAGTCTGCAAACACTTTCTCTGCAGAGTCCCAAAACAGGCGTTTTCAGCCCATTACCGGCATATGGAAGAAACAGCAGTAAGCACAGGGAAATATCTGCTTCTAAATCCAAAACGCAGCTATCTAACAGAACGGTTGTCAATGTGTGCACTCAACTTCCAGAGTTAAACCCGTGTGTGGATTCAGCAGTCTGCAAACACTTTCTCTGCAGAGTCCCAAAACAGGCGTTTTCAGCCCATTACCGGCATATGGAAGAAACAGCAGTAAGCACAGGGAAATATCTGCTTCTAAATCCAAAACGCAGCTATCTAACAGAACGGTTGTCAATGTGTGCACTCAACTTCCAGAGTTAAACCCGTGTGTGGATTCAGCAGTCTGCAAACACTTTCTCTGCAGAGTCCCAAAACAGGCGTTTTCAGCCCATTACCGGCATATGGAAGAAACAGCAGTAAGCACTGGGAAATATCTGCTTCTAAATCCAAAACGCAGCTATCTAACAGAACGGTTGTCAATGTGTGCACTCAACTTCCAGAGTTAAACCCGTGTGTGGATTCAGCAGTCTGCAAACACTTTCTCTGCAGAGTCTCAAAACAGGCCTTTCCGGCCCAGTACCGGCATATATAAGAAAGAGCATTAAGACTGCGTCTAAAACTCAGAAGAATCGTTTCTTTCAAACTGCTTGGCCTTGTGTTCTTTGGCCTAAGGGCGTTGAATCTGTGTTTAGATTCAGCGAGATAGAAACACGTTTATTCTAGGAGCTGTCTTTGGATATTCCAGATTGAATGGGAGTATATGCTGTAAAGATAAATATCTGTTTCTAAAACCAAAATGGATCTATCTAGCAGAGTGGTTGTGAATGTGTGCCTTCGGCTTAAAGAGGTAAACTGCTCTTCTCATGCAGCACTTTAGAAACCCTTTATATGCAAATTCTCATACAGACCTTTCCGGCAAAACACCAGCCTATAGGAAATAGCAGTAAGACTGCATCTTTAACATGGAAGAAACTGTTTTCAAACTGCTCTGCTGTGTGTTCATTCATATAAGAGACTTGAATATATGTTCAGATTCAGCTAGTTAGCAACACGTTTCTTCCAGGAGCTGTGTTTGCCTATTCCAGAGTATACTGGAGTATAAGATGTAAAGACAAATGTCTCGTTCCAAAAGAAAAACGGATGATCTAATGGAATGGTTGTCAATGTGTGCATTCAACTTACTGAGCTAAACTGCTGTTTGTATGCAGCAGTTTAGAAAACATTTCTGTGTAGATTCTCAAACAGACATTTCCAGCAAAATACCGGCCTATAAGAAATAGCAGTAAGACTGCGTCTAAAACTCAGAGGGAACGTTTCTTTCAAACTGCTCTGCAGTGTGTTCGTTCACCAAAGGTCGTTGAATCTATGTTTGGATTCAGCGAGTTTGAAACACGTTTATTCTAGGAGCTGCATTTCGATATTCCAGAGTGTATGGGAGTAAATGCTGTAAAGAGAAATATCTGTTTCTAAAACCAAAACGGAGCTATCTAACAGAATGGTTGTGAATGTGTGCATTCAACTTAAAGGGTTAATCTGCTCTTCTTAGGCAGCAGTTTAGAAACCCTTTATATGCAAATTCTAAAATCAACATTTGCAGCAAAACACCAGCCTAAAAGAAGTAGCAGTAAGACTGCATCTATAACATAGAAGAAACGTTTTCTTCAAAATGCTCTGCTCTGTGTTCATTCACCTAAGAGTCTTGAGTATATGTTCAGATTCAGCGAGTAAGAAACACGTTTCTTCCAGGAGCTGCATTTGCATATTCCAGAGTGTACTGGAGTATAAGGTTTAAAGTGAAATATCTGGTTCTAAAACAAACACGGAGCCATCTAACAGAATGGTTGTCACTGTGTGCATTCAGCTTATTGAGATAAACTGTTGTTTCTATGCAGCAGTTTAGAAAAGATTTTTGTGCAGATTCTAAAACAGACATTCCCAGCAAAATACCGGCCTCTAAGAAATAGCAATAAGACTGCGTCTAAAACTCAAATAAAACGTTTCTTTCAAACTGCTGTGCTGTGTGTTCGTTCACCTAAGGGAGTTGAATCTATGTTTAGATTCAGCGACTTAGAAACACGTCTATTCTGGGAGCTGTGTTTGGCTATTCCAGAATGAATGGGAGTATATGCTGTAACTAGAAACACAGGCTTCTAAAACCAAAACGGAGCTAGCTAACAGAATGATTGTGAATGAGGGCATTCAACTTAACGAATTAAACTGCTCCACTTAAGCAGCAGTTTACAAACCATTTATATGGAAATTCTAAAAGCAACATTTCCAGGAAAACACCAGCCTAAAAGCAATGGCAGTAACAGTGCATCTATAACATAGAAGAAATGTTTTTTTCAAACTCCTCTGCTGTGTGTTCATTCACCTAAGAGACTTCAATATATGCACAGATTCAGCGAGTTACAAACACGTTTCTTCCAGGAGCTGTGTATGCATATATCAGAGTGTACTGGGGTACAAGATGTAAAGAGAAATATCTGATTATACTTAGAAATCCGTTTCTTTTAGGAGCTGCGTTTGGATATTCCAGAGTGAATGAGAGTATATGCTGTAAAGAGAAATAACTGCTTCTAAAAACAAAAGGCAGCTATCTAACTGAATGGTTGTCAATGCGTGCACTCAACTTCCAGAGATAAATCCGAGTGTGGATTCAGCAGTCTGCAAACACTTTCTCTGCAGAGTCCCAAAACAGGCGTTTTCAGCCCAATACCGGCATATGGAAGAAACAGCAGTAAGCACAGGGAAATATCTGCTTCTAAATCCAAAACACAGCTATCTAACAGAACGGTTGTCAATGTGTGCACTCAACTTCCAGAGTTAAACCCGTGTGTGGATTCAGCAGTCTGCAAACACTTTCTCTGCAGAGTCCCAAAACAGGCGTTTTCAGCCCATTACCGGCATATGGAAGAAACAGCAGTAAGCACAGGGAAATATCTGCTTCTAAATCCAAAACGCAGCTATCTAACAGAACGGTTGTCAATGTGTGCACTCAACTTCCAGAGTTAAAGCCGTGTGTGGATTCAGCAGTCTGCAAACACTTTCTCTGCAGAGTCCCAAAACAGGCGTTTTCAGCCCATTCCCGGCATATGGAAGAAACAGCAGTAAGCACAGGGAAATATCTGCTTCTAAATCCAAAACGCAGCTATCTAACAGAACGGTTGTCAATGTGTGCACTCAACTTCCAGAGTTAAACCCGTGTGTGGATTCAGCAGTCTGCAAACACTTTCTCTGCAGAGTCCCAAAACAGGCGTTTTCAGCCCATTACCGGCATATGGAAGAAACAGCAGTAAGCCCAGGGAAATATCTGCTTCTAAATCCAAAACGCAGCTATCTAACAGAACGGTTGTCAATGTGTGCACTCAACTTCCAGAGTTAAACCCGTGTGTGGATTCAGCAGTCTGCAAACACATTCTCTGCAGGGTCCCAAAACAGGCGTTTTCAGCACATTACCGGCATATGGAAGAAACAGCAGTAAGCACAGGGAAATATCTGCTTCTAAATCCAAAACGCAGCTATCTAACAGAACGGTTGTCAATGTGTGCACTCAACTTCCAGAGTTAAACCCGTGTGTGGATTCAGCAGTCTGTAAACACTTTCTCTGCAGAGTCCCAAAACAGGTGTTTTCAGCCCATTACCGGCATATGGAAGAAACAGCAGTAAGCCCAGGGAAATATCTGCTTCTAAATCCAAAACGCAGCTATCTAACAGAACGGTTGTCAATGTGTGCACTCAACTTCCAGAGTTAAACCCGTGTGTGGATTCAGCAGTCTGCAAACACTTTCTCTGCAGAGTCCCAAAACAGGCGTTTTCAGCCCATTACCGGCATATGGAAGAAACAGCAGTAAGCACAGGGAAATATCTGCTTCTAAATCCAAAACGCAGCTATCTAACAGAACGGTTGTCAATGTGTGCACTCAACTTCCAGAGTTAAACCCGTGTGTGGATTCAGCAGTCTGCAAACTCTTTCTCTGCAGAGTCCCAAAACAGGCGTTTTCAGCCCATTAGCGGCATATGGAAGAAACAGCAGTAAGCACAGGGAAATATCTGCTTGTAAATCCAAAACGCAGCTATCTAACAGAACTGTTGTCAATGTGTGCACTCAACTTCCAGAGTTAAACCCGTGTGTGGATTCAGCAGTCTGCAAACTCTTTCTCTGCAGAGTCCCAAAACAGGCGTTTTCATCCCATTACCGGCATATGGAAGAAACAGCAGTAAGCACAGGGAAATATCTGCTTCTAAATCCAAAACGCAGCTATCTAACAGAACGGTTGTCAATGAGTGCACTCAACTTCCAGAGTTAAACCCGTGTGTGGATTCAGCAGTCTGCAAACACTTTCTCTGCAGAGTCCCAAAACAGGCGTTTTCAGCCCATTACCGGCATATGGAAGAAACAGCAGTAAGCACAGGGAAATATCTGCTTCTAAATCCAAAACGCAGCTATCTAACAGAACGGTTGTCAATGTGTGCACTCAACTTCCAGAGTTAAACCCGTGTGTGGATTCAGCAGTCTGCAAACACTTTCTCTGCAGAGTCCCAAAACAGGCGTTTTCAGCCCATTACCGGCATATGGAAGAAACAGCAGTAAGCCCAGGGAAATATCTGCTTCTAAATCCAAAACGCAGCTACCTAACAGAACGGTTGTCAATGTGTGCACTCAACTTCCAGAGTTAAACCCGTGTGTGGATTCAGCAGTCTGCAAACACTTTCTCTGCAGAGTCCCAAAACAGGCGTTTTCAGCCCATTACCGGCATATGGAAGAAACAGCAGTAAGCACAGGGAAATATCTGCTTCTAAATCCAAAACGCAGCTATCTAACAGAACGGTTGTCAATGTGTGCACTCAACTTCCAGAGTTAAACCCGTGTGTGGATTCAGCAGTCTGCAAACACTTTCTCTGCAGAGTCCCAAAACAGGCGTTTTCAGCCCATTACTGGCATATGGAAGAAACAGCAGTAAGCACAGGGAAATATCTGCTTCTAAATCCAAAACGCAGCTATCTAACAGAACGGTTGTCAATGTGTGCACTCAACTTCCAGAGTTAAACCCGTGTGTGGATTCAGCAGTCTGCAAACTCTTTCTCTGCAGAGTCCCAAAACAGGCGTTTTCAGCCCATTACCGGCATATGGAAGAAACAGCAGTAAGCACAGGGAAATATCTGCTTCTAAATCCAAAACGCAGCTATCTAACAGAACGGTTGTCAATGTGTGCACTCAACTTCCAGAGTTAAACCCGTGTGTGGATTCAGCAGTCTGCAAACTCTTTCTCTGCAGAGTCCCAAAACAGGCGTTTTCAGCCCATTACCGGCATATGGAAGAAACAGCAGTAAGCACAGGGAAATATCTGCTTCTAAATCCAAAACGCAGCTATCTAACAGAACGGTTGTCAATGAGTGCACTCAACTTCCAGAGTTAAACCCGTGTGTGGATTCAGCAGTCTGCAAACACTTTCTCTGCAGAGTCCCAAAACAGGCGTTTTCAGCCCATTACCGGCATATGGAAGAAACAGCAGTAAGCACAGGGAAATATCTGCTTCTAAATACAAAACGCAGCTATCTAACAGAACGGTTGTCAATGTGTGCACTCAACTTCCAGAGTTAAACCCGTGTGTGGATTCAGCAGTCTGCAAACACTTTCTCTGCAGAGTCCCAAAACAGGCGTTTTCAGCCCATTACCGGCATATGGAAGAAACAGCAGTAAGCACAGGGAAATATCTGCTTCTAAATCCAAAACGCAGCTATCTAACAGAACGGTTGTCAATGTGTGCACTCAACTTCCAGAGTTAAACCCGTGTGTGGATTCAGCAGTCTGCAAACACTTTCTCTGCAGAGTCCCAAAACAGGCGTTTTCAGCCCATTACCGGCATATGGAAGAAACAGCAGTAAGCCCAGGGAAATATCTGCTTCTAAATCCAAAACGCAGCTATCTAACAGAACGGTTGTCAATGTGTGCACTCAACTTCCAGAGTTAAACCCGTGTGTGGATTCAGCAGTCTGCAAACACTTTCTCTGCAGAGTCCCAAAACAGGCGTTTTCAGCCCATTACCGGCATATGGAAGAAACAGCAGTAAGCACAGGGAAATATCTGCTTCTAAATCCAAAACGCAGCTATCTAACAGAACGGTTGTCAATGTGTGCACTCAACTTCCAGAGTTAAAGCCGTGTGTGGATTCAGCAGTCTGCAAACACTTTCTCTGCAGAGTCCCAAAACAGGCGTTTTCAGCCCATTCCCGGCATATGGAAGAAACAGCAGTAAGCCCAGGGAAATATCTGCTTCTAAATCCAAAACGCAGCTATCTAACAGAACGGTTGTCAATGTGTGCACTCAACTTCCAGAGTTAAACCCGTGTGTGGATTCAGCAGTCTGCAAACACTTTCTGTGCAGAGTCCCAAAACAGGCGTTTTCAGCCCATTACCGGCATATGGAAGAAACAGCAGTAAGCACAGGGAAATATCTGCTTCTAAATCCAAAACGCAGCTATCTAACAGAACGGTTGTCAATGTGTGCACTCAACTTCCAGAGTTAAACCCGTGTGTGGATTCAGCAGTCTGCAAACACTTTCTCTGCAGAGTCCCAAAACAGGCGTTTTCAGCCCATTACCGGCATATGGAAGAAACAGCAGTAAGCCCAGGGAAATATCTGCTTCTAAATCCAAAACGCAGCTATCTAACAGAACGGTTGTCAATGTGTGCACTCAACTTCCAGAGTTAAACCCGTGTGTGGATTCAGCAGTCTGCAAACACTTTCTCTGCAGAGTCCCAAAACAGGCGTTTTCAGCCCATTACCGGCATATGGAAGAAACAGCAGTAAGCACAGGGAAATATCTGCTTCTAAATCCAAAACGCAGCTATCTAACAGAACGGTTGTCAATGTGTGCACTCAACTTCCAGAGTTAAACCCGTGTGTGGATTCAGCAGTCTGCAAACACTTTCTCTGCAGAGTCCCACAACAGGCGTTTTCAGCCCATTACCGGCATATGGAAGAAACAGCAGTAAGCCCAGGGAAATATCTGCTTCTAAATCCAAAACGCAGCTATCTAACAGAACGGTTGTCAATGTGTGCACTCAACTTCCAGAGTTAAACCCGTGTGTGGATTCAGCAGTCTGCAAACACTTTCTCTGCAGAGTCCCAAAACAGGCGTTTTCAGCCCATTACCGGCATATGGAAGAAACAGCAGTAAGCCCAGGGAAATATCTGCTTCTAAATCCAAAACGCAGCTATCTAACAGAACGGTTGTCAATGTGTGCACTCAACTTCCAGAGTTAAACCCGTGTGTGGATTCAGCAGTCTGCAAACACTTTCTCTGCAGAGTCCCACAACAGGCGTTTTCAGCCCATTACCGGCATATGGAAGAAACAGCAGTAAGCCCAGGGAAATATCTGCTTCTAAATCCAAAACGCAGCTATCTAACAGAACTGTTGTCAATGTGTGCACTCAACTTCCAGAGTTAAACCCGTGTGTGGATTCAGCAGTCTGCAAACACTTTCTCTGCAGAGTCCCAAAACAGGCGTTTTCAGCCCATTACCGGCATATGGAAGAAACAGCAGTAAGCACAGGGAAATATCTGCTTCTAAATCCAAAACGCAGCTATCTAACAGAACGGTTGTCAATGTGTGCACTCAACTTCCAGAGTTAAACCCGTGTGTGGATTCAGCAGTCTGCAAACACTTTCTCTGCAGAGTCCCAAAACAGGCGTTTTCAGCCCATTACCGGCATATGGAAGAAACAGCAGTAAGCACAGGGAAATATCTGCTTCTAAATCCAAAACGCAGCTACCTAACAGAACGGTTGTCAATGTGTGCACTCAACTTCCAGAGTTAAACCCGTGTGTGGATTCAGCAGTCTGCAAACACTTTCTCTGCAGAGTCCCAAAACAGGCGTTTTCAGCCCATTACCGGCATATGGAAGAAACAGCAGTAAGCACAGGGAAATATCTGCTTCTAAATCCAAAACGCAGCTATCTAACAGAACGGTTGTCAATGTGTGCACTCAACTTCCAGAGTTAAACCCGTGTGTGGATTCAGCAGTCTGCAAACACTTTCTCTGCAGTGTCCCAAAACAGGCGTTTTCAGCCCATTACCGGCATATGGAAGAAACAGCAGTAAGCCCAGGGAAATATCTGCTTCTAAATCCAAAACGCAGCTATCTAACAGAACGGTTGTCAATGTGTGCACTCAACTTCCAGAGTTAAACCCGTGTGTGGATTCAGCAGTCTGCAAACACTTTCTCTGCAGAGTCCCAAAACAGGCGTTTTCAGCCCATTACTGGCATATGGAAGAAACAGCAGTAAGCACAGGGAAATATCTGCTTCTAAATCCAAAACGCAGCTATCTAACAGAACGGTTGTCAATGTGTGCACTCAACTTCCAGAGTTAAACCCGTGTGTGGATTCAGCAGTCTGCAAACACTTTCTGTGCAGAGTCCCAAAACAGGCGTTTTCAGCCCATTACCGGCATATGGAAGAAACAGCAGTAAGCCCAGGGAAATATCTGCTTCTAAATCCAAAACGCAGCTATCTAACAGAACGGTTGTCAATGTGTGCACTCAACTTCCAGAGTTAAACTCGTGTGTGGATTCAGCAGTCTGCAAACCCTTTCACTGCAGAGTCCCAAAACAGGCGTTTTCAGCCCATTACCGGCATATGGAAGAAACAGCAGTAAGCACAGGGAAATATCTGCTTCTAAATCCAAAACGCAGCTATCTAACAGAACGGTTGTCAATGTGTGCACTCAACTTCCAGAGTTAAACCCGTGTGTGGATTCAGCAGTCTGCAAACACTTTCTCTGCAGAGTCCCAAAACAGGCGTTTTCAGCCCATTACCGGCATATGGAAGAAACAGCAGTAAGCACAGGGAAATATCTGCTTCTAAATCCAAAACGCAGCTATCTAACAGAACGGTTGTCAATGTGTGCACTCAACTTCCAGAGTTAAACCCGTGTGTGGATTCAGCAGTCTGCAAACACTTTCTCTGCAGAGTCCCAAAACAGGCGTTTTCAGCCCATTACCGGCATATGGAAGAAACAGCAGTAAGCCCAGGGAAATATCTGCTTCGAAATCCAAAACGCAGCTATCTAACAGAACGGTTGTCAATGTGTGCACTCAACTTCCAGAGTTAAACCCGTGTGTGGATTCAGCAGTCTGCAAACACATTCTCTGCAGAGTCCCAAAACAGGCGTTTTCAGCACATTACCGGCATATGGAAGAAACAGCAGTAAGCACAGGGAAATATCTGCTTCTAAATCCAAAACGCAGCTATCTAACAGAACGGTTGTCAATGTGTGCACTCAACTTCCAGAGTTAAACCCGTGTGTGGATTCAGCAGTCTGCAAACACTTTCTCTGCAGAGTCCCAAAACAGGCGTTTTCAGCCCATTACCGGCATATGGAAGAAACAGCAGTAAGCCCAGGGAAATATCTGCTTCTAAATCCAAAACGCAGCTATCTAACAGAACGGTTGTCAATGTGTGCACTCAACTTCCAGAGTTAAACCCGTGTGTGGATTCAGCAGTCTGCAAACACTTTCTCTGCAGAGTCCCAAAACAGGCGTTTTCAGCCCATTACCGGCATATGGAAGAAACAGCAGTAAGCACAGGGAAATATCTGCTTCTAAATCCAAAACGCAGCTATCTAACAGAACGGTTGTCAATGTGTGCACTCAACTTCCAGAGTTAAACCCGTGTGTGGATTCAGCAGTCTGCAAACACTTTCTCTGCAGAGTCTCAAAACAGGCCTTTCCGGCCCAGTACCGGCATATATAAGAAAGAGCATTAAGACTGCGTCTAAAACTCAGAAGAATCGTTTCTTTCAAACTGCTTGGCCTTGTGTTCTTTGGCCTAAGGGCGTTGAATCTATGTTTAGATTCAGCGAGATAGAAACACGTTTATTCTAGGAGCTGTCTTTGGATATTCCAGATTGAATGGGAGTATATGCTGTAAAGATAAATATCTGTTTCTAAAACCAAAATGGATCTATCTAGCAGAGTGGTTGTGAATGTGTGCCTTCGGCTTAAAGAGGTAAACTGCTCTTCTCATGCAGCACTTTAGAAACCCTTTATATGCAAATTCTCATACAGACCTTTCCGGCAAAACACCAGCCTATAGGAAATAGCAGTAAGACTGCATCTTTAACATGGAAGAAACTGTTTTCAAACTGCTCTGCTGTGTGTTCATTCATATAAGAGACTTGAATATATATTCAGATTCAGCTAGTTAGCAACACGTTTCTTCCAGGAGCTGTGTTTGCCTATTCCAGAGTATACTGGAGTATAAGATGTAAAGACAAATGTCTCGTTCCAAAAGAAAAACGGATGATCTAATGGAATGGTTGTCAATGTGTGCATTCAACTTACTGAGCTAAACTGCTGTTTGTATGCAGCAGTTTAGAAAACATTTCTGTGTAGATTCTCAAACAGACATTTCCAGCAAAATACCGGCCTATAAGAAATAGCAGTAAGACTGCGTCTAAAACTCAGAGGGAACGTTTCTTTCAAACTGCTCTGCAGTGTGTTCGTTCACCAAAGGTCGTTGAATCTATGTTTGGATTCAGCGAGTTTGAAACACGTTTATTCTAGGAGCTGCATTTCGATATTCCAGAGTGTATGGGAGTAAATGCTGTAAAGAGAAATATCTGTTTCTAAAACCAAAACGGAGCTATCTAACAGAATGGTTGTGAATGTGTGCATTCAACTTAAAGGGTTAATCTGCTCTTCTTAGGCAGCAGTTTAGAAACCCTTTATATGCAAATTCTAAAATCAACATTTGCAGCAAAACACCAGCCTAAAAGAAGTAGCAGTAAGACTGCATCTATAACATAGAAGAAACGTTTTCTTCAAAATGCTCTGCTCTGTGTTCATTCACCTAAGAGTCTTGAGTATATGTTCAGATTCAGCGAGTAAGAAACACGTTTCTTCCAGGAGCTGCATTTGCATATTCCAGAGTGTACTGGAGTATAAGGTTTAAAGTGAAATATCTGGTTCTAAAACAAACACGGAGCCATCTAACAGAATGGTTGTCACTGTGTGCATTCAGCTTATTGAGATAAACTGTTGTTTCTATGCAGCAGTTTAGAAAAGATTTTTGTGCAGATTCTAAAACAGACATTCCCAGCAAAATACCGGCCTCTAAGAAATAGCAATAAGACTGCGTCTAAAGCTCAAATAAAACGTTTCTTTCAAACTGCTGTGCTGTGTGTTCGTTCACCTAAGGGAGTTGAATCTATGTTTAGATTCAGCGACTTAGAAACACGTCTATTCTGGGAGCTGTGTTTGGCTATTCCAGAATGAATGGGAGTATATGCTGTAACTAGAAACACAGGCTTCTAAAACCAAAACGGAGATAGCTAACAGAATGATTGTGAATGAGGGCATTCAACTTAACGAATTAAACTGCTCCACTTAAGCAGCAGTTTACAAACCATTTATATGGAAATTCTAAAAGCAACATTTCCAGGAAAACACCAGCCTAAAAGCAATGGCAGTAACAGTGCATCTATAACATAGAAGAAATGTTTTTTTCAAACTCCTCTGCTGTGTGTTCATTCACCTAAGAGACTTCAATATATGCACAGATTCAGCGAGTTACAAACACGTTTCTTCCAGGAGCTGCGTATGCATATATCAGAGTGTACTGGGGTACAAGATGTAAAGAGAAATATCTGATTATACTTAGAAACCCGTTTCTTTTAGGAGCTGCGTTTGGATATTCCAGAGTGAATGAGAGTATATGCTGTAAAGAGAAATAACTGCTTCTAAAACCAAAAGGCAGCTATCTAACTGAATGGTTGTCAATGCGTGCACTCAACTTCCAGAGATAAATCCGAGTGTGGATTCAGCAGTCTGCAAACACTTTCTCTGCAGAGTCCCAAAACAGGCGTTTTCAGCCCAATACCGGCATATGGAAGAAACAGCAGTAAGCACAGGGAAATATCTGCTTCTAAATCCAAAACGCAGCTATCTAACAGAACGGTTGTCAATGTGTGCACTCAACTTCCAGAGTTAAAGCCGTGTGTGGATTCAGCAGTCTGCAAACACTTTCTCTGCAGAGTCCCAAAACAGGCGTTTTCAGCCCATTCCCGGCATATGGAAGAAACAGCAGTAAGCACAGGGAAATATCTGCTTCTAAATCCAAAACGCAGCTATCTAACAGAACGGTTGTCAATGTGTGCACTCAACTTCCAGAGTTAAACCCGTGTGTGGATTCAGCAGTCTGCAAACACTTTCTCTGCAGAGTCCCAAAACAGGCGTTTTCAGCCCATTACCGGCATATGGAAGAAACAGCAGTAAGCACAGGGAAATATCTGCTTCTAAATCCAAAACGCAGCTATCTAACAGAACGGTTGTCAATGTGTGCACTCAACTTCCAGAGTTAAACCCGTGTGTGGATTCAGCAGTCTGCAAACTCTTTCTCTGCAGAGTCCCAAAACAGGCGTTTTCAGCCCATTACCGGCATATGGAAGAAACAGCAGTAAGCACAGGGAAATATCTGCTTCTAAATCGAAAACGCAGCTATCTAACAGAACGGTTGTCAATGAGTGCACTCAACTTCCAGAGTTAAACCCGTGTGTGGATTCAGCAGTCTGCAAACACTTTCTCTGCAGAGTCCCAAAACAGGCGTTTTCAGCCCATTACCGGCATATGGAAGAAACAGCAGTAAGCACAGGGAAATATCTGCTTCTAAATCCAAAACGCAGCTATCTAACAGAACGGTTGTCAATGTGTGCACTCAACTTCCAGAGTTAAACCCGTGTGTGGATTCAGCAGTCTGCAAACACTTTCTCTGCAGAGTCCCAAAACAGGCGTTTTCAGCCCATTACCGGCATATGGAAGAAACAGCAGTAAGCACAGGGAAATATCTGCTTCTAAATCCAAAACGCAGCTATCTAACAGAACGGTTGTCAATGTGCGCACTCAACTTCCAGAGTTAAACCCGTGTGTGGATTCAGCAGTCTGCAAACACTTTCTCTGCAGAGTCCCAAAACAGGCGTTTTCAGCCCATTACCGGCATATGGAAGAAACAGCAGTAAGCACAGGGAAATATCTGCTTCTAAATCCAAAACGCAGCTATCTAACAGAACGGTTGTCAATGTGTGCACTCAACTTCCAGAGTTAAACCCGTGTGTGGATTCAGCAGTCTGCAAACACTTTCTGTGCAGAGTCCCAAAACAGGCGTTTTCAGCCCATTACCGGCATATGGAAGAAACAGCAGTAACCCCAGGGAAATATCTGCTTCTAAATCCAAAACGCAGCTATCTAACAGAACGGTTGTCAATGTGTGCACTCAACTTCCAGAGTTAAACTCGTGTGTGGATTCAGCAGTCTGCAAACCCTTTCACTGCAGAGTCCCAAAACAGGCGTTTTCAGCCCATTACCGGCATATGGAAGAAACAGCAGTAAGCACAGGGAAATATCTGCTTCTAAATCCAAAACGCAGCTATCTAACAGAACGGTTGTCAATGTGTGCACTCAACTTCCAGAGTTAAACCCGTGTGTGGATTCAGCAGTCTGCAAACACTTTCTCTGCAGAGTCCCAAAACAGGCGTTTTCAGCCCATTACCGGCATATGGAAGAAACAGCAGTAAGCACAGGGAAATATCTGCTTCTAAATCCAAAACGCAGCTATCTAACAGAACGGTTGTCAATGTGTGCACTCAACTTCCAGAGTTAAACCCGTGTGTGGATTCAGCAGTCTGCAAACACTTTCTCTGCAGAGTCCCAAAACAGGCGTTTTCAGCCCATTACCGGCATATGGAAGAAACAGCAGTAAGCCCAGGGAAATATCTGCTTCTAAATCCAAAACGCAGCTATCTAACAGAACGGTTGTCAATGTGTGCACTCAACTTCCAGAGTTAAACCCGTGTGTGGATTCAGCAGTCTGCAAACACATTCTCTGCAGAGTCCCAAAACAGGCGTTTTCAGCCCATTACCGGCATATGGAAGAAACAGCAGTAAGCACAGGGAAATATCTGCTTCTAAATCCAAAACGCAGCTATCTAACAGAACGGTTGTCAATGTGTGCACTCAACTTCCAGAGTTAAACCCGTGTGTGGATTCAGCAGTCTGCAAACACTTTCTCTGCAGAGTCCCAAAACAGGCGTTTTCAGCCCATTACCGGCATATGGAAGAAACAGCAGTAAGCCCAGGGAAATATCTGCTTCTAAATCCAAAACGCAGCTATCTAACAGAACGGTTGTCAATGTGTGCACTCAACTTCCAGAGTTAAACCCGTGTGTGGATTCAGCAGTCTGCAAACACTTTCTCTGCAGAGTCCCAAAACAGGCGTTTTCAGCCCATTACCGGCATATGGAAGAAACAGCAGTAAGCCCAGGGAAATATCTGCTTCTAAATCCAAAACGCAGCTATCTAACAGAACGGTTGTCAATGTGTGCACTCAACTTCCAGAGTTAAACCCGTGTGTGGATTCAACAGTCTGCAAACTCTTTCTCTGCAGAGTCCCAAAACAGGCGTTTTCAGCCCATTACCGGCATATGGAAGAAACAGCAGTAAACACAGGGAAATATCTGCTTCTAAATCCAAAACGCAGCTATCTAACAGAACGGTTGTCAATGTGTGCACTCAACTTCCAGAGTTAAACCCGTGTGTGGATTCAGCAGTCTGCAAACACTTTCTCTGCAGAGTCCCAAAACAGGCGTTTTCAGCCCATTACCGGCATATGGAAGAAACAGCAGTAAGCCCAGGGAAATATCTGCTTCTAAATCCAAAACGCAGCTATCTAACAGAACGGTTGTCAATGTGTGCACTCAACTTCCAGAGTTAAACCCGTGTGTGGATTCAGCAGTCTGCAAACACTTTCTGTGCAGAGTCCCAAAACAGGCGTTTTCAGCCCATTACCGGCATATGGAAGAAACAGCAGTAAGCCCAGGGAAATATCTGCTTCTAAATCCAAAACGCAGCTATCTAACAGAACGGTTGTCAATGTGTGCACTCAACTTCCAGAGTTAAACCCGTGTGTGGATTCAGCAGTCTGCAAACACTTTCTCTGCAGAGTCCCAAAACAGGCGTTTTCAGCCCATTACCGGCATATGGAAGAAACAGCAGTAAGCACAGGGAAATATCTGCTTCTAAATCCAAAACGCAGCTATCTAACAGAACGGTTGTCACTGTGTGCACTCAACTTCCAGAGTTAAACCCGTGTGTGGATTCAGCAGTCTGCAAACACTTTCTCTGCAGAGTCCCAAAACAGGCGTTTTCAGCCCATTACCGGCATATGGAAGAAACAGCAGTAAGCCCAGGGAAATATCTGCTTCTAAATCCAAAACGCAGCTATCTAATAGAACGGTTGTCAATGTGTGCACTCAACTTCCAGAGTTAAACCCGTGTGTGGATTCAGCAGTCTGCAAACACATTCTCTGCAGAGTCCCAAAACAGGCGTTTTCAGCACATTACCGGCATATGGAAGAAACAGCAGTAAGCACAGGGAAATATCTGCTTCTAAATCCAAAACGCAGCTATCTAACAGAACGGTTGTCAATGTGTGCACTCAACTTCCAGAGTTAAACCCGTGTGTGGATTCAGCAGTCTGCAAACACTTTCTCTGCAGAGTCCCAAAACAGGCGTTTTCAGCCCATTACCGGCATATGGAAGAAACAGCAGTAAGCCCAGGGAAATATCTGCTTCTAAATCCAAAACGCAGCTATCTAACAGAACGGTTGTCAATGTGTGCACTCAACTTCCAGAGTTAAACCCGTGTGTGGATTCAGCAGTCTGCAAACACTTTCTCTGCAGAGTCCCAAAACAGGCGTTTTCAGCCCATTACCGGCATATGGAAGAAACAGCAGAAAGCACAGGGAAATATCTGCTTCTAAATCCAAAACGCAGCTATCTAACAGAACGGTTGTCAATGTGTGCACTCAACCTCCAGAGTTAAACCCGTGTGTGGATTCAGCAGTCTGCAAACACTTTCTCTGCAGAGTCCCAAAACAGGCGTTTTCAGCCCATTACCGGCATATGGAAGAAACAGCAGTAAGCCCAGGGAAATATCTGCTTCTAAATCCAAAACGCAGCTATCTAACAGAACGGTTGTCAATGTGCGCACTCAACTTCCAGAGTTAAACCCGTGTGTGGATTCAGCAGTCTGCAAACACTTTCTCTGCAGAGTCCCAAAACAGGCGTTTTCAGCCCATTACCGGCATATGGAAGAAACAGCAGTAAGCACAGGGAAATATCTGCTTCTAAATCCAAAACGCAGCTATCTAACAGAACGGTTGTCAATGTGTGCACTCAACTTCCAGAGTTAAACCCGTGTGTGGATTCAGCAGTCTGCAAACACTTTCTGTGCAGAGTCCCAAAACAGGCGTTTTCAGCCCATTACCGGCATATGGAAGAAACAGCAGTAAGCACAGGGAAATATCTGCTTCTAAATCCAAAACGCAGCTATCTAACAGAACGGTTGTCAATGTGTGCACTCAACTTCCAGAGTTAAACCCGTGTGTGGATTCAGCAGTCTGCAAACACTTTCTCTGCAGAGTCCCAAAACAGGCGTTTTCAGCCCATTACCGGCATATGGAAGAAACAGCAGTAAGCACAGGGAAATATCTGCTTCTAAATCCAAAACGCAGCTATCTAACAGAACGGTTGTCAATGTGTGCACTCAACTTCCAGAGTTAAACCCGTGTGTGGATTCAGCAGTCTGCAAACACTTTCTCTGCAGAGTCCCAAAACAGGCGTTTTCAGCCCATTACCGGCATATGGAAGAAACAGCAGTAAGCCCAGGGAAATATCTGCTTCTAAATCCAAAACGCAGCTATCTAACAGAACGGTTGTCAATGTGTGCACTCAACTTCCAGAGTTAAACCCGTGTGTGGATTCAGCAGTCTGCAAACACATTCTCTGCAGAGTCCCAAAACAGGCGTTTTCAGCCCATTACCGGCATATGGAAGAAACAGCAGTAAGCCCAGGGAAATATCTGCTTCTAAATCCAAAACGCAGCTATCTAACAGAACGGTTGTCAATGTGTGCACTCAACTTCCAGAGTTAAACCCGTGTGTGGATTCAGCAGTCTGCAAACACTTTCTCTGCAGAGTCCCAAAACAGGCGTTTTCAGCCCATTACCGGCATATGGAAGAAACAGCAGTAAGCACAGGGAAATATCTGCTTCTAAATCCAAAACGCAGCTATCTAACAGAACGGTTGTCAATGTGTGCACTCAACTTCCAGAGTTAAACCCGTGTGTGGATTCAGCAGTCTGCAAACACTTTCTCTGCAGAGTCCCAAAACAGTCGTTTTCAGCCCATTACCGGCATATGGAAGAAACAGCAGTAAGCACAGGGAAATATCTGCTTCTAAATCCAAAACGCAGCTATCTAACAGAACGGTTGTCAATGTGTGCACTCAACTTCCAGAGTTAAACCCGTGTGTGGATTCAGCAGTCTGCAAACACTTTCTCTGCAGAGTCCCAAAACAGGCGTTTTCAGCCCATTACCGGCATATGGAAGAAACAGCAGTAAGCCCAGGGAAATATCTGCTTCTAAATCCAAAACGCAGCTATCTAACAGAACGGTTGTCAATGTGTGCACTCAACTTCCAGAGTTAAACCCGTGTGTGGATTCAACAGTCTGCAAACTCTTTCTCTGCAGAGTCCCAAAACAGGCGTTTTCAGCCCATTACCGGCATATGGAAGAAACAGCAGTAAACACAGGGAAATATCTGCTTCTAAATCCAAAACGCAGCTATCTAACAGAACGGTTGTCAATGTGTGCACTCAACTTCCAGAGTTAAACCCGTGTGTGGATTCAGCAGTCTGCAAACACTTTCTCTGCAGAGTCCCAAAACAGGCGTTTTCAGCCCATTACCGGCATATGGAAGAAACAGCAGTAAGCCCAGGGAAATATCTGCTTCTAAATCCAAAACGCAGCTATCTAACAGAACGGTTGTCAATGTGTGCACTCAACTTCCAGAGTTAAACCCGTGTGTGGATTCAGCAGTCTGCAAACACTTTCTGTGCAGAGTCCCAAAACAGGCGTTTTCAGCCCATTACCGGCATATGGAAGAAACAGCAGTAAGCCCAGGGAAATATCTGCTTCTAAATCCAAAACACAGCTATCTAACAGAACGGTTGTCAATGTGTGCACTCAACTTCCAGAGTTAAACCCGTGTGTGGATTCAGCAGTCTGCAAACACTTTCTCTGCAGAGTCCCAAAACAGGCGTTTTCAGCCCATTACCGGCATATGGAAGAAACAGCAGTAAGCACAGGGAAATATCTGCTTCTAAATCCAAAACGCAGCTATCTAACAGAACGGTTGTCAATGTGTGCACTCAACTTCCAGAGTTAAACCCGTGTGTGGATTCAGCAGTCTGCAAACACTTTCTCTGCAGAGTCCCAAAACAGGCGTTTTCAGCCCATTACCGGCATATGGAAGAAACAGCAGTAAGCACAGGGAAATATCTGCTTCTAAATCCAAAACGCAGCTATCTAATAGAACGGTTGTCAATGTGTGCACTCAACTTCCAGAGTTAAACCCGTGTGTGGATTCAGCAGTCTGCAAACACATTCTCTGCAGAGTCCCAAAACAGGCGTTTTCAGCACATTACCGGCATATGGAAGAAACAGCAGTAAGCACAGGGAAATATCTGCTTCTAAATCCAAAACGCAGCTATCTAACAGAACGGTTGTCAATGTGTGCACTCAACTTCCAGAGTTAAACCCGTGTGTGGATTCAGCAGTCTGCAAACACTTTCTCTGCAGAGTCCCAAAACAGGCGTTTTCAGCCCATTACCGGCATATGGAAGAAACAGCAGTAAGCCCAGGGAAATATCTGCTTCTAAATCCAAAACGCAGCTATCTAACAGAACGGTTGTCAATGTGTGCACTCAACTTCCAGAGTTAAACCCGTGTGTGGATTCAGCAGTCTGCAAACACTTTCTCTGCAGAGTCCCAAAACAGGCGTTTTCAGCCCATTACCGGCATATGGAAGAAACAGCAGTAAGCACAGGGAAATATCTGCTTCTAAATCCAAAACGCAGCTATCTAACAGAACGGTTGTCAATGTGTGCACTCAACCTCCAGAGTTAAACCCGTGTGTGGATTCAGCAGTCTGCAAACACTTTCTCTGCAGAGTCCCAAAACAGGCGTTTTCAGCCCATTACCGGCATATGGAAGAAACAGCAGTAAGCCCAGGGAAATATCTGCTTCTAAATCCAAAACGCAGCTATCTAACAGAACGGTTGTCAATGTGTGCACTCAACTTCCAGAGTTAAACCAGTGTGTGGATTCAGCAGTCTGCAAACTCTTTCTCTGCAGAGTCCCAAAACAGGCGTTTTCAGCCCATTACCGGCATATGGAAGAAACAGCAGTAAGCACAGGGAAATATCTGCTTCTAAATCCAAAACGCAGCTATCTAACAGGACGGTTGTCAATGAGTGCACTCAACTTCCAGAGTTAAACCCGTGTGTGGATTCAGCAGTCTGCAAACACTTTCTCTGCAGAGTCCCAAAACAGGCGTTTTCAGCCCATTACCGGCATATGGAAGAAACAGCAGTAAGCACAGGGAAATATCTGCTTCTAAATCCAAAACGCAGCTATCTAACAGAACGGTTGTCAATGTGTGCACTCAACTTCCAGAGTTAAACCCGTGTGTGGATTCAGCAGTCTGCAAACACTTTCTCTGCAGAGTCCCAAAACAGGCGTTTTCAGCCCATTACCGGCATATGGAAGAAACAGCAGTAAGCCCAGGGAAATATCTGCTTCTAAATCCAAAACGCAGCTATCTAACAGAACGGTTGTCAATGTGTGCACTCAACTTCCAGAGTTAAACTCGTGTGTGGATTCAGCAGTCTGCAAACCCTTTCACTGCAGAGTCCCAAAACAGGCGTTTTCAGCCCATTACCGGCATATGGAAGAAACAGCAGTAAGCCCAGGGAAATATCTGCTTCTAAATCCAAAACGCAGCTATCTAACAGAACGGTTGTCAATGTGTGCACTCAACTTCCAGAGTTAAACCCGTGTGTGGATTCAGCAGTCTGCAAACACTTTCTCTGCAGAGTCCCAAAACAGGCGTTTTCAGCCCATTACCGGCATATGGAAGAAACAGCAGTAAGCACAGGGATATATCTGCTTCTAAATCCAAAACGCAGCTATCTAACAGAACGGTTGTCAATGTCTGCACTCAACTTCCAGAGTTAAACCCGTGTGTGGATTCAGCAGTCTGCAAACACTTTCTCTGCAGAGTCCCAAAACAGGCGTTTTCAGCCCATTACCGGCATATGGAAGAAACAGCAGTAAGCACAGGGAAATATCTGCTTCTAAATCCAAAACGCAGCTACCTAACAGAACGGTTGTCAATGTGTGCACTCAACTTCCAGAGTTAAACCCGTGTGTGGATTCAGCAGTCTGCAAACACTTTCTCTGCAGAGTCCCAAAACAGGCGTTTTCAGCCCATTACCGGCATATGGAAGAAACAGCAGTAAGCACAGGGAAATATCTGCTTCTAAATCCAAAACGCAGCTATCTAACAGAACGGTTGTCAATGTGTGCACTCAACTTCCAGAGTTAAACCCGTGTGTGGATTCAGCAGTCTGCAAACACTTTCTCTGCAGAGTCCCAAAACAGGCGTTTTCAGCCCATTACCGGCATATGGAAGAAACAGCAGTAAGCACAGGGAAATATCTGCTTCTAAATCCAAAACGCAGCTATCTAACAGAACGGTTGTCAATGTGTGCACTCAACTTCCAGAGTTAAAGCCGTGTGTGGATTCAGCAGTCTGCAAACACTTTCTGTGCAGAGTCCCAAAACAGGCGTTTTCAGCCCATTACCGGCATATGGAAGAAACAGCAGTAAGCACAGGGAAATATCTGCTTCTAAATCCAAAACGCAGCTATCTAACAGAACGGTTGTCAATGTGTGCACTCAACTTCCAGAGTTAAACCCGTGTGTGGATTCAGCAGTCTGCAAACACTTTCTCTGCAGAGTCCCAAAACAGGCGTTTTCAGCCCATTACCGGCATATGGAAGAAACAGCAGTAAGCACAGGGAAATATCTGCTTCTAAATCCAAAACGCAGCTATCTAACAGAACTGTTGTCAATGTGTTCACTCAACTTCCAGAGTTAAACCCATGTGTGGATTCAGCAGTCTGCAAACACTTTCTCTGCAGAGTCCCAAAACAGGCGTTTTCAGCCCATTACCGGCATATGGAAGAAACAGCAGTAAGCCCAGGGAAATATCTGCTTCTAAATCCAAAACGCAGCTATCTAACAGAACGGTTGTCAATCTGTGCACTCAACTTCCAGAGTTAAACCCGTGTGTGGATTCAGCAGTCTGCAAACACTTTCTCTGCAGAGTCCCAAAACAGGCGTTTTCAGCCCATTACCGGCATATGGAAGAAACAGCAGTAAGCACAGGGAAATATCTGCTTCTAAATCCAAAACGCAGCTATCTAACAGAACGGTTGTCAATGTGTGCACTCAACTTCCAGAGTTAAACCCGTGTGTGGATTCAGCAGTCTGCAAACACTTTCTCTGCAGAGTCCCAAAACAGGCGTTTTCAGCCCATTACCGGCATAAGGAAGAAACAGCAGTAAGCACAGGGAAATATCTGCTTCTAAATCCAAAACGCAGCTATCTAACAGAACGGTTGTCAATGTGTGCACTCAACTTCCAGAGTTAAACCCGTGTGTGGATTCAGCAGTCTGCAAACACTTTCTCTGCAGAGTCCCAAAACAGGCGTTTTCAGCCCATTACCGGCATATGGAAGAAAGAGCAGTAAGCACAGGGAAATATCTGCTTCTAAATCCAAAACGCAGCTATCTAACAGAACGGTTGTCAATGTGTGCACTCAACTTCCAGAGTTAAAGCCGTGTGTGGATTCAGCAGTCTGCAAACACTTTCTCTGCAGAGTCCCAAAACAGGCGTTTTCAGCCCATTACCGGCATATGGAAGAAACAGCAGTAAGCACAGGGAAATATCTGCTTCTAAATCCAAAACGCAGCTATCTAACAGAACGGTTGTCAATGTGTGCACTCAACTTCCAGAGTTAAACCCGTGCGTGGATTCAGCAGTCTGCAAACACTTTCTCTGCAGAGTCCCAAAACAGGCGTTTTCAGCCCATTACCGGCATATGGAAGAAACAGCAGTAAGCACAGGGAAATATCTGCTTCTAAATCCAAAACGCAGCTATCTAACAGAACGGTTGTCAATGTGTGCACTCAACTTCCAGAGTTAAACCCGTGTGTGGATTCAGCAGTCTGCAAACACTTTCTCTGCAGAGTCCCAAAACAGGCGTTTTCAGCCCATTACCGGCATATGGAAGAAACAGCAGTAAGCACAGGGAAATATCTGCTTCTAAATCCAAAACGCAGCTATCTAACAGAACGGTTGTCAATCTGTGCACTCAACTTCCAGAGTTAAACCCGTGTGTGGATTCAGCAGTCTGCAAACACATTCTCTGCAGAGTCCCAAAACAGGCGTTTTCAGCCCATTACCGGCATATGGAAGAAACAGCAGTAAGCCCAGGGAAATATCTGCTTCTAAATCCAAAACGCAGCTATCTAACAGAACGGTTGTCAATGTGTGCACTCAACTTCCAGAATTAAACCCGTGTGTGGATTCAGCAGTCTGCAAACACTTTCTCTGCAGAGTCCCAAAACAGGCGTTTTCAGCCCATTACCGGCATATGGAAGAAACAGCAGTAAGCCCAGGGAAATATCTGCTTCTAAATCCAAAACGCAGCTATCTAACAGAACGGTTGTCAATGTGTGCACTCAACTTCCAGAGTTAAACCAGTGTGTGGATTCAGCAGTCTGCAAACACTTTCTCTGCAGAGTCCCAAAACAGGCGTTTTCAGCCCATTACCGGCATATGGAAGAAACAGCAGTAAGCACAGGGAAATATCTGCTTCTAAATCCAAGACGCAGCTATCTAACAGAACGGTTGTCAATGTGTGCACTCAACTTCCAGAGTTAAACCCGTGTGTGGATTCAGCAGTCTGCAAACACTTTCTCTGCAGAGTCCCAAAACAGTCGTTTTCAGCCCATTACCGGCATAAGGAAGAATCAGCAGTAAGCACAGGGAAATATCTGCTTCTAAATCCAAAACGCAGCTATCTAACAGAACGGTTGTCAATGTGTGCACTCAACTTCCAGAGTTAAACCCGTGTGTGGATTCAGCAGTCTGCAAACACTTTCTCTGCAGATTCCCAAAACAGGCGTTTTCAGCCCATTACCGGCATATGGAAGAAACAGCAGTAAGCACAGGGATATATCTGCTTCTAAATCCAAAACGCAGCTATCTAACAGAACGGTTGTCAATGTGTGCACTCAACTTCCAGAGTTAAACCCGTGTGTGGATTCAGCAGTCTGCAAACACTTTCTCTGCAGAGTCCCAAAACAGGCGTTTTCAGCCCATTACCGGCATATGGAAGAAACAGCAGTAAGCCCAGGGAAATATCTGCTTCTAAATCCAAAACGCAGCTATCTAACAGAACGGTTGTCAATGTGTGCACTCAACTTCCAGAGTTAAACCCGTGTGTGGATTCAGCAGTCTGCAAACACTTTCTCTGCAGAGTCCCAAAACAGGCGTTTTCAGCCCTTACCGGCATATGGAAGAAACAGCAGTAAGCACAGGGAAATATCTGCTTCTAAATCCAAAACGCAGCTATCTAACAGAACGGTTGTCAATGTGTGCACTCAACTTCCAGAGTTAAACCCGTGTGTGGATTCAGCAGTCTGCAAACACTTTCTCTGCAGAGTCCCAAAACAGGCGTTTTCAGCCCATTACCGGCATATGGAAGAAAGAGCAGTAAGCACAGGGAAATATCTGCTTCTAAATCCAAAACGCAGCTATCTAACAGAACGGTTGTCAATGTGTGCACTCAACTTCCAGAGTTAAAGCCGTGTGTGGATTCAGCAGTCTGCAAACACTTTCTCTGCAGAGTCCCAAAACAGGCGTTTTCAGCCCATTACCGGCATATGGAAGAAACAGCAGTAAGCACAGGGAAATATCTGCTTCTAAATCCAAAACGCAGCTATCTAACAGAACGGTTGTCAATGTGTGCACTCAACTTCCAGAGTTAAACCCGTGCGTGGATTCAGCAGTCTGCAAACACTTTCTCTGCAGAGTCCCAAAACAGGCGTTTTCAGCCCATTAGCGGCATATGGAAGAAACAGCAGTAAGCACAGGGAAATATCTGCTTCTAAATCCAAAACGCAGCTATCTAACAGAACGGTTGTCAATGTGTGCACTCAACTTCCAGAGTTAAACCCGTGTGTGGATTCAGCAGTCTGCAAACTCTTTCTCTGCAGAGTCCCAAAACAGGCGTTTTCAGCCCATTACCGGCATATGGAAGAAACAGCAGTAAGCCCAGGGAAATATCTGCTTCTAAATCCAAAACGCAGCTATCTACCAGAACGGTTGTCAATGTGTGCACTCAACTTCCAGAGTTAAAGCCGTGTGTGGATTCAGCCGTCTGCACACCGTTTCTCTGCAGAGTCCCAAAACAGGCGTTTTCAGCCCATTACCGGCATATGGAAGAAACAGCAGTAAGCCCAGGGAAATATCTGCTTCTAAATCCAAAACGCAGCTATCTAACAGAACGGTTGTCAATGTGTGCACTCAACTTCCAGAGTTAAACCCGTGTGTGGATTCAGCAGTCTCGAAACCCTTTCTCTGCAGAGTCCCAAAACAGGCGTTTTCTGCCCATTACCGGCATATGGAAGAAACAGCAGTAAGCCCAGGGAAATATCTGCTTCTAAATCCAAAACGCAGCTATCTAACAGAACGGTTGTCAATGTGTGCACTCAACTTCCAGAGTTAAACCCGTGTGTGGATTCAGCAGTCTGCAAACACTTTCTCTGCAGAGTCCCAAAACAGGCGTTTTCAGCCCATTACCGGCATATGGAAGAAACAGCAGTAAGCCCAGGGAAATATCTGCTTCTAAATCCAAAACGCAGCTATCTAACAGAACGGTTGTCAATGTGTGCACTCAACTTCCAGAGTTAAACCCGTGTGTGGATTCAGCAGTCTGCAAACACTTTCTCTGCAGAGTCCCAAAACAGGCGTTTTCAGCCTATTACCGGCATATGGAAGAAACAGCAGTAAGCACAGGGAAATATCTGCTTCTAAATCCAAAACGCAGCTATCTAACAGAACTGTTGTCAATGTGTGCACTCAACTTCCAGAGTTAAACCCGTGTGTGGATTCAGCAGTCTGCAAACACTTTCTCTGCAGAGTCCCAAAACAGGCGTTTTCAGCCCATTACCGGCATATGGAAGAAACAGCAGTAAGCCCAGGGAAATATCTGCTTCTAAATCCAAAACGCAGCTATCTAACAGAACGGTTGTCAATGTGTGCACTCAACTTCCAGAGTTAAACCGGTGTGTGGATTCAGCAGTCTGCAAACACTTTCTCTGCAGAGTCCCAAAACAGGCGTTTTCAGCCCATTACCGGCATATGGAAGAAACAGCAGTAAGCACAGGGAAATATCTGCTTCTAAATCCAAGACGCAGCTATCTAACAGAACGGTTGTCAATGTGTGCACTCAACTTCCAGAGTTAAACCCGTGTGTGGATTCAGCAGTCTGCAAACACTTTCTCTGCAGAGTCCCAAAACAGTCGTTTTCAGCCCATTACCGGCATAAGGAAGAATCAGCAGTAAGCACAGGGAAATATCTGCTTCTAAATCCAAAACGCAGCTATCTAACAGAACGGTTGTCAATGTGTGCACTCAACTTCCAGAGTTAAACCCGTGTGTGGATTCAGCAGTCTGCAAACACTTTCTCTGCAGAGTCCCAAAACAGGCGTTTTCAGCCCATTACCGGCATATGGAAGAAACAGCAGTAAGCCCAGGGAAATATCTGCTTCTAAATCCAAAACGCAGCTATCTAACAGAACGGTTGTCAATGTGTGCACTCAACTTCCAGAGTTAAACCCGTGTGTGGATTCAGCAGTCTGCAAACACTTTCTCTGCAGAGTCCCAAAACAGGCGTTTTCAGCCCATTACCGGCATATGGAAGAAACAGCAGTAAGCACAGGGAAATATCTGCTTCTAAATCCAAAACGCAGCTATCTAACAGAACGGTTGTCAATGTGTGCACTCAACTTCCAGAGTTAAACCCGTGTGTGGATTCAGCAGTCTGCAAACACTTTCTCTGCAGAGTCCCAAAACAGGCGTTTTCAGCCCATTACCGGCATATGGAAGAAACAGCAGTAAGCACAGGGAAATTTCTGCTTCTAAATCCAAAACGCAGCTATCTAACAGAACGGTTGTCAATGTGTGCACTCAACTTCCAGAGTTAAAGCCGTGTGTGGATTCAGCAGTCTGCAAACACTTTCTCTGCAGAGTCCCAAAACAGGCGTTTTCAGCCCATTACCGGCATATGGAAGAAACAGCAGTAAGCACAGGGAAATATCTGCTTCTAAATCCAAAACGCAGCTATCTAACAGAACGGTTGTCAATGTCTGCACTCAACTTCCAGAGTTAAACCCGTGTGTGGATTCAGCAGTCTGCAAACTCTTTCTCTGCAGAGTCCCAAAACAGGCGTTTTCAGCCCATTACCGGCATATGGAAGAAACAGCAGTAAGCACAGGGAAATATCTGCTTCTAAATCCAAAACGCAGCAATCCAGCAGAACTGTTGTCAATGTGTTCACTCAACTTCCAGAGTTAAACCCATGTGTGGATTCAGCAGTCTGCAAACACTTTCTCTGCAGAGTCCCAAAACAGGCGTTTTCAGCCCATTACCGGCATATGGAAGAAACAGCAGTAAGCCCAGGGAAATATCTGCTTCTAAATCCAAAACGCAGCTATCTAACAGAACGGTTGTCAATCTGTGCACTCAACTTCCAGAGTTAAACCCGTGTGTGGATTCAGCAGTCTGCAAACACTTTCTCTGCAGAGTCCCAAAACAGGCGTTTTCAGCCCATTACCGGCATATGGAAGAAACAGCAGTAAGCACAGGGAAATATCTGCTTCTAAATCCAAAACGCAGCTATCTAACAGAACGGTTGTCAATGTGTGCACTCAACTTCCAGAGTTAAACCCGTGTGTGGATTCAGCAGTCTGCAAACACTTTCTCTGCAGAGTCCCAAAACAGGCGTTTTCAGCCCATTACCGGCATAAGGAAGAAACAGCAGTAAGCACAGGGAAATATCTGCTTCTAAATCCAAAACGCAGCTATCTAACAGAACGGTTGTCAATGTGTGCACTCAACTTCCAGAGTTAAACCCGTGTGTGGATTCAGCAGTCTGCAAACACTTTCTCTGCAGAGTCCCAAAACAGGCGTTTTCAGCCCATTACCGGCATATGGAAGAAACAGCAGTAAGCACAGGGAAATATCTGCTTCTAAATCCAAAACGCAGCTATCTAACAGAACGGTTGTCAATGTGTGCACTCAACTTCCAGAGTTAAAGCCGTGTGTGGATTCAGCAGTCTGCAAACACTTTCTCTGCAGAGTCCCAAAACAGGCGTTTTCAGCCCATTACCGGCATATGGAAGAAACAGCAGTAAGCACAGGGAAATATCTGCTTCTAAATCCAAAACGCAGCTATCTAACAGAACGGTTGTCAATGTCTGCACTCAACTTCCAGAGTTAAACCCGTGTGTGGATTCAGCAGTCTGCAAACACTTTCTCTGCAGAGTCCCAAAACAGGCGTTTTCAGCCCATTACCGGCATATGGAAGAAACAGCAGTAAGCACAGGGAAATATCTGCTTCTAAATCCAAAACGCAGCAATCCAGCAGAACTGTTGTCAATGTGTTCACTCAACTTCCAGAGTTAAACCCATGTGTGGATTCAGCAGTCTGCAAACACTTTCTCTGCAGAGTCCCAAAACAGGCGTTTTCAGCCCATTACCGGCATATGGAAGAAACAGCAGTAAGCCCAGGGAAATATCTGCTTCTAAATCCAAAACGCAGCTATCTAACAGAACGGTTGTCAATCTGTGCACTCAACTTCCAGAGTTAAACCCGTGTGTGGATTCAGCAGTCTGCAAACACTTTCTCTGCAGAGTCCCAAAACAGGCGTTTTCAGCCCATTACCGGCATATGGAAGAAACAGCAGTAAGCACAGGGAAATATCTGCTTCTAAATCCAAAACGCAGCTATCTAACAGAACGGTTGTCAATGTGTGCACTCAACTTCCAGAGTTAAACCCGTGTGTGGATTCAGCAGTCTGCAAACACTTTCTCTGCAGAGTCCCAAAACAGGCGTTTTCAGCCCATTACCGGCATAAGGAAGAAACAGCAGTAAGCACAGGGAAATATCTGCTTCTAAATCCAAAACGCAGCTATCTAACAGAACGGTTGTCAATGTGTGCACTCAACTTCCAGAGTTAAACCCGTGTGTGGATTCAGCAGTCTGCAAACACTTTCTCTGCAGAGTCCCAAAACAGGCGTTTTCAGCCCATTACCGGCATATGGAAGAAACAGCAGTAAGCACAGGGAAATATCTGCTTCTAAATCCAAAACGCAGCTATCTAACAGAACGGTTGTCAATGTGTGCACTCAACTTCCAGAGTTAAACCCGTGTGTGGATTCAGCAGTCTGCAAACACTTTCTCTGCAGAGTCCCAAAACAGGCGTTTTCAGCCCATTACCGGCATATGGAAGAAACAGCAGTAAGCACAGGGAAATATCTGCTTCTAAATCCAAAACGCAGCTATCTAACAGAACGGTTGTCAATGTGTGCACTCAACTTCCAGAGTTAAACACGTGTGTGGATTCAGCATTCTGCAAACCCTTTCTCTGCAGGGTCCCAAAACAGGCGTTTTCAGCCCATTACCGGCATATGGAAGAAACAGCAGTAAGCACAGGGAAATATCTGCTTCTAAATCCAAAACGCAGCTATCTAACAGAACGGTTGTCAATGTGTGCACTCAACTTCCAGAGTTAAACCCGTGTGTGGATTCAGCAGTCTGCAAACACTTTCTCTGCAGAGTCCCAAAACAGGCGTTTTCAGCCCATTACCGGCATATGGAAGAAACAGCAGTAAGCCCAGGGAAATAACTGCTTCTAAATCCAAAACGCAGCTATCTAACAGAACGGTTGTCAATGTGTGCACTCAACTTCCAGAGTTAAACCCGTGTGTGGATTCAGCAGTCTACAAACACTTTCTCTGCAGAGTCCCAAAACAGGCGTTTTCAGCCCATTACCGGCATATGGAAGAAACAGCAGTAAGCACAGGGAAATATCTGCTTCTAAATCCAAAACGCAGCTATCTAACAGAATGGTTGTCAATGTGTGCACTCAACTTCCAGAGTTAAACCCGTGTGTGGATTCAGCAGTCTGCAAACACTTTCTCTGCAGAGTCCCAAAACAGGCGTTTTCAGCCCATTACCGGCATATGGAAGAAACAGCAGTAAGCACTGGGAAATATCTGCTTCTAAATCCAAAACGCAGCTATCTAACAGAACGGTTGTCAATGTGTGCACTCAACTTCCAGAGTTAAACCCGTGTGTGGATTCAGCAGTCTGCAAACACTTTCTCTGCAGAGTCTCAAAACAGGCCTTTCCGGCCCAGTACCGGCATATATAAGAAAGAGCATTAAGACTGCGTCTAAAACTCAGAAGAATCGTTTCTTTCAAACTGCTTGGCCTTGTGTTCTTTGGCCTAAGGGCGTTGAATCTATGTTTAGATTCAGCGAGATAGAAACACGTTTATTCTAGGAGCTGTCTTTGGATATTCCAGATTGAATGGGAGTATATGCTGTAAAGATAAATATCTGTTTCTAAAACCAAAATGGATCTATCTAGCAGAGTGGTTGTGAATGTGTGCCTTCGGCTTAAAGAGGTAAACTGCTCT